>NC_083453.1:20296940-20667913 GCF_020745735.1 Hemiscyllium ocellatum | reverse complement strand
CCCATCCCCCATCCTCTCCCCTTACCAATCCCCATCCTCTCCCCTTCCCCATCCTCTCCCCTTCCCCATCTCCATCCTCTCCCCTTCCCCATCCCCACCCATTCCCCATCCCCTCATCTTCCAAATCCTCTCCCCTTCTCCATCCTTTCCCCTTCCCCATCCTCTCCCCTTCCCCATTCCCCATCCCCTCCCCTTCCCAATCCCCATCCTCTCCCCTTCCCCATTCCCCATCCCCTCCCCTTCCCAATCCCCATCCTCTCCCCTTCCCCATCCTCTCCCCTTCCCTATCCTCTCCCCTTCCCAATCCCCATTCTCTCCCCTTCCCAATCCCCATCCTCTCCCTTTTCCCCATCCCCATTCTCTCCCCTTTCCCATCCCCATCCCCTTCCCCATCCACATCCACTCCCCTTCCCCATTCCCATCCTCTCCCCTTCCCCATCTCCATTATACCCACTTCCGCATCCTCTCCCCTTCCCCATCCCCATCCTCTCCTCTTCCCAATCTCCATCCTCTCCTCTTCCCCATTCCCATCCTCTCCCCTTCCCCATCTCCATTCTACCCACTTCCCAATCTTCATCCTCACCTCTTCCCCATCCTCTCCCTTTCCCATTTCCCATCCTCTCCCCTTCCGAATCCCATCCTCTCCCCTTCCCAATGCCCATCCTCTTCCCTTCCCCATCCCCTCCCCTTCCAAATCCTCTCCCCTTCCCATCCTTTCCCCTTCCCCATCCTCTCCCCTTCCAGATCCCCATCCTCTCCCCTTCCCAATCCCCAGCCTTTCCCCTTCCCTATCCTCATTCTCTCCCCTTCCCAATCTCCATTCTCTCCCCTTCCCCATCCTCTCCCCTTCCCCATCCTTTCCCCTTCGCCATCCTTTCCCTTTCCCCATCCTCTCCCCCTCCCCTTCCCCATCCTCTCCCCTTCCCCATCCTCTCCCCTTCCCCTTTTCCATCCTCTCCCCTTCCACATCTCCATCCTCTCCCCTTCCCCATTCACTCCCCTTGCTCATCCCCATCCTCTCCCTTTCCCCATCCTCTCCTCCTCCCCTTCCCCATCCTCTCCCCTTCCACATCCTTTCCCCATCCCCATCCTTTCCCCTTCCCCATCCTCTCCCCTTCCCATTCCCCAGCCTCTCCCCTTCCCATTCCCCATTCTCTCCCCTTCCCCATCCTCATTCTCTCCCCTTCCCCATCCTCATTCTCTCCCCTTCCCCATCCCCATCCTCTCCCCTTCCCCATCCTCTCCCCTTCCCCTTCCCCTTCCCCATCCTCTCTCCTTTCCCATCCCATCCTCTCCCCTTCCCCATCCCCATCCTCTCCCCTTCCCCATCCCCAAACTCTCCCATCCCCATTTTCTCCACTTCCCCATCCCCCTCCTGTCCCGTTCCCATCCTCTCCCCTTCCGAATCCCATCCTCTCCCCTTCCCAATGCCCATCCTCTTCCCTTCCCCATCCCCTCCCCTTCCAAATCCTCTCCCCTTACCATCCTTTCCCCTTCCCCATCCTCTCCCCTTCCAGATCCCCATCCTCTCCCCTTCCCAATCCCCATCCACGCCCGTTCCCCATCCTCTCCCCTTCCCAATCCCCATCCTCTCCCCTTCCCAATCCCCATCCTCTCCCCTTCCCAATCCCCATCCTCTCCCCTTCCCAATCCCCATCCTCTCCCCTTCCCCATCCTCTCCCCTTCCCCATCCCCTTCCCAACCCCCTCCCCATTCTCTCCCCTTCCCCATCCCCATCCTCTGCCCTTCCCCATCTCCATCCTCTCCCCTTCTTAATAACCATCCTCTCCTGTTCCCATCCTCTCCCCTTCCCCATCCCCATCCTCTCCCCTTCCCCTTGCTCATCCCCATCCTCTCCCCTTCCCCATCCTCCCCCTTTCCCAATCTCCATCCTCTCCCTTTCCCCATCCTCTCCCCTTCCCCATCCCCAACCTCTCCCCATCCCCATTTTCTCTCCTTCCCTATCCCCCTCCTCTCCCGTTCCCCATCTTCTCCCAATCTCCCTCCCCTTCCCCATCTCCATCCTCTCCCCTTCCCATCCCCCTCCTCTCACCTTCCCTGTCTCCATTCTCTCCTCTTCCCCATCTCCATCCTCTCCCCATCTCCATCCTCTCCCCTTCCCCATCCTCTCCCCTTCCCCTTCCCCATCCTCTCTCCTATCGCATCCCATCCTCTCCCCTTCCCCATCTCCATACTCTCCCCTTCCCCATTCTCATCCTCTCCCCTTCCCCATCCTCTCCCCTTCCCCATCCCCATCCTCTCCCCATCGCCTTCCTCTCCCCATTCCCATCCTCTCCCCTTCCCCATCCTCTCCCCTTCCCCATTCCCATCCTCTCCCCTTCCCCATCCTCTCCCCTTCCCCTTCCCCTTCCCCATCCTCTCCCCTTCCCCTTCCCCATCCTCTCTCCTATCACATCACATCCTCTCTCCTTCCCCATTCCCATCCTCTCCCCTTCCCCATCCTCTCCCCTTCTCCTTCCCCATCCTCTCTCCTATCGCATCCCATCCTCTCCCCTTCCCCATCTCCATACTCTCCCCTTCCCCATTCCCATCCTCTCCCCTTCCCCATCCCCGTCCTCTCCCCATCGCCTTCCTCTCCCCATCGCCTTCCTCTCCCCATCCCCATCCTCTCCCCTGCCCCATTCTCTCCCCTGCCCCATCCTTATCCTCTCCCCTTCCCCACCCCCATCCTCTCCCCATCCCCATCTCCACCCTCCCTCCTTCCACATCCCCATCTACATCCTCTCCCCTTCCCCATTCTCATTCTCTCCCCTTCCCCATTCCCATCCTCTCCCCTTCCCCATTCTCATTCTCTCCCCTTCCCCATTCCCATCCTCTCCCCTTCCCCTTACCCATCCTCTCCCCTTCCCCATCCTCTCCCCTTCCCCTTCCCCTTCCCCATCCTCTCCCCTTCCCCTTCCCCATCCGCTCTCCTATCGCATCCCATCCTCTCCCCTTCCCCATTCTCATTCTCTCCCCTTCCCCATTCTCATTCTCTCCCCTTCCCCATTCCCATCCTCTCCCCTTCCCCATCCCCTTCCTCTCCCCATCGCCTTCCTCTCCCCATCCTTTCCCCTTCCCCATCCTCTCCCCTTCCCATTCCCCAGCCTCTCCCCTTCCCCATCCTTATCCTCTCCCCATCCCCATCCCCACCCTCTCCCCATCCCCATCCACATTCTCTCCCCTTCCCCATTCTCATTCTCTCCCCTTTCCCATCCCCATCCTCTACCTTTCCACATCCCCATTTACTCCCCATCCCCATCCTCTCCCCTTCCCCATCCCCATCCTCTCCGCTTCCACATCCCCAATCTCTCCCCTTCCCCATGCCATCCCCTCCCTTTCCCCATCCCCATCCTCTCCCTTTCCCCATCCCCATCCTCTCCCCTTCCGTATCTCCATCCTCTCCCCTTCCCATCCCTCTCCTCTCCCCTTTCCTATCTCCATTCTCTCCTCTTCCTCATCTCCATCCTCTCCCCATCTCCATCCTCTCCCCATCTCCATCCTCTCCCCATCTCCATCCTCTCCCCTTCCCCATCCTCTCTCCTATCGCATCCCATCCTCTCCCCTTCCCCTTCCCCATCCTCTCTCCTATCGCATCCCATCCTCTCCCCTTCCCCTTCCCCATCCTCTCTCCTATCGCATCCCATCCTCTCCCCTTCCCCATTCCCATCCTCTCCCCTTCCCCATCCCCTTCCTCTCCCCATCCCCTTCCTCTCCCCATCGCCTTCCTCTCCCCATCGCCTTCCTCTCCCCATCCCCATCCTCTCCCCATCCCCATCCTCTCCCCTGACCCATTCTCTCCCCTGCCCCATCCTTATCCTCTCCCCATCGCCATCCCCACCCTCTCCCCATCCCCATCCCCATCCCCATTCTCTCCCCTTTCCCATCCCCATCCTCTCCCCTTCCCCATTCTCATTCTCTCCGCTTCCCCATCCCCATCCTCTCCCCTTCCCCTTCCCCATCCCCTCCCCTTCCCCATTTCCATCCCCGTCCTCTCCCCTTCCCCTTCCCCATCCACTCCCCCTTCCCCATCCCCTCCACCTTCCCTATCTCCATCCCCATCCTCTTCCCCCTTCCCAATCCTCTCCCCTTTCCCATTCTCTCACCTTCCCCATTACCCCCCTTTCCCAATCTCATCCTCTCCCCTTCCCAATCCCCATCTTCTCCCCATCCCCATCCTCTCCCCTTCCCCCTCCTCTGCCCTTCCCCCTCCCCCTCCCTTTCCCCATCCCCAACCTCTCCCCATCCCCATTCCCGTCCTCTCCCCTTCCCCTTCCCCATCCCCTCCCCTTCCCCATCCCCTCCCCTTCCCCATCCCCTCCCCTTCCCCATCCCCTCCCCTTCCCCATCCCCTCCCCTTCCCCATCCCCTCCCCTTCCCCATCCCCTCCCCTTCCCCATTTCCATCCCCATCCCCTCCCCTTCCCCATTTCCATCCCCATCCTCTCTCCTTCCACATCCCCATCCCCTTCCCCTTCCCCATCCTCTCACCTTCCCCATTCTCATCCTCTCACCTTCCCCTTCCCCATCCTCTCACCTTCCCCATTCTCATCCTCTCACCTTCGCCTTTCACATCCTCTCCCCTTCCCCATCCCCATCCTCTCCCCTTCCCCATCCCCATCCTCTCCCCTTCCCCATCCCCATCCTCTCCCCTACCCCATCCCCATCCTCTCCCCTACCCCATCCCCATCCTCTCCCCTTACACATCCTGTCCCCTTCCCCATCCTCTCACCTTCCCCATTCTCATCCTCTCACCTTCGCCTTTCACATCCTCTCCCCTTCCCCTTCCCCATCCTCTCCCCCTTCCCCATCCCCTCTCCTTCCCCATTTCCATCCCCCTCCCCATCCCCATCCCCATCCCCATCCCCTTCCCCATCCCCTTCCCCATCCCCTTCCCCATCCCCTTCCCCATTCCCATCCCCATCCCCATCCCCATCCCCATCCCCATCCTCTACCCTTCCCCATTCTCATCCCCATCTCCATCCCCATCCCCATCCTCTCCCCTTACACATCCTCTCTCCTTCCCTTTCTCCCCCTCCCCTTCCCCATCCCCATCTCCATCCCCATCTACTACCCTTCCCCATTCTCATCCTCTCTCCTTCCCCATCCCCATCTTTCTTTAGATTAGATTACTTACAGTGTGGAAACAGGCCCTTCGGCCCAACAAGTCCACACCGACCCTCCGAAGCGCAACCCACCCATACCCCTACATTTACCCCTTACCTAACACTATGGGCAGTTTAGCTTAGCCAATTCACCTGACCCGCACATCTTTGGACAGTGGGAGGAAACCGGAGCACCCGGAGGAAACCCACGCAGACACGGGGAGAACATGTAAACCGGGTCTCTGGCGCTGTGAGGCAGCAGTGCTAACCACTGTGCCACCGTGCCGCCTGCTTCTCCCCTTCCCCTTCTTCCCCTCTCCCCTTCTTCCCCTCTCCCCTTCCCCTTCCTCATCCTCTCCCCTTCCCCATCCTCATCCTCTCACCTTCGCCTTACACATCCTCTCCCCTCCCCCATCCTCTCCCCATCCCCGTCCTCTCCCCTTCCCCATCTCCGTCCTCTCCCTTTCCCCATCCCCATCCTCTCCCCTTCCCCATCTCCATCCTCCATCCTTCTCACTCTCTCCTCCACTCTCCCTCTCACTCTTCTACCATACCCTCTTCATTCCCCTTCCGTATCTCTCCATAACCCCTCTCCCTCTTTCCTCTTCTCTCCTTCTCCTCCTAGCCCCTGTGTCTTTCCCTGTGTGTACCCAACTCTCCATCCCTTCTGTACCTCTCCCTCTCCCCCTCTTTCACACTCCCCCTTTCCCTTTCCCTTTCTTGCCCTCTCTCCCTCTCAATCCCCCCCCACTATCCCTATTACTCACCCCTACTTTCCCCCTCACTTTCCCCTGCTCTCCCACCTCTCCTTCCTCTCTATCTCCCCCAACTCACCCCCAACTCACCCCCCTCCCAACTCTCCCCATCCCTCCCCTTCCACTCTTTTCCCCCTCTTTCTCCCCGCAATTCTCTTTACCCCTTTCCCCTCTCTCTTTTGCACCTCCTCTATCTTCCTCTCTCCTCCTCTCCCCTTTTCCGCTCTTCCCTTCCTCCCCCTGCTATTCTAACTCCCCCTGCCCCTCTAACTCTCCCTTCTCCTCTTCCCACTCTCTTCTCTCTCTCTCTCCATATCTCTGTTGCTTGCAACCCCGCTCTGTGTCTCCCTCTTCTCTCTCATTCCTCCCTCCTCTTTATTCCTCCTCCCACTCTCTGTCCCTTGCCCCATGCACCCATCTCTCCCCAGTCACATTTCTGTCTCTATCTCCCCCCAAATCTCTCACCTCTACTCTCTGTCTCCATTCTCTCCCTCTACCCTCTTTCTCTCCCCTCCTCTCTCTCCCCCTGTAATTCTCTCTCTCTTCCTCCTCTCTTTTTTTTCTGTCTTCTCCGTCCCCTTTTCCTTCCCCCTCTCCCCCATTCCCTCCTCCTTCCTCCTATTCTCCTCCTCCCCCTTCATTCTCTCCTCCCCTTTATCCACTTCTCCCCTCTCCTTCCCCCTCCTTCCTTTCCCTTATCCTCCACTCCCTCCTCTCTCCCCATTGTTTTTCTCTGTCTACATATTTCTGTCCCCCTCTCATTCTCCCCCTCCCTTCCCCTCTCTCGTCCATCCCTCCCTCCTCCTCTCTCTCCCTGCCTCCTTTCCCCCTCCTTTTCCCTGCTCCCCTCTCTGCCTTGATCCCTCCCTCTCTCCTTTCCATCCCTCCTTCACCTCCCCTTCCCCCTCTCTTCCATTCTCCACTTCTCTGTCTCTGCTGTGTCTTTCCAACCTTTTTGTCTCTCTCTTCCTTTTTCCCTACCTTGTACTCTCTTTCCCTCCCCTCCTCTCTTTTCCCATCTCCCCTCTGTATCTTCTCTCTCCCCTACGCCCTGCTCCCACCCTCCTCTCTCTTCCACTCCTCCCTCTCTAGGTCTCTCTTCTCCTCATTTGTGTTTCTCTGTCTCCTCCCCTTCTCTCTGTCTGTCCCCCCTTCCCTCTCTCTGCCCCGATACCTTTCTCCTCCTCCCCCTTTCTCCTGCTCCTTCCTTACTTCTCTCTCCCCAACCCCCTTTATCTCACTCTTCCCCCCTCTGTCTGAATTATATAAGCAGACATTATTTGACAGAGGCGGGTCAGGTTGGGATTTTGTTAAGGATTGGCATGAAAAGTACTGGATGCCTGAATACTGCAGTGTCTCCTCTTCCTACCCACCCCCTCTCTTGAATCCAGTGAACCTAGCCCTATATATTTTAATATTAATTATTTACACCTATTGCATTCTCTGTACACAGCAGCGATTGATGTGTTCAGGGAAGCCTGTTCTGAGACCTCTTTGATGTGTTGGTGGGTGGAAATTGGGATTTGTAATAGGATCCGTAGGGATGAAGTGGTCATAGTGTTAGGTAGGTGTGTGGCAGAGGCCTGGATATGTGATGTGGCAAAGGGAGTTCCTGATTTATTTTTGAGGAGAGGGAAGAGAGGAATTCTTTTTCTGAATGAATGTGTTGCTAAGTTTAAGATGTTTTGGAATTGTAACTTTTTTTCTTGGTTGGGCAAAAAAGGCCCAGGAAAAATCATCTTGGGTCCATGCTGCAGATAACAAGCAAAATGTCATACAGTTTATTGCATCATTTGGTTTCCATTTATGACAAAAAAAATTAATGCTTTCAAGAATTGGTGATGAGTTATTGACTTTGGTGCATTTGTTGATGGTGCATCTTATGTTTTGGAAAAATATTCCTTGATAAAAGTCTTGCATTCGTGTCAAATTGTGGAAGACTTGAGCTATCCCATCTCCTCCACCTTTCTGAGGGTAATCGATGTGTCTGGCTTTTCCTCCCCCCTCCCCCTATTGTTCCTGGTTATTGTATATGCACATATTGCATTTATTTGCATGGTATTGCCCAATCTGTATGTGTCTCTCTTTCTCTGATACATACACATTAGCCCCTGAAGTCCTCTCTGAGCTTACAGACAGAGTTGCAGTGGTGAATTGACAGCACCAGCTGCTAGGTTTTGACCCCAATCTCATTTTTTCTTGACCCCCCCCTGCCCCCCGAAAAAATAGTCCAGCGACATTTCTAAGAACACTTCCATGCTTCCTGATCTGTCAGGCCCACGCCCATGCACCAGTCTCCGAAATACCAACCCCCACCCCGTCTTGTTCCAGTATACCTTTCGCGTGGGGCTGGGTGGCAGTGCCGTAAATGACACTCGACCCGCTGGTTGATAAGTGCTTGGCAGCTCAGGCAAATTGCAGGATTTTATTTCAAATGAGCCATTGGCCAAGAGGAGAGGGGGACTACACCGGGAAGCAATTAGGGACATCAAGATCGTGCTACCCCCACTTCCCCTGTCCACTTGCTACAGTGGGCTCTTTGCATGCTTTGACTTGGGTGTGGTTTTTGCACTGTATTTATTTTGTGCATCTCTTAGACCGATCTGCTTATATAAACAAGCCCACTGCAACCACATTTTGCCATTAAAATTCAACCTGCACAGCTAAAAAAAACATCAGATGTAGCACAGGGAGCGGCGTTGCTAGTTACAGCGAGAACCAGTGACGGTTGGTAATGAGGTGTACTGTAGCAAGCATTCTATGCTTATTTTGATTGAGAATGATTGTGTCCTCTTACCCTTGCAATTTCACATCAGTTCAATCAACATGGTTATATTTATGATACCTGGCATTGATTTATCAGTTCACCCCCTCTGTGTTTTTCTTAAATGTTAATATTTTATCATTTGAGCGATTAAAAACTGCATTTTAAATTTCAGCTTGCAGCCTCTATGCTGGACACGTGATTCCCATTCATTATTGATTGCCTTCCTGCTGATGTAGCTGAAATAGGCATTGGATAAAGAAATAACCTGGAATTGATGCTCCATTGATCTGCAAAGGATTTGCAAAGAAATGTCCAGTGTCTTAACATGAATTGAGACCAGAAAAAAAAACAAAATCCAGAAGGTAGGTTCAATGGTTAACAGCAATCAAAAAGCTCGCAACTGTGTTCTGGCTGCTTTGAGCCGACATGGCTCCTGTTCTTGGCACTGAGGCGAGCAAGCCGATTTGAAGGCAGGCAGGCTGTGTTATATTCTGGGGGAGCATGGAGACCAGGGCATTCGATGTGGACATGTGTGGTAATAATGATAAACCTAAGGCTTGTTTGTCTCATGTGAGTTTTTATTTGTAAAACTTGGTGTGCGTTAAGGTGCCATTTGTTCATTAAGTCTCTTCACTTCGTAATAGCTGAATTAGGATGGGTGAAAGTATAGTGGGTTTCAACTGTGTACTAGTTTTTTGAGTTAAGTGTTACTTACCTTGGCCTCGGGTCTAAGAAGGAATATGGATTTTACAAACATCAGTGCCAACTTTGACTTTCAGTTTCACGATAAGACAGGATGAAATCTTATCATATGTACCATAACTGTTTAATGAGTATGTCTTGTTGGTAAAATTACACATTGCGTCTTGTCTTAACATTATGAGGAGTCACATCGGCAAATAATGAAATCGACAAATGAGTTTTGAGTCACCATTGCAGGGTGATAGTTTGCTGAATTCAAGCTGATGATCCAGATCTAGATTGTGTTTTTCTCTTCAATATATCATGTCACAACTGAAACTGCAATAAAAATAGTGACTTGAGGAAGGGAAGTTAAATGTGGAAGAGGTCTGACATGCTCCAGCCTCTGATGAAAGATTTAGATTGATAATGTGTGTATATCCCAGTTTGAGCTGTCATTATGTAACATGGAATGCGACCATTACCTTGTACACTGCAGTAGTTGGAGAGTGTAGACATCATTGCAATAAGATCTTTGAACACTTAAAGTTTTACAATCGTTCACCTTTCTCAAAACAAGACCACCTCTATTCTGGCAATATGCTGTCCCTTGTGCATGCTCTCACTGAACTCGGCCCAGCCTGAAACAAACCCTTTGAGATCATGTAATCTCCTCAAAAGAGAACTTGCTCTTTTGAAGTGGGACGCTGAAATTTAAGTTGTGGCTGAATTTTGTTTGCAAATGAACTATGCTGAAAGATTATAATCTGAATATGTAACACTGCATTTGGAGAGGCAAAGATGAGTTAATCTGCAGATTTTTAGATGTCAAGGGTCCATGTTAATGCATTAACGTGGAAGCTCTTTGAATTTCGAGTTTCATGGCAACAATTGTAATTGGGACATTACTGGATTCCTGCATATCTTATCTTGCTTTCCCTGTGCCAGTGTGCATGTTTTGCCACATTATGCAATGATAAAGAAAAGTTATTGGTCAAATTTAAAATGCAGTGTTGAAAATTTTAACACTTTACCTTTTGCCCACATTTCAGTGCCAATGTATTTACAGTCTCAGAGTCATTGAGATGTTCAGCACGGAAACAGACCCTTCGGTCCAACCCGTCCATGCCGACCAGATATCCTAGCCTAATCTAGTCCCACCTGCCAGCACTTGGCCCATATCCCTCCAAACCCTTCCTATTCATATACCCATCCAAATGCCTCTTAAATATTGCAATTGTACCAGCCTCCACCACTTCCTCTGGCAGCTCATTCCATACACGTGCCACCCTCTGTGTGGAAAATGTTGCCCCTTAGGTCTCTTTTATATCTTTCCCCTCTCACCCTAAACCTATGCTCTTTAGTTCTGGACTTCCCCACCCCAGGGAAATGACTTTGTCTATTTACCCTATCCATGCCCCTCATGATTTTATAAACCTCTATAAGGTCACCCCTCAGCATCTGATGCTCCAGGGAAAATAGCCCCAGCCTATTCAGCCTCTCCCTATAGCTCAAATCCTCCAATCCTGGCAAATATCCTTATAAATCTTTTCTGAACCCTTTCAAGTTTCGCTACATCCTTCCTATAGCAGAGGCGTTGGGGCGTTTCTGAAAAACCGGGTCAGGTGTAATATAAACTTTTGTTCTCATTAGTTGAAGAAAGTATTTAATGGGTAGTCTCAGTGCTAAATATCAATTCTCTTTAATTGATGATCCGTAATTTTATTCTTAAAGTTTCTTTGATTTTTTTTTTAGACAGAGCTGTCCCATCCTGGAGGCTACATAATTGAAGACATTGTTGCAGGATGAAAAGATGGCAGCGCACATGCTTGCACCGCCAGGCCCTGATAGTTTCCGCCTTTTCACCCGTGAGTCTTTGGCTATCATTGAGCAGCGGATTGCTGAGGAGAAGAAAAAAAAGCCCCCCAAGCAAGACAGCAGCCACCGAGATGATGATGATCAAAATAAGCTTAAACCAAACAGCGACCTTGAAGCAGGCAGAAGTTTGCCATTTATCTATGGCGACCCCCCTCCTAAATGCATTGCTGAACCATTGGAGGACTTGGACCCTTTTTATATAAATCAGAAAGTGAGTGCCTTGGACAACAGTTAATAGCTCTTTTTGCAGGGGCAAAGCTGTAAGATCAGATTGAAGTACCAGAAGTGTGGTTGGAAGATTAGGTTTGATATTTCCCACTTGCAAAGGTTATCAGTCATGTGCCAATAATTGTCTGAGGGGAAATAGGTCACAAGTTATAAGTTTAAGTCGATATTTTGGTCTCATGTTTCTGGTACCTTGTAAAATTGGATCATACCTCCCTCGTGGCAATTTTACAGTCTCAACCTTGATCTGTAACTGACTTCCATTTGAAAGAGCTTTGTACATTGTCCCGAGTGCCTTGGCATAGCTGGCTTGCAACAGCCACAAACTTGCTTTGTTTTTTATTATCAATTGGGTAATGATTACAAAGTCACAATTTCCAAGTATATGCTTTTTTTCCTGGTTTTTAAAATGAGTGTTTATCTGAATTATACTGGCAGTCATGCAATGTTTTCAATATGGCTTGCACATATTAGGAAAGGGATAAGATGGATGATCATTGTAGAGTTTAGTGACTGAAATATGAATGAGACTTAAAAATTGAACCTACTATTATATCGATGCATGACATGTCAGCCATCGTTATACCAAGACAGAGATGCCTCAATCAAAACAGGGGGTTCTTGCTAAGTTGGATGCCAGGCTTTATCACAATTAAGTCATGTTTCACGATCCCATTTTTTTTTGTTTCATGTTTGCAGATAGTCGGAATAAAATATTTTGTTTTGAAACCATAGTTTACCCCAGCAATGATGATGGCCTCGAACATTCACTGCAAGATGAAAGTAAACAATTGGGATGCATTTTCTTTTTAAAAAACCCTAGTATAAGAATTGGACCTATGATGGACAAAACTGTAGCTTTTAATTATTTTGCTCATAAAAATATTTTTTTACAAATTCTACAACCCATTTTAAATTAGCCCATGACATTAGGTAGGAAATTTAAAATAGGCAACAATTATCGTTGCTTCACCAACCCTCCCTTCCTAAATCCAACTCTTCCATCCCAGCTTGGTGCCTTTAGAATGGCACATTCTCTGCTACTATGCAAAAAACCCCAACCATTTTTAACTTATTAGACAATCACAGTGTTTGTCCTATTAAGTTGAAAGGATTTGAAAATTATAGTTGACAGATTGCCAACTCTTACGAATTGTTTTCTTTTTCATATAATGTCAGTTCATCAGACCTTGCTGCCCAGGTAACCTTGTTTTCTGGTGATGTTTCCCTCCATAGAGTGCTATTACGTTGATTGGATAAAAACATGGCTTGATTTTTTTTTACAAATTAAAAGGGCATCAACTGAACACATTTGCTTTTTGACTTGAACCTTTTCCTGTCAGGATGTTCATGTGTTGTGCCAGTGGCTAGGACTTGAGATAAAACCAAGTGTGGGAACAGGACTGAAGATTTGAGATTTATTTGATATAAAATTGGAGCTAGGATTTCGTGAAAAAGTCTGTTCACTTTTACACTGTGGCATTGTAAGTGCAAGTAGAAAATGGGGATGCAAGGAATGGTATTAATACTGGGTAAGGAATATTTTCAATCTTGTTTTCAGTGGATTGAGTAGAGCAGGACCAACTCTCAGTTAGCAATCTTTATTTTCCACAAAGAATTATTTGAGGCATCAAGAGATTCTGCAGTTGTTTTATCATTGGACCTGGGTTCAAATCTACTCCAGGCTGATGGGGTGAAAGTCTCTGCTGGCTGTAAGAGTATGGATTAAAGTGAATTCAGACAGTCTCAACCCAGTTCTAAGTGAGCATGGGCCTGCAGCACAAATGGCTCCTGATTTGTCAATTTGTCAGCTTGGTTCCCAGTGACAACATGTTCTGAGTACGAGGCCAGGTTCATAAATTAACCGTAGTTGTGAGTAGCCCAAGATGGAGCTTGGAAGGAATGGAATGTTGTTTGCTGAGGTGCACCTGTATTTTCTGGATTTGTCATGCCTTATTTACCCAGTGGTAGGTATGCTAGTAACTTTTTGTTGGGGGGAGGGTTTATCATGCTGCAGCAAGTCAGGGCTCCCATATGACTCTAGTCATAAATCAGATAGCATCAAAAAATATACTTTATTAAGAACTGAACAATCTGTGTTTTCTTCCTTGCATCTGAAGTGACAGATCATCATTAATATCATAAAGAGATATATGTACACGAGCTAGTGCCATGCACCCTTTCTTGTTCTCATTTACCTGAAATATACTGAAGTCATTCAAGTGAAATTTCAAGTCGAATTCCACCTGTAGTTTTAAACTGAAGGTCCATACTAGTGGCATGAATTCTGCTCACAGTAGGGGAAGGTCCAATGTGTTTGGTGCTGCCAAGACTGAAAAGGGGTTATCATAAAGCAGTAAATGGTGCGTGGTGGTGGTAAACTTACTTATTGAGAGTTTGCAAATTTATAGAAAGAAAGGAAGACCAAGGGAACAAAGTCATTGCACAGATCGTGGGATCCAGATCCAGAGCTACAGCCACCATGAATATAGTTTTAATTTAAGCTTGCCCATGCTGCTGAACTTTAAATTTAGTGAGCCAGTACTAGAGCTCAGGAGACTTGCAATAGAGTTGAATTCCTTTTTCTTCTGCATGCTATGTTGGTAGAGATGAGACAAAAAAATAACTGTCACCATTGTCACCATCAGGAAATGCCCGGTTTCCTGATTTTCCCTCGAAATTCGTAAATTTCACAACACTTATAGAAGCATAGAAAATCAGAGCAGGAGTAGGCCATTCAGCCCTATGAGCCTGCTCCAATATGATCATGACTGATCACTCAACCCAGTACTACTTCCTCTTCATACCTTTCGATCCCTTTAGCCCTAGGAACTATAACTCCTTCTTGAAATCATATGTTTTGGCCTCTACTACTTCCAGTGGCAGAGAAGTCCACTGGCTTCCCACTCTCTGGGTGAAGACATTTCTCCTCATCTCAGTCCGAAACAGCCTACCACAGATCCTGAGACTGTACCCTCAGTAAGGTGAGATTGTAGCTGTGTGATATCTATCATGAAAGTATACAGTACTCTCTGAAATGAATTTATGCTTGGAATAGAATTGTTTTTTTTAAAATGAATGTCTCAATTCCGTTTTTAACTAAATATGGGCCCAAGGTGGAAGATTGCTAAGTTAGCTGTGATTTTTAAGTTTGGAAAATGTCACAAGTGTTGCAGCAGGAGATGCGGAAGTGCTTGGAGTTGAGAAGCAGTATTTTAATGGCATTAAAGGGTTTTGATCTATATTCTGTGATGAAGTACCTGAGCTGGGACAGATTCTGATGCTGAGCATTTGGAATGGATATGCATTCCATTTGCTCCATAAACATCCTTCACCTTGATGAGAACTGATTCTGTTTTTTCCCTGGACTGCCTTAAATCTGAAGCTTTGCAAGTTCTAACAATTATTGTGAGATGAAAGACGCACTTAGCTTGCATGTGTCTGCCAGAGGTCAGCAAGAGGCCTTAATAGATTGGAATAAACTTGTTAATTGAACTCAATAGAAATCTCTATATGATGGAAGGTTCACCATTTTCCTTATCGGTTAGCCATAAATACGCATTTTGTTGTGCCAGAGCAAAAAGTTAGATAGTTCATAGACCACGGATATATTTTTAAATAACAACTAGGTAAGTTTTCTATAGGTTTGCACATGGTCACGAGGCTTTGCATAGATTTTTGGTCTAAATTTAGTTGGCTTGGATTTCACCTACAATGTGGAAGTTATAGTCACAATTATAAGAACAGCAGTAAATAAATTATGGAGGCTTGAGACTTTATCAGAATGCAACACCAAAAATGGAGACTTATGTAGAATCGTTAACATAAGAAAATATCTCGAGGTATTTCTTGGGATGTTATAAAACAATAAAAGTGGGGAAGGGAAATGGAAGTCCACTTTTGAATACAGAAAAGTGATGGGAATGGTCAGCCTATTAGTGTCAAACCAAGTGACATGAAGGGCTATTAGGGCAGGTAACCAGAAGCTTGGTCAAAGAGGTTAGTTTTAAGGAGCGCATTAAAGGAGGTAGAGAGGAGGAGAGTTTTAGGCAGAGAATTCCAGAGTTTGGGGTTCAGCTAAAAGCATGACCACCAATGATTGAGCAAGTAAATTGCTAGATGCTCAAGAGGCCAGAATTTGAAGAGAGCAGGGATCGCATAAGGATGTGGTATTGGAAGTGAGGGAGAGTGTGTGTGTGTGTGTGTGTGTGTGTGTGTGTGTGTGTCTCTGAGTCATGCAACATTTTGTGTTTCAAATATAAAGTCAAAGTATCATTTTATAATGGCAGATTTCTGACGATGAAAGAAACCTGTTAGTGTATTCCTGCCAGGTCTGTATCCTGATCCCCCTTGCCACTTCTTGGCACTTCCTGTTTTCCTCTTGTGCGACCTAGACCTCATTTTCCCACTTTGGTTTGTTTGCTTGCTTAAGTTAACCAATCTGACTGTTGCTTCTACCCTCAAAGCAACCCATTTTATTTCGGAAGAAGGGTCACTAGACCTGAAACACTAACTTTCCTTTCTCTTCACAGCTGTTGCCTGACCTTCTGAGTTTCTCTAGCAATTTCTGTTGTTCCTTTTTTTTGTTCTAAGGATGCAGAATCTCTTTCTGAAGTTGTCACAGGTAGTGATTGTAATGAGGTCATCCAGGTGGACCTCATAGAATCAGAGTTCCCTGATTGGGGCTGTTAATCTGGCCCAATCAGGGAGCCCTGGCTGGCAGATATAAACAGGAGGGTCAGAGGTTCTGCTCACTCTGAGAGCTGGCTCTGAAGGAGCTGGATCAGTGTCAAGGACTCTCCATGTATAAATAGAAACATATTACAGAATCCCTACTGTGTGGAAGCAGACCATCCAGCCCATCAAGTCCACACTGACCCTCCAAATAGCATCCCACCCCCACCTAATCCTGTAGCCATGTATTTCCCATGGCTAATCCACCTGGCCTACACATTCATGGACACTATGAGCAATTTAGCATGGCCAATTCACCTGACCTGCACATCTTTGGACTGTGTGAGGAAACCGGAGCACCTGGAGGAAACCCACACAGACACAGGGAGAATGTGCAAACTCTACACAGACAGTTGCCCAACAGTTACCACTGAGCCACCATGCAGCCCCCGTCAAACCTTTGAAAGAAACTTGTATGTTTCAATGATATCACCTTGCATTCTTCCAATTAACAAAATGTATGAATTTAATGTGCTCAATCTTTCATCATAGCACTGACATTTGAGCTGAGGAATCAATGGGTAAATGTGAATACAGGTGCTAGTGTCTCCACAAACCTAATTAGGTCATTGCTGTGATAGACTGGTTACAAGTCTTGATATTATGTATGTGACTCACCCTGAATGCTATCCCAGATCATTTTAAATCCAAAATTATTCAGGAAGGAGGAGATGGTGACCAGCTTTTCCAGTTTGAATGAAACTTGCTCCTCATACCAGCCTGGACATCCTCGCCACGCTGACTGAGCTTGAGGAGCACCATTTGAGTGAAGGCAATTGTATAGCCTCACTCAGGACATATCCTGAATGCAGGGACTCGAGGCCAGCCCACAACAAAACCCCAAAACCAAACCAAGCCTCGGCCAAACGGTTAACATTTTCTCAAGGATCTGGGCCGGCAAACCATTGTGGTGCTTCCTGTATGGAGACTCGAGACAGCAAAAATGTCCCACTGGATCTAAATGAAATAAGAGAACTCAGAGGCCCGTATCCATTAGAATGCACACCTTGGAAAGCCCACCTACATCTGGTTTGGAGCGGTTAAATTTCTTGACAACATCAAAATCAGAACCAATCAAAATAAATGGCTGGTTAAATGGTCACCTGGTTCTAATGGAGGTTGACACCGGCACGGCTGTATCAGGGATCACAGAACCAGTCTTTAAGAAAATTCGCTCTGGACTCCAACCCTTAAGTTTGTGCAGGACCTCAAATAGGCTGAGAACCTATAACGGGGAACCCTTACTGATCTAGCGTACAACTTCAGTTCAGTCTCCGATGAGAAGCAGCTGGTTCAGTTCCCACTGATTATAGCTAAAATGCTCGGGCCCAAGATTGAGGTGAAATTAGTTGAGAAAGATTCACCTTGATTGGCTCCACATTTTTCAATTAGAAAATGGCTGCCTGAGTGAAGTCCTAATTGAATACCTGGATGTTTTTTCAGGAAGGTCTAGGGACTATTAAATGAGCCAAGGCCACCTTGCATGTTGACTAGGAGGCAATTCCATGATTCTGTAAGACCCACCCAGTGCCATTTGCCTTACGGGCAAAAGCAGAGGCAGAAATCAGGGAGGCTGGAAAGGGAAGGAATCATCAAACCAGTCCAGGTTGTGGAATGGGCAGCACCGGTCGGACTGATTGTGAAGCCTGAGAGGTCAGTTCCCCTTTGTGAGGATTTTATACAGATGGTAAACCATTTGTTTTCATAGTTAGATAAATACCCAATCCCTCATGTAGAGGATTTATACGCAAAGCTGGCAGGGTGACTGTCCTTTACAAAGCTGAACATGAGGCATGCCTACCTGCAATTGCAGTTAGATGAGGATTCCCAGAAGTATGCTACAATTAACACCCAGAAGGGGTTGTACCAATATGCGAGACTGCCATTTGCCTCATCAGCCTGTGCAATTTTTCAGTGGACGATGGAGAACATTTTACAAGGTCTACCCCAGGTTGCCATTTATCCAGATGATGTGCTAATAACAGAGAAGACCAATAAGGAGCACTTAGACAACTTGGACATAGTCTTTCGCTGTTTCTCCCAGGTGGGCATGCACCCTAGAAGAGAAAAATGTGTGTTCCAGGTACCCCAAATGAATTACTTGAGCTACAGAGTCAACAAGACTGGGGTTACACCTGTTGGAAGATAAAGTGAGGGTGATCAAAGGTGCCTTGGCTCCCACATCTGTACCAGAGCTTAGGTCTTTCTTTGGGCTGGTGAATTATTTCAGGAAACTCATACATAATCTGGCATCCACCTTGACACCCTTACACCTGCTATTGAAAAAGTGGTCAGCCTTGGAAATGGCTGTGTAGTCAAGCCAGGGAAGTGAAGAAACAGCTATCATCCTCTGAGGTGTTGATGCATTATGATCTCAAGCAACATCTGGCATTGACATGCGATGCCTCCCCATACAGCATTGAGGTAGTATTAACTCATACGTGGCCCAATGGAGAGGAACACCTGATAGTATATGCATCCTGGACTTTGGCTAATGCAGAGCGTTAATGCACCAGCTAGAGAAGAAAGGTTTTGGCAGTTCATATTTAGAGTCAGGAAGTTCCACCAATACCTTTATGGACATAAATTTATCGTAATAATGGACCATAAATGCCTACTGTTTCTACTTAAAGGAGACAAGGCAGTGCCAACAAAGACAAAAAATACCTCTAGCAGTTCCCGCCCCCCCGATTTGTGGGAATGGGCAGGTAAATCCTGGGCTCAGTTGCACATCAACTAAGCAGGTCCTTTCTCAGGCTCAATGTTCTCAGTCATTGTAGATGCCATTCAAAGTGGTTGGACATGCAAAAAGTTTATTCGGGGTGATGACGATAGAAATACTACGGGCATCTTTTGCAATGCACAGACTGCTGGAAGTGTTGGTCACAGTTAACAGGCCATCATTTACCAGCAGGGAATTTGAGTATATCCTAAAATCAAATGGTACTTTTCATATAAGGACAGCTCTATAACATTCATCATCCAATGGTCTGGCAGAAAGAGCACTCCAAACTTTAAAGGCAGGCTTAAAGAAACAGCCTACAACTTCACTAAGTACCAAACTGTCCCGGAGCCCCTCGTGCAACTACAAGGAGAGATCCAGCAGGATTGCTAATGGGGAGAAGACTCCGCACCAGGTTAAATCTGATCTTCTCAGACCTGGGAAGGGGGGTGAAACAGCATCAGGAACACCAATACCAGGCACAACATGTCACTAAATGAGAGAGACAGTTTACTTCAGGGAATGAAGTTTGGTGTAGGAACCACAAGAATGGCCCTGCATGGGTAAGACGCATGGTTAACAAGAGATCAGGTCTATTGATGTATAAAGTTTGGATAGGTGCGATGGTCTTGAACAAGCACATGGGCTATATGAAAGCTGCAAAAACACAAAAGGTGTGGAAGCAGAACACACCCAGTTCCTCAATATCCTTTCTGACTGTTCTGGACCCCATGGGTTCTCCCTCTCCATCACTGGGTACGAAAGGTGAGCTACTGTGCGTTCCATGCCACCTGTATCAGAGGCAGAGTTGGAGGAATCTCACCCGGTGCTGAAACACCCCATGAGGGGCTGCAAGAAAACAAGAACTGGCTGATATCCTCAGACTCTGAGTGGGAGGGTTGTAGTGATTGCAATGAGATCAGCCAGGTAGACTTCATAGAATCTGAGTTCCCTGATTGGGGCTGTTAACCTGGTCCAATCAGGGAGCCCTGGCTGACAGATATAAACAGGAGTGTCAGAGGTTCTGTTCAGTCTGAGAGCTGGCTGTGAGGGAGCTGGATCAGAGTCAAGGACTCTCCACGTATAAATGAAGGGGGACTTGGTGACGGTATGCTGGCCTCGGTGGCATTATTTCAACGTCGTTTGTTTGCTTGCCTTGTTGAAGCTGTTCATTTCCTTTGGAAGTGGCTTGTTCACTGTTTATCCTCTTGAGGCTAGCCATTTCTCTCCATGGCTGTTTCACTCCTTCCTGAGATGATCTATTTCCTTCTCTGAACTTGCCCTGGTTACAGCAGCTTTAAAGTTATTCAGTTTCTTCTCTGGATCCTCTTTTTAATCCAAGTTCTCTCTCTCTCTCTCCCCAGGTCACCAACAAAAATCATAGAAAAATTGACTTCCTTTGAACCAAAAGTAGTCATTCTATTAGTTCTTGGTAAAATTTCTGTCCTTAAATAAGATCTGTGTGGACGCAGTGCTTTTTTTTTGCATCTGCAGTCCTCACTATCTCCAAGTTGCTTTTGCATGAATCCATGACCATGGCATGTGTTGGTGTAGTAGTAATGTCACTGGGCCTGTAATACGCCTCAGGCTAATGTTCTGGAGATATAGGTTTGAATCCCATCTTAGCAGATGGTGGAATTTGAATTCAGTAAATGTAAAAGCTGGTCTAATGGTAACCATGTCGGTTGTTGTAAAAACCCATCTGGTTCACTGGTGCCCTTCAGGGAATGAAAGCTACTGTCCTTACCTGGTCTGGCCGACATGTCACTCCGTATCCATAGCGATGTGGTTGACTCTTAACTGCCCTCTGAGCAATTCAGGGTGGGCATTAAATGCTGGCCTAGCCAGTGATGCCCACATCCCATGAATGAATTAAAAACAAATCTATTTACACGAATGAGGAAATCCCTTGGATGGGCCAGCTCTGATTATGTAATTGTTACCAACAACGTCTTTAATGTAAAAGAACATTGGCGAAAGATATTACAAAAATATACAAAAATATAATGAGCATGTAAGAATCTCCATTCACTTGACAAAGCTGGTCTCACAATGGATGTCTAAGAGAATGTCTGGTTTTAATATGTTGCTCAAGTTGTGTTTGCAGGCTGTAATTTGAGAGCCCATTGTATTTAAGTACATCCATGTCCAGCATGAATTGTGACTTTCCTCTTCTCTAAATGATAAACAGTGCAGGCCCATACAACTGACCTAAAACGGCCTGGTCAAGCTCAATTGGCTCAGCTTGCGGATTGAATGTGGGATCTGGCTGGTCAGTGTTGTTTAACTGTTTGCTGCACACGCTCATGCCAGCTGAAGAGATGTACAGGGAATGCCATTAGTCTTGGTGCAGTCCAGAATGTAGTTTGGATGATTGTCATTGTCACGTGGAGGGGAAATTGGAAAGTACGCTTTTTGTTACAGAAAGCTAGTGGGAAACATTGGAATCAAATTGTCATAAAAACCACAAGTGCTGGAGGAACTCAGCAGGTTTGACAGCATCTGTGCAGAGAAAAACAGAGTTGACGTTTCAAGGCCAGGGCAACCCTTCTTCAGAACTTCTAAATTTGTCTTGTTTTCAAATGTCCATAATTTGAAGTTTTAAAATATGAACAATGGTTATATAAACCTTGATGTAGACGAGCGTAATCTCATTCAAAATGGTTACCTTTATTTTAACCTTCGGATTTAGAAAGACCAGTGGAAAACAGTTGGATAGTGAAATATATATAAAGGGAGGGCAAGTCCTGCAGTAATGTCATTGATGATTTATGAAGCCTTTTACATAGTCAGCTGTTTTGGATCGAGTGGTACAGGCTATCAGATTCTGAAAGTGCCCCAAGATACTAAGGTGCAGCCTGACTGTCCAAGTAGATGTTCTCTCAATGCTTTGACCAACATTCCTCCCTGAAACAATACCATCAAAAGCAAACAATAGTTTGTTTCATTGCTATTGGTGTGACCTTGCTGTGTGTGGAGCAGTTGCCAGGTGACTTGACAAAACGAGTGGCAGCACTTCAGAGAAGCTCATTCTGAAGTGCTTCTTGTGCACTATAACTTAGTTATGCCCGAAACATCGATTCCTCTGCTCCTTGGATGCTGCCTGACCTGCTGCACTTTTCCAGCAACACATTTTTCAGCACTATAACTGAAGGAAGATTTGTTATGGCCCCAAATAAATCCTAGTCCTTTACTAGCAAAAATGTGTTGCTGGTTAAAGCACAGCAGGTCAGGCAGCATCCAAGGAACAGGAAATTCGACGTTTCGGGCAAAAGTCCATCATCAGGAATGAGGAAAATGTGTCCAGCAGGCTAAGATAAAAGGTAGGGGGGAGGGACGATGGAGATGTGATAGGTGGAAGGAGGTCAAGATGAGGGTGATAGGCTGGAGTGGGGTGGGGGGGCGGAGAGGTCAGGAAGAAGATTTCAGGTTAGGAAGGCGGTGCTGAGTTAGAAGAAATCGACTGAGACAAGGTGGGGGGAGGGGAAATGAGGAAACTGGAGAAATCTGAGTTCATCCCTTGTGGGTGGAGGGTTCCCAGGTGGAAGATGAGGTGCTCTTCCTCCAACCGTCGTGTTGTTATGTTCTGGCAATGGAGGAGTCCAAGGACCTGCATGTCCTTGGTGGAGTGGGAGGGAGAGTTAAAGTGTTGAGCCACGGGGTGGTTGGGTTGGTTGGTTCGGGCATCCCAGAGGTGTTCCCTGAAGCGTTCCGCAAGTAGGCGGCCCGTCTCCCCAATATCGGTGGTCTCCTCTATATTGGGGAGACAGGCCGCCTACTTGCGGAACGCTTCAGGGAACACCTCTGGGACGCCCGAACCAACCAACATAAACCACCCCGTGGCTCAACACTTTAACTCTCCCTCCCACTCCACCAAGGACATGCAGGTCCTTGGACTCCTCCATTGCCAGAACATAACAACACGACAGTTGGAGGAAGAGCGTCTCATCTTCCGCCTGGGAACCCTCCAACCACAAGGGACGAACTCAGATTTCTCCAGTTTCCTCATTACCCCTCCCCCCACCTTGTCTCAGTCGATTTCTTCGAACTCAGCAACACCCTCCTAACCTGCAATTTTCTTCCTGACCTCTCCGCCCCCACCCCACTCCGGCCTATCACCCTCACCTTGACCTCCTTCCACCTATCTCATCTCCATCGCCCCTCCCCCAAGTCCCTCCTCCCTACCTTTTATCTTAGCCTGTTGGACACATTTTCCTCATTCCTGATGAAGGGCTTTTGCCCGAAACGTCGAATTTCCTGTTCCTTGGATGCTGCCTGACCTGCTGTGCTTTAACCAGCAACACATTTTCAGCTCTGATCTCCAGCATCTGCAGACCTCACTTTTTATTTTACTAGCAAACCCCTATTCAGCCTTGGTATTGAACGAAGAGAGATGCAGAAAAAATTGACTGGCAGGTTTGCTGGCAAAACAATATTTGCCATTTAGTCCTGCAGATTTAGTGTAATCGTTGACAGCCATCTTTGGGCAGGCAGTGTTCAGATTTAGCTCCAATAATATGGTCTTTTAATTTTGTTTCCTGAGGCCGCAACCTGTTTATTTAGTGCAACTTCATGTGGGAACTGTGAAATTGTTAGATCGAAGTATCATTTCAGTTTCTGTACATTTTGAGATCATCGAAGCTGACATAGGTCAGCTCTTTTTGACAATAATTTGAATGCATAGACATTCTTTTGTCAGTTAAGTACATCTGTTTGTTCTCATTAATGTTTTATTGCATTTGTGACTTATTTAATGAGATGATCTCAGAAAGTGAAATGACAAAAGGCATCTACGTTTATCTAATATTTTTAGAACCCTTTTTAGTATGTGTGGGATCAAATCTGGTCAGTACTTTCAGACAGAAAGTAATATTTTTAAAAAAATTATAAGAGGTTGAAGCCCAGAATGTATTAAAAAGTACCAAATTATTAATGACAACCTTGGACTCAAAATGGTTTTCAATTTTTTTTTGTTTTGCTTGCGCCAGGCTAATAATAATATTTTTGAACAATTGTTTTACTCCAATACTAATGGTGGATGAAAACACACAGGACCATCTGTGTAGTAAGCTGGAAGTTGTATCTGTGTACAAGGTACTCACTCCCAACATATCACCGGCCAGGCAGCTGATTCTGCAGACTGCCTTTCTGCCTGTCATTGTTTGAACTCAGCTTGATTTCTCTGCCTGCCCAGAATTGCCTTTCATTTATGATCTCTTTCCTTTAATTCTTTGTTTTCAATCTTATTGCTCTTCCTTCCACCTGTTCCCCTTTCTCTCATCCATCTTTCTTTTTTGCTATTGTCTTCCTTTCTTCCACTTCGTTTTTTTTTCTTGTGATTCCTTTCTGTGCCACACCCTCACTTGCAATGCTCCCAATGTCTATTGAGTGCCTATCAACCTCTTCTGTGTCTTCCCTTGCTACATGCTGTAACTTTCCCTGCTGTGACTTCTACTTCACAATACCCTTGCCTGTCCTCAATCTTTCTTTCTCTCTCTCTTTCTTCTCTTTTCTTCTCTTGTCTCTCTTCCCTTCTTTCTTCTCACTCTTGACAGGTTCAGACAGCATTACCATGGATTTACGAAGGGGAAGTTGTACTTGACAAATCTGCTGGAATTCTTTAAGGATGTAACTCATGGAGTTGATGAGGGGAGCCATTGGGTATAATTTACTTGGACTTTCAGAGGCTTTTGATAAGGTCCACCATAAGAGATTGGGGACAGTGTACTGACATAGGTAGAGAACTGGTTGGAAGATAGGAAACAGCGTCAGAATGAATGGGTCTTTTTCTGAGTGGCAGCCAGTTAGGGTCTCCAGCATTTATTTCAGATTTCCAGCATCCACAGCTTTTGCAAAACGTTTTCCTATACTGGTTGTCTCCTTGAGCAACTTAAAAGTGATCCTGCTGCCCTACTTTCCCTCCCAATTCCTATTTTGATCATCTGCTTTAAACAGTTGTTTATTTTTCCCTTAAAACATGCACCAATGAGTTGAAAGATGAACTGGGATGCCTGAATTGTAGAGAAGCAATGGAATGTTTCTTAAAAAGAAACAAAGGTGTGCAAAGTATTTTTTATTGAAAAAGAAAATTGCTTTATTAAGAACACAAGATTCTAGAATTTCTCAGCAGGAGTGAGGACATTGAAAGACAAAGGTAGACGAAAGAAAATTGGGATTCTGTTACAACCCTGCAGATTATGGGGTGAATTGATATTTAATTTGATGATTGGCAATATAGTGGAATGAAAGTGGATAGACTGTTTCCAGTGGTTGAGAGATACAGGATTAGAGACAAGATGAATTGAGCTTAAAAATGTTTACATAGGTGGTTGTGAGACTGTGAGACACTCTCTTGCTGAGATCAGAGATAAGGAGGAAGCTGTCAACACTCGAAACTAGTTTGAGGAGGTGGCTAGGTTAAGGTAATAAACAGTTTGGGAACATGCCACATTATAGGAACGATGTGAACACATTGGAGAGAGAGGGCAGGAGGGATTTACCAGAATGGTTCCAGGGATGAGAAACTTCAGTGAGGAGGAGAGATTGAAGACATTGGGACTGTTCTCCCTTGGAGGGAAGAAGGCTGAGAGGGAGATCTGAGAGAGGGTTCCAACGTCATGGGGGAGGGGGGCTGGACAGAGTAGATCAGGAGAAGCTGTTCCCACATGGAAAAGGAACAGGAACGAGAGGGACAGAGATTGAAAGGGATGTGCAAATGAAGCAAGGGTGAAGTGAGAAAATACTTTTTAACTCAGCAAATAGTTAGGGTCTGGAATGCACTTCCTGGAAATATGGTGGAGGCAAGTTCAATTGGAGGCATTCAAGGGGGCACTGGATGGTTATTTGGATAGAAATGGTGTGAAAAGCATGGGGAAAAGGCAGGAGATTGGCACTTGGAAATGACATTCACTTGAAGAGCTGGTGCAGGCATGATGGGCTGAATGGCCTCCTTCTGTACTAACAATTCTATGATGACAGGCAAGTATGATTAAAATTATCTGCTCAAAGTTTGTGAGAAGATTTGTAGCTCGGGTACTCGTTGTTGTGGTTGTGTTCGCCGAGCTGGGAATTTGTGTTGCAGACATTTCGTCCCCTGTCTAGGTGACATCCTCAGTGCTTGGGAGCCTCCTGTGAAGCGCTTCTGTGATCTTTCCTCCGGCATTTGTAGTGGTTTGAATCTGCCGCTTCCGGTTGTCAGTTCCAGCTGTCCGTTGCAGTGGTCGGTATATTGGGTCCAGGTCGATGTGCTTATTGATTGAATCTGTGGGTGAGTGTCATGCCTCTAGGAATTCCCTGGCTTATCTCTGTTTGGCTTGTCCTATAATAGTAGTGTTGTCCCAGTCAAACTCATGTTGCTTGTCAACACGGGACAACACTACTATCATAGGACAAGCCAAACAGGGAACAGCTAGGGAATTCCTAGAGGCATGGCACTCATCCACCGCTTCAATCAATAAGCACATTGACCTGGACCCAATATACCGACCACTGCAGCGGACAGCTGGAACTGACAACCGGAAGCGGCAGATGCTGGAGGAAAGATCACAGAAGTGCTTCACAGGAGGCTCTCAAGCACTGAGGATGTCACCTAGACAGGGGACGAAACGTCTGCAACACAAATTCCCAGCTCGGCGAACAGAACCACAACATTCTCTGCTCACCTGGAAAATAAAGGTTGTCACAGATTGGTTGAGCTTTTGGCTCGCAATGGTGTCATAACTTCTTTGTATTTCGTTGCAAAAATCTATAGCCCAAAATTGGTCATAATTGTCTTAAACAGACAATCTCATTCAGATGTCTCAAAGTGTTTGGCTTTGGAAATTGGGACACAGTGAACTAGTGGCTGGTTTTATGAGGTTAAACCTAATCACCTTGTTCACGATAAGGGAATTTAATTATCCCTTGGGAAGTGATTGTTGGTAAAGCCGAAGAGAAAAGTCATCTTTTCACCTATCTTCATGATTTGGAGATGCCGGTGTTGGACTGGGGTGGATGAAGTTAAAAATCACACAACACCAAGTTATAGTCCAACAGGTTTAATTGGGAGCACTAGCTTTCGAGGCTAGCTAGTGCTTCCAAATAGACCTGTTGGACTATAGCCTGGTGTTGTGTGACTTTTAACTTTATCTTCATGAACTAATGTTTGACTGAAAATGTTAATTGAAGAGAGGATGGCCTCAATTATTATATTGGCATGGAAATTAGAATTACTTTGATTTGCTGGTGACCTCTCATTTGTGGCACTCTCTCCCCTAGTGTAAGTTGAAAATGTAGTGCCATATCAAGGGAGTGCTGCACTGTTAGTGGTGCTGTTTTTCAGCTGAGATGCTATTCAGTTAGATGTAAATTATCGTGGACGGTATTCCTCCTTCAAACATCACCAACAGAAATTGATTATTTGGTCATTTATTCATTTGTTGTCAGCGGGAGCTTGATGTATGCAAATACATTGTCACACTTACCTGTGTAATGACATTTCAAAATCATTTCATTGGCCTAAAGGATCGAGGATGTCTTGAGAATGTAATAAGGCTATATCGAAATGCATGTTCTTGTTCTCTTCTTGTTGCACTGTCAAACTTGGCTGTAAAGTATCTGCAACAAGGGGAGAAAGATGGTTTATTGGCAATATCTCCTGATAGTGAGTTGGGCGAGATCTCTAAGAAGCAAGTGAGCAAAAAGAAATAGACTTCTGCAGCAGTGATGTTCATCTAGACGCAGCATCATTGCTAGAGTTTATTTGGACAAAGTTCTGTTGAGTGCAAAGAAGTCTGAGCTGACCCCAGTCCACACACTTTATGGTTTTAAAGGAAACAGGATGCGGGTGCAGGGCCCACTAATCCACACTCATGAGGCAATTCAGTCAATTTGGAGCAGATGTTCATTTTCACATGGATTCTACTATTAGCCACTGTCAGCCATTTTTTTTTCAAGTCTCTGGGAAACCAGGCGAGTAAAGAGAGGTGAGGAAAAGTAGATCTGTATGAAGGTAAGTGCCTTTGCAGCACTACTTATGGGCTGGCTCCTCTTCCCTCCTTTTGCTTCTTGCACCATTATCATCCCTCTTTGGGCCCACACCATCATTTATCTTGTCTTCAACCCTAGAACTTTGCTTTTATTCTGTTGCTGCACTTGCCCTGACTCTGCACTTGCTTAAAAACTGGTTTATCTCTGACTTTCTCCACTTTGGATGAAGGATTAGACTTGAAACATGTTTCCCTTTCTCGGCAAATGCTGCCTGGCCTGCTAAGCATGTCAGCATTTTCTGTTGGTTTTTAATACTTCTTGACTCCACATTCTAGTTCTCCTGCCCAGAGTGCCCCTCCCAGCCAACAGAACATAAATGTTTCAGAGAATACTTCTTAGCATTTAAGTCAACATGTTGAGTTTGAAAGGTTTGAAATTTTCCATTTGGGGGCAACCCAGTCTTTGGATTTCTGGTTTGACTCTGGTCTCTGAGATATGGTGAAACCAATGAACAATTGCACTAAGGGTACATTATAAATGCCCTGTTTTATTAAACCAAGTTCAATTGGATTCAACTTTCACATTTCTTAGTTGTACATTATGCATTTAAAAAGATACACAGTTTAACATCACAATTGTCCCCTACATCTATCAAACTAATGCAAAAAGCAAAAATTGTGCAAATGTTGGAAGTCAGAAATAAAAGCAAAATGCTGGAAATACTCAGCTGGCCAGGCAGCACCTATTCAAAGAAAGAAAGAGAGACAGAAAAACAGCTGCTAACATTTGTTTTCAGCATGCACAGAGGTGTGGCTGATGAGGATGGGAGGAAACAAAAAATGAAAGATGTTCAAAAGGTGGAAGAGATTAAACAGCGTGGATAAAGAGTGGAGCTGGAAAAAGCACAGGAACGCAAGCAGCATCAGAGGAGAAAAGGGGTCAATGTTGCAGGTTGGAACATCACCCCCCCCCCCTCTGATGCTGCCTGACCTGCTGTGCTTTTTCCAGCTCCACTCTTCATCCACGCTGACTCTTCCGCATCTGCAGTTCTCACTATCTCCAAGAGATTGATGGTGTGAGGCAAAATGAAGAAACTCAGCAGGTCTGGCAGCAGCTGTGGAGAGAAACAGTTCAAACCCAATATCACTCAGAATGATTGTAAATGATAAAGGAACAAGAAACAAAAAGAGATGAAAGGTTCTTGTGTGTGTACTCTCTGAACTTCAGAAGGATGAGAAGAGATTTAATTTAGATATAGAAGATTCTAAAGGGGATTGACAAAGTAGACGTAGAGAGGATGTTTCCTCATGTGGGGCAATCGAGAAGAAGGGGTCATCATGTTAGGATAAGGGGTCGCAGATTTAAAACAAAGATGAGGAAAAATGACTTCTCTCAATGAGTTGTGAATCTGTGAAATTCACTCCCATTATAGTGTGGTGGATACCAGACATTGAGTAAATTTAAGGAGGAGATTGACAGATTTTTAATTAGTAATGGGTTAAAAGAGAGTGGGCAGGAAAATGTAGTTGAGGCTGAGATGGGGTCGGCCCTGATTGTATTAAATGACAGAGCGTGCTAAAGTAGCTGAATGGCCTATTCCTGCTCCTAGTTCTTAGGTTCGATAGAATTAACAGAACTTGCTGTTCCTGTTTTTAAAAAAGAAAATGGGAATAGAGGTTATGATTTTAAATCTAGAAGGCTGTATAGTGTCTAGTTGAAAGATGAGATGTTGTCCCTCAGGTTTGTGTTGAGGCTGAGTGCAACAGTGCAGAGGCTGAGGGCAAAGAGGTCCCCGTGGGAAGAGGTGGAGAATTAATGATAGACAGTAGGATTCTCAGCATCAGGCTTGTGAACTTCATGGACATAATCGACAAAGCAGAGAAGATTGCATTGCCAACAGCAAGTGCAGATATGTTAAATTGAGACAAATATATCTAAATTGCTGGTTTATCTGAAAAAGGCATTGGCACCCTGGGAGAAAGAGTAGGTAGAGTGTGGTGCTGGGAAGGCTTCTGCCCTAAACATTGACTCTCCTGCTCCTCAGATGCTGACTGACCTGCTGTGCTTTATCCACTGCCACACTCTATCTTCTCTGGGTCTCCAGCATCTGCAGTCCTCACTATACCCTGGAAGAAAGAACTTAAAGCTAAAGGTGTTTCACCTGTTGTGCTTGCTTGGGAATATAATGTGGGAGCAGGGCTAGAGGGTTATTGAGGATCAGGAAGACAGCATGGTCTCCCGAGAGAGAGAGGCAGAAAGGGGAAGGGAAGATGTGTTTAGTGATGGAGTTCTGAAAAATGATGGAGGGTGATCTCTCAAATGTGGAGGTTTGGAGGGTGGAAAATGAGGACAAGGGGAAATCTTGTTGTGGCTCTATGGGAAGGGGAAGGGGGTTAGAGCAGGAACTTGTCAATTAGGATGAATTTGGGTTGAGGGCTCTGTCAAACATGGTGGAGGAGAATCCTCGGTTGTGCCAAATGCAGACATATTGGGAGAGCTATTATGAAAGGTGGCATCATTAGAACAGAGACTGTGCAGACAGAGAAACTAGGCTTTGCAGGAAGCACACTGGAAGAAGGTGTAGTCTTACTAACTGAGAGACAAAGATAAAAATCACACAACACCGGTTTATCGTCCAACAGGTTTATTTGGAAGCACTAGCTTTCGAGGTGCTGCCTCTTCATCAGCGTCTTGAAAGCAAGTTTTCCAAATAAACCTGTTGGACCATAATCTGGTGTTGTATGATTTTTAACTTTGTCCACCCCAGTCCAACACCGGCATCTCCAAATAATAACTGAGAGATGGTGGCCTTATAGTAAATATTGCTTGCCAGCCGATCTGCAGAACTGGAGGCAGAGAAGTTGAGAGAGAGGAGGAAGGATACAGGGGTGGACCATGTGAAAGTGAAAGAGGGATGGAAGTTTAAAGCAAAGTTCATAACATTTTCCATCTACGAGGGAGGGCCACTGAATAGGCTTGAAAGAAACCCTTTAGATGGGTTCCCATAGTGACAATAAGAAGTGGAAGGGACTGGACAAGGTGAGAAGAAAATATAGTCAAGAAAGGAAGAAATCCACTCAGTGGGACAGGAGCAGGTTGAAATAATGGATTGATCAGGGCTGTCCTGTTTGTGGATCTTGAGAAGAAGGTGGAAGTGGGATGTGTGAGGTTGTTGGACCATAAGGTGGGGATGGAAATGAGTTCAGTTGCATTCTGGTTTGATGTTCAGTAGAGGCATCATGGTCCAGGGGAAGGTGAGAGGGTGTGTCAGTTGGCATTCAATCACTGCAAGGTAGAGATTGATTTGCCAAATCACAACAGCGCTAACCTTGCCACATGATATGATGGTGATGTTTGGCTTCAACCCCTGAGAGAGCGGACTGCAGCAAGTTCGGGGGGTGGGGGGGTGTAGATTAATGTGAGTAGAGTAGAAACAGAAAGATGATCATTGTCTTGCTGGCAGTTCCTATGAATAGAGCTAGTCATAGAATCATATAGTACAGAAGAGGCCCTTCAGCCCATCAAGTCTATACCATCAAAAGTATACTCCCTACACTAGTCCCACTTTTCTGTACTAGGGCTACAGCCTTGAATGATATAACATTTAAAGTGCCTCATCCAAGTATTTTTCAAAGATTGTGAAGTTTCCTGCCTCAACTACCCTCTAGCACCGTGGGGAAAACGCTTTTCCTCAAAATCCCCTCTAAACCTCCTGTTTTTCACTTGAACTGATGTGCCCTTATTCTCTTATCTGTTGATTAAGGGGAACAGCTGCTTTCTATTGACATTGTGCATGCCCCTCATAATCTCATACACCTCAATCAGATCCCCCTTCGACCAATTTAGTGAGGGATGTAATGTGGGAGCAGGGCTAGAGGGTGATTGAGGATCTGGAGGAAAGAATGGTCTCTCTTGGGATGCAGAAAGGAGAAAGGAAGATGATGGAGTTCTGAAAAATATGGAGGCTGATGGAGATTTAAATGAGAATTCTAACTGTGTGGTTGGGGGTGATGTGGAGAAAAGGGGCTGTGAGAAACTCCTGACCAAAGAAAGTGGCTGTGGAGGCAAAGATGATAGAAGAGTGCAGTGTTGTGTCAAACTCCAAAACTATCGAGGTGGGGGTGGAAGGGTGCTGACAGTGAGTCATTGCTACAGAAGAGAGAAGCTGAGCATGCTAATGGTGACATGTTGGTATTAAGTATCGTTTAGCACCTGACTAATTACATTGAAGCCAATGTAGAATCATTGACTTCAAATCGTGCACTCCATACAGCAATGGCAGTTGCCAAAAGAAGGGAAGCAGAGAAAAAAAACAAAGGAACTTGACACCTCATGACTTGAGGATGTCTCAGAGCTCCACTCATTTCTCCTTCTTCTCTATGGACCTTTCAGTATTTCTCTAAGTGTTTAATGAATTCTTCTTTATGTGTTGCAATTGACTCTGTTTCTCAATAGCCACTTGTGGTAATTTATCCAGCATCTTTCTCACCCTTCACATGAAATAGTTCCTTTGGATCCTTCCCTCCCAGGCCTTGTGCTTCTCCAACTAACCTTAACTGGTCTACCCTTTGTCACCACTTTTTGTTACCACATTTCTTCTCCAAATGCAGCTGAAAATACTCCCTTTTTTTTTAAATCCAGTCCTCTGTTTTCTCCCTGGTGAAGTACTAATGATTTTCTGCAGCAATTTTCCCATATCCTTAGTATTATTTCTATAAAGGTATTTCCAAAACTGTATATAATACTGTGCCCTAACCAGTATCTTGAATAGATTACTTCCTTGGTTTTGTATTCCACATTCCTACTTATAAACTGGAATCCCATTGGTGTTTTTAACATTTTCCCTCCACCTACATTTCTGTTTTTGACAATCTGTATATCTCTCCTTACGACAAACCCTTCCCACAATTTCAATCTGTTTATACATGTGGTCTCTCCACTCGAATACCATTTACGTTTGCAAAAGATACTCCATTTATCTGGGCTGAATTACATTTGCTGCATTCTCTGCCCACTCATCTATAGCCTCCTTCAGAGTTTGAGATGCCTCTCAATTTACTGTTATTCCCTCATGCACATCTTCAAACCTTTTTTACATGTGAAAGACAGAAAAGGACACAACCATAAATCCTTGGGGCACATTGCTATTATCTAAGTCACCAACTAAGTAGCTGCTTCATACCTATGCAGTGCTGCCACCCATCTTTTATACAATGAGCCTTAACTGTTTTAAGGTCCACTTACATGAATATAGCCCCTCCATTAAATTGTATGACTAGTTATTGACACCTGGCAAAAGAACATGCTTGTGTGTTCCTGCTTATTTGCTCCAGTACTGAAAGTTCATGGGATGTGGGAGTCACAGGCTAGACCAGCATTTATTGCCAAGAAGACTGTTAAGAGTCAACCCCATTGCTGTGGGTCTGGAATTATATGTAGCCTAGATCAGGTGAGAGTGGCAGGTTTCCTCCTTTAAAAGATGTGAGTAAACCTGATGTGTTTTTACGACAATTGACAATGGTTACCATTGGGCATGCTTTTCATTTCAGATTTTTGATGAAGTTCAAATTTCACCATCTACCATGGTGGGATTTGAATCCATGTTCCTCAGTGCATTAGCCCGAGGTCCTGGATAACTGGTCCAGTGGCATCAATACTTCACTGAATCACAGAATTGTTACCACACAGAGGAGGCTGTCCTGCTTTGATTGTGCCTGCACCTGCACCCCACATCATTGGGGTGGGAAGTTAAAATGTTAAAAATTCCACATCTGAATCCAAACCACCTGGGAATCCGGTTTTAATGATGGTAGTGGCATCAGGAGTGGGCCACAAATCTGCTCTCTTGAGATGAGCTACCTGCCTCCATTTTAACAAGGTTTCAATTTTTTATTTGTTTCAACCTCTGAGGAAAGCTCAAGAGCTAAAAGGAGATGAGAAATGCTGAAAGCACAGGCAAGTACATTTCCAGCACTTCTTGTGGGCCAAGAGGAGCAGGAGTGTTTCCTAGGGCCAACAAGTTAACCAGTAAACCCTGGCTTGAGGCCTGCCTCTGTGCCTCAATGACAGCTGATGCCCTTAATTTTCAGCCTTTTAGCCTGAGCCTCTTTGTTCATTCTCTAGTGGGTGCGTTGCTGGCAATTGTCATCATTTCCCTGTGCCACTAACAACAATGGAGAGCTACCAGCCTCTGTGAGGGTTGGATTTTCACTCCAGGGCCCTTAATCCCAGGTAAGGCCTGATGGTGGCCACATAATGCAGTGGGGTCCTGCTAATTCTCTAATGGCAGACAAGATTCCGTGGTCTAGATTAAATTCTGCTCAGTGTCTTTGCCTCCCTCCACCAATTCTAAGGTGCCAGCACTGAGATATGCTGGGGAATATCAGCCAGCTTGACCATTATCCTCAAATTGGCAGAGGTAGCCATGAAGAAGAATTAATAGAGTGTGTTCGGAACAGTTCCCTAGAATGTTTTGTGGATCCAGAAAGGGATAAGGCAACTTTGGATTGATAATGTGTAACATGATAGGTCGAACAAGTGATTTCAGTGAAAAAGATCCCCTAGGAAAGTGTGACTGTAACATGGTAGAACGTAGCATTTAGTTTGAGAGTGAGAAGCTTTGCTAAACTTAAATAAGGGTAATTACAAAGGCATGAGCTTGTTGATGTAGATGGGATAAGAGGTTTAGCAGAAAAGACAGTTGAGGAACAATGGCAGACGTTTCAGAAATCAGTTCAAGTTTCACAGCTAAGACATTTCCCAGTGAGGAAGAAGGATTCTAGGACGGAGATAAGCCAATCATCACTCACCAGGGCTGTTAATAATTCTAATTGTAAGAAAAAAAAATGCAGTGTGGCAAAGATTAGTGCGAAGCCATAGATTGAGAAAGTTTTATAAACCAACAAAAGATGACCAAAACAAAAGGGTGAAAATAAATGTTGCGGCTAAACTAGCCAGAATTATAAAAAGAGATAGGAAGAGCTTCTTCATAATATATGGAAGAGTTACCATTGGCTCACTAGAGAATGAGGCTGGGGAAATAATAATGGGAATCATACAGTTAGGTAATAGGGAAAACAAATAGAATGTTAACCTTTATTTCAAAAGAAATGGAGTATAAAATAGGGAGATCTTGCTAAACTTATACAAGGCACTAGATGGACCATACCTGGAATACTGTGAACAGTTTTGGTATATTGTTATTTTCTTTTTTTAACCTATCTGTCTATCTATGTCTGTCTATCTGAGGAAAGGTAGACTGGTATTGGAGACAGTCTAGAAAAGGTTCATTCGGCTGATCCCGGGTATGGAGGAGAGATGGAGCAGATTGGGTCTGTACTCATTGGAATTTTGACGAATGGGAAGCAACCTGATTGGGACATGCAAAATTCTTAGGGGACTTATGCATAATGCAGAAAGGTTGTTTCCCCTTTTGGAAGAGTTGAGGATCAGAGGGCATAATCTCAGAGTAAGGGATCACTCGTTTCAGACAGAGATGAGGAGGAATTTATTTTCTCTGAGGGGAGTGAATTTATGACATTTGTTGAGGCTGCATCTATTAAATATATTCAAAGTCAAAATAGACAGATTTTTAATCAGTAAGGGAATCAAGGATTATAGGGAAAAGGCAGGAAAGTGGGGTTGGGGATTATCAGATCATCCATGATCTCATCAAATGAGTGAGCACACTTGATGGGCCGAACGGCCTGCTCTGCTCCAGTGCTGCTGTGCAATAAGGACAGTGACAATAGTATTCAATCCATGAATGATATCTCTTAATTTGATCATACATGAGTGAAAGTAGCAAAGGAGCATCTATAATGTCATACTCCGGCAAGATTCATGTCTTCAGACATTCGGGAGCTGAGACTTGTTGAGTTAGTCAGCTAGTAGACATGTAGATAAAAGCAAAATGCTGCTGATGTTGGAGATCTGACAGAAAAACAGTGCTGAAGGAATCAGCAGGTCAGGCAGCATCTCTGGAGAGAGAAACAGTTAATGTTTCAAGTCTGGTAAGATAGTGAACTGCGAAGAGGGTTACCTCAGATTACAACAGGATCTGGACCAGATGGGCCAATGGGCTGAGAAGTGGCAGATGGAGTTTAATTCAGATAATTGCTAGGTGCTGCATTTTGGTAAAGTAAATCTTAGCAGGATTTATACACTTAATGGTAAGGTCCTAGGGAGTGTTGCTGAACAAAGAGACCTTGGAGTGCAGGTTCATACCCCCCTGAAAGTGGAGTCGCGGGTAGATAGGTTAGTGAAGAAGGTGTTTGGTATGCTTTCCTTTATTGGTGAGAGTATTGAGTGCAGGAGTTGGGAGGTCATGTTGCAGCTGTACAGGACATTGGTCAGGTCACTGTTGGAATATTGCGTGCAATTCTGGTCTCCTTCCTATCGGAAAGATGTTGTGAAACTTGAAAGGGTTTAGAAAAGATTTACAAAGATGTTGCCAGGGTTGGAGAATCTGAGCTACAGGGAGAGGCTGAACAGGCTGGGGCTGTTTTCCCTGGAGTGTCAGAGACTGAGGGGTGACCTTATAGAGGTTTATAAAATTATGAGGGGCATGGATAGGGTAAATAGACAAAGTCTTTTCCCTGGGGTCAGGGAGTCCAGAACTAGAGGGCATATGTTTAGGGTGAGAGGGGAAAGATATAAAAGAGACCTGAGGGGCAACTTTTTCATGCAGAGGGTGGTACATGTATGGAATGAGCTGCCAGAGGATGTGGTGGAGGCTGGTACAATTGCAACATTTAAGAGGCATCTGGATGGGTATATGAATAGGAAGGGTTTGGAGGGATATGGGCCAGATGCTGGCAGGTGGGACTAGATTGGGTTGGGATATCTGGTCGGCATGGACGGGTTGGACCGAAGGGTCTGCTTCCATGCTGTACATCTCTATGACTCTATGATTCTATGAACTGTAGGAGGCTGGAGAATGATGTTTTTCTGTGTTGCTGACAAAAGGGAGGATGAGTGAATGAACGGATGGCAAGGGTGCTCAGAACAAAAGACAAAAGGAGTGTTACTGGTAGGAGAGAATCAGTATAAAAGTAGAAAAGGTGTTATTGGTATGCATTAATCGTAGAAAATAAGTCAGGTCTGCTGACAGCAAACCCATGTAAGCAAGGCTTTGCTGGTGGGCAAGGTGTTGTAAACAGTGTCCTCCATTTTGATTATGTTCTAAAGTTGTTGAACTCAGTGTCAAGTTCTGAGGGTTCCAAAGTGCCCAAGCGAGAAATGAGGTACAATTCCTTCAGCTTGTGTTGAGCTTTGCTGGAACACTGCAGCAGGGGTCGGATGGAAATGTTAATATTGGAGCAAAGTGGTTTATTGAAATGGCAATGGATATGCAGTGCTGCCAAATGACCTTCCATAAGTTTTGGGTGTAATCCTGTTCTATAAATAATTGATGCCTCTGCTTTTTTAATCCCCCTTCTCCCTTACTCCTTGGTCTAAGCACAATCAGCAATAGTTTTCATTTATGCAGTCACTTTGATTCCCTTACAGATTAAAAATCTGTCTATTTCAGCCTTAAATCTACTTAATGATCTAGCCTCAACAGGTCTCTGCAGTAAAGAATTCCACAGATTCACTCCCCTCTGAGAGAAGAAATTCCTCCTCATCCCTGTCTTAAAAGAGTGATCACTGAAGAGCATCTGAAATGATGCCCCTCAGGTCTTCGACTCTCCTACAAGGAGAAACAACCTGTCCAAATCTACCCTGTTGAGTCCCCCAAGAATCTTGTATGTTTCAATAAGGTTGTCGCTCATTCATCTAAACCCCAGTCTACTCAACCTCTTGTCATAAGAGAGTCCCTCCATATCTGGTATCAGCCAAGTGAACCTTCTCTGGACTGTCTCCAATGTTGATAAATCTTTCCTTAGATAAGGGGCCCAACACTGTTCAAAATACAAAGATTGACTGTCTGAGAATAGAGAGTTGCGCTATCCTGCTAATGCAATTTTTTTAAATTGCCCACTAGTTAAGCTGCCTTCAGTGGTAATGTTTGAATTTTTCCCTTCCTTGCAGAGAAATTACCTGACTTTTTAAAATTTATGGGATGCGGACATCACTGACTGGCCAGCATTTATTGACTGTCCCTAATTTCCCTTGAGAAGGTGGTGGTGAGCTGCCTTCTTGAGCTACTGCAGTCCAAATGAGGTTTGCAGTATTGCTGGAATCCAGAATTTTATCAATGTGTAACTCTGGGGCTCTTGTGGTGCAATGGTTGTGTCCCTACTTCTGAGTCAGGAGGCCCAGGTTCAAGTATGTTTTAATATCTCTGAACTGGGTGATTAGAAAATGTCTAACTCTGTTTAATACACTATGATCATGAATCATAGAATGTTAACATTACAGAAACAGCAAGCAGTTAGTGAGGCAAGGGCAGTCAGTTCTGCTATAACACAGTAGTTCCATACTCATGCTATCCTGTGTTGTAAGAAAATCATGTAGTAGCAGCACCATTTAAACTAATGGGGCCAGAAGCACGTTATAACCAATACACACTTTAAAAGTTTATGCTTTAGAAACAGTGTCCCCAATTTGTCAATCATGTTATAGCGAATTTGCATTAACGAAGCGCACGTTATAGCAGAACAATATGTAGTATGTTAGCTTTTGTTACAAAGGGTTTGGAACACTAGAATAAAGAAGTCTCACATTGCAACCAGATGAGGAAGGGTGAATCGAACCCTCTTTTCAACCCCCTACCAGTCAGTTGTACAATATCTTTTACTTATTTTTGAGTGTAGCTATTTATACATCAAGTAAAGATGTAGGTAACTCAATCAAAATCATAAGCCAATTATAAACTTTGTTTGAGTGAAAGAGAAATTTTATTTTATACTAACCCTGAGGAGAGGGAGGAAATGGTGCAAACACACAGTCAGACATGGATAAGATGTATAAAAGGGAGATGAAGGATTAAGCCAATGCAGTTTTAAGGTCCTTTGAGTTCTTGAGGTGTTAGATTTTAACCTGAGACCACTGTTATTTAATTGTTGACTCGTATCCTTAACAATGGTGAAGATTGTAGATATCTTGTAGCTAAGGACAGACAGAGGCTTCCAGTTCTTGCTTACAAATCTATTTTCCCTCTCTCTTCTGCTGGAGCTGCTTCAAATTTAGTTCAGTATGTAATCTTGAGTCTGGTTCCATTGTCTTTCAAAATTGGATAACTTGTCGGTGAGCTATTCATCTGCAAAGATGTGAAGTTATCATGTAAGTGTGAGTTAAAACAGAAGATGTAAATTTCTTGATGCTGATTCAGAACCTTGGTTTTGATATCTATAGATAAAATGTTAGCTTTACTATAGAAAGCTTCATTGATTATAGATGGGTCTCCTGGACTTGCCCCAGTCTGTAGTCAGGTGATTCTGAACAGTTGTTTCAGGTTAGTATTTGTCCTTTGTTTACAATCATTTTAGTCTGTGAAAGATCTCTGGTATAACAATCAGCTGATAGAAATTAACATTTGCGCATCCATATTTACCACTATTATACCATGTACCAGAATTAAACAGGGCATTTGTGAGGCCACATTTGAACCACTCTCTGTAGCTTTGCCCTTCTTTCCTAAGGAAGGATACAGTTGCCCTTGAAGGAGTGCAACATGGATTCAATAGACTGGCTCTTGGCATGAGGAATTGTCCTTTGTGGAGAGATTGAGTCAGTTATGCCAATATCCCCTGGAGTTTAGAAGAAGGGAGGTGAGCTCACTGAAACAAATAGAGCTGACTTTTCTTAACTCTGCATGTCCAGCCCAGGATAAAGTGACCTGGAACTTTTATTTCAGAGTGATGGACTTCCCTGGGAGTCAGGCCAGGGAACCCCAGACCAAGTGCGGATGGTGGGGAGGTCTGCTTCTTTTCACTAGCACAGTTAGAAATTAGAAAGAAAGTAATCAAATGAAAATCATACCTCCAGTCACCTTGCCCGTCTCATAAGAACCTGAGAATTAAGAACAGGAGTAGGCCGTTCAGCCTACTCTGCCATTTGATACAATCATGGCTAATCTCATCTCAGCTTCAACTCCATTTTCATGCTCGTTCTCCATAACTTTTCAACCCATTACTAATAAAAATCTGTCAATCTCCTCCTTAAATTTGCTCAGTGTCTTGGTATCCACCACACTCTAGTGGGAGTGAATTCCACAGATTCACAACTCATTGAGAGAAGTAATTTGTCCTCATCTCTGTTTAAAATCTCCCCCCTTTATTCTAAAACAATGACCTCACGTTCCAGATTCCCCCACATGAGGAAACATTTTTCTACATCTACTTTGTCAATCCCATTTTTGCATCTTATATACCTCAATTAGATCTCCTCTCATCCTTCTAAACTCTAGAGAATAGAGGTATAAGCTACTCAATCTCTCTTTATAAGGCAAACCAATCATCTCTGGAATTAATCTATTGAACCTTCTCTGAACTGCCCTAATACAATTATATCCCTTGTCAATTAAGCTCTCACTGCCTTGCCCCACTCCCTATGCCACTCCCACTTACCCAACTCTCATGGCACTTTGTAGTCCCCACATTGACTCATGCCAACCCATGCCTCTTACCTACCACCTTTTGACTTTGAACCTACCATGCTAATTCACTCAATATGTACTATGGGCAGATGTTAGGATTGAGCTGAGGTAGAATAATGTGTGTGTATTGCAGATTATTTGTTTTTTAGAAGTACTCTCATTTACAAAAGCAAACACTTCATCTAACTTCCTTCAACTATATAATCCCTTATAATGACAAATATGTCATTAAAGTGCACAACCCCTTCTAACAGCAATAGTTAGGATTCATTGTCCCATTCAAGGAAACACTCACCACTTGGAGCAGTCAATAAAAAATGTGAAAAGGCAGGCACCCTACTATGATAATGGAAGGTTATGGAATCATGTCATGTAGCACTAATTCAATAATGAAAGTCCTTAGGCTGATGTCAGCAGACAGAGTGAAATGGTAGACAGTGATTTTAAAAAAAAACTCCATTCAGTTCTTTCATAGATTTAAATGGCAGGAATTTTAAATGCTTTGACATTTTTGTTAGTTCCTCTTTATAGCCTCTCTCAACAGTTCTAAGTAGCATATGTACTTTTTACAATCATGCCAACTTTTAACAATCCCAAGGGCACCTTATCTCTCCAAATGGGGACATGACCTCTCTGAAAAATGACAGTGTTTCAGACACCCAGGTTCCCAAAACCATATGCATGGAAGCAACTACTTCAGGAAATGAGCGTTGCACAAATCCTGGCTTACCTCTTCTTTCTTACTCTTGCAAAAATGGGAGATGCTGAGATTAGAAGTGTGAATTTTGATTTTTGGCCATTTGCATTCTTTTCACACTTCGTGAAAATCCAGGCCATAAAATTCTTGAGGGTAAAATTCTTTTACCTGGCTTGAGAATCTGGAACATGGAGTCATAGTTGAAAACATGGGGTTGGCTGTTTAGGACTGAGACTAGGAAGTACTTCTTCACTCAAAGGGTTGTGAGTCTTTAGACTTTTCTACCCCGGACGCTCAGCCATTGCATATATTCAAGACTAAGGTTGATCAATTTTAATGGGTAGTAATGGATATGGGGAAAGGGTGGGTAGGAGGAGTTGAGGTACAAGACCAGAAATGACCTTGCCAAATAGAACAGAATTGAAAGGCCAAATTATCAACTCCTCCTATTGCTTACATTATGATTGTGTTGCATCAGTATACTACACTTCCAAGGTATTTGCCTTTTTCGATAAATATTGAAATAATGAGCAACAAGTGAGCAGTAGGTGCTGACTAATAATGTGTACATCAGCTTTAGATCTTGCTGTTCAAAGGCAGAATTGCACATCTTCCACTTGATGAATGATGTTCCCTTACTACTATAATAAATTGCGTGGATGCATTTTCCATCTCTCCCTATCATTAAATTGGAGAAGATTGCTCTCACCTCCATTACCTGCATAGTCAGATAATAAACCATCAACTAGAATCTCAGAATCATTACGGTACAGAAGGAAACCATTTGGCCCAAATATGTTTGTTTATTCTCAGGATACCATTGAGTACGACTATTTTTATAGTAGCACCATTCAAATATAACTCTGAAAAGAGCAGGTGTTACCTTAAAAGAATTCCTTAAAGGAATTGGTAGGCCTTAATATCCGGGCAGCATTCTCTTCCCATTCTCTGAGGGTTGACTAATTCACAAATGCTCTTTAGGACAATCTGCCATCCTTATCTAGACTAGCCTACTTGTGACTCCATGTCCATAGTAATGTGGTTGACTCTTAACAACCCTCTAAAATGGCCTCGTAAACTACTCATTTCAAGGATTGTTAGGAATGGGCACGAAGTGTTAATGCCCATACCCTAATCTTTCTACTGTTTGATTGGCAGTGTAGAATGGATTGTAATGTGTTCCTTGTGTAAGTGTTTGCCAAATAATACTGATGAGAAGCCACTTTTTGGGGGAAAATATGACATTTTGTGACACTCTGTCGCTGTTTATTTGATTTTCAACGTGAAAGAATGGTTGAATGTTGCTGTTGGTGGATTGTTCAAAGATGCTGTCATGCGAGGATGACACATTGGGCAGCTAGTAAGGTCTTGGAGTTGAGTTTCTCTTTAGATGAATGTGGCACTTGCTCTGGTGCAGTGCATGTGGAAGACTTTTTCATGATTTCCCTGGTGAGCAATATGGGGATGTAATGTTTTTGGTGGACAAGATGGTCTGTGGCATGAGTTTAGTGCACTGCTGACATCTCATGGCGCAGTGACCAATAGCAGCAATTTACTTGGCATATTGGAAAGCTAGTCACTTTAGAAACCGGGGGAAAGGGGAACATTTGTTTGTGTAATGGTGCTACATAGAGGTGAATAAGTTATTGGAGTGGATTCTGAGGGATAGGATCTACATGTATTTGGAAAAGCAAAGACTCATTAGGGACAACCAATGTGGCTTTGTGCGTGGGAAATCATGTTTCACTAATTTGAGTTTTTTGAAGAAGAAGATTGATGAAGGGAGAGTGTTTAGCAAGGCTCCCCATGATAGACTGGTTAGCAAGGTTCGATCACATGAAATGCAGGAAGATTTTTGTATCTTGAAATTGACTTGAAGGTAGGAGATAGAGGATGGTGGAAGGTTGCTTCTCAGACTGGAGGCCTGTGACCAGTGATGTGCCACAAGGATCAGTGCTGGGTCCACTGCTTTTTATCATTGATGGAAATGATTTGGATGTAAGTATAGGAGGAACGGTTAGTAGGTTTGCAGATGATACCAAAATTGGAGGTGTAGTGGACAGTGAAGAAGGTTATGTCAGAGTACAATGAGATCTTGATCGCATGGGCCTATTGGCTGAGGAGTGGAAGATTGAGTTTAATTTATATAAATGTGACATGTTGCATTTTGGAAAGGCAAATCCAGGCAGGGCTTATACATGTAATGGTCGAGTTCTTGGGAGTGTTGCCTCACAAACAGACCTTGAGTGCAGGTTCATAGTTCCTTGAAGACGGAGTCACAGGTAGACGGGATAACGAAGAAGGCATTGGTACACTTGCATTTATTGGTCAGTGCATTGAGTACAGGGGTTGAAATGTCATGTTGTGGCTTTACAGGACATTGGTTAGGCCACTGTTGGAATATTGTATTCAATTCTGGTCTGCTTGCTACAGGAAGGATATTGTTAAACTTAAAAGAGTACAAAAAGGATTTACAAGGATGTTGCTAGGGTTTGAGGGGAGTGCAAAACTAGAGGGCATAGGTTTAAGGTGAGAGGGGAAAAATTTAAAAGGGACCTAATGGGCAACTTTTTCACACAGAAGGTGCTGTGTGTATGGAACATGCTGCTAGAGGAAGTGCAATTACAACATATAAAAGGCATATGGATGGGTATCTGAATAGCAAGAGTTTGGAGGGATATGGGCCAATTACTGGCAAATGGGACTAGGTTAATTTGGGATATCTGTATGGCATGAACGAGTTGAACCAAAGGGTCTGTTTCTGTGCTGTACATCTCTATGACTGTATATAGACTCCATTGATTCCCTTGGAGAAATAGTGTCACAGGGTGTTACCTGCTTGTCCCATGTGGGTTTCTAACCATTTATTGCTATTTTTGTCTCTCATGTAACCTCTGCTCTGACCTACCATTGTCACCCCCCCACCTGCATCTACCTATCACCTTCCAAGCTACCTCCACCCAGCCCCACCTCCCCTCCTATTTATCTCTCAGCCCCCTTCCCCTTTAAAATGCAATATTTGTCTTTGAGTAAACTGTGAATTAATTGAGACTGAGTGGCATTGGGTTGGCGGGGGTGGGGGGGAGTGTGTATAACTATTAATAATATACAGGTATAAAACAAGATTCAAATTTGAAAACTACTAGGAAGCTTTGTAAAACCTCGCCCATATCCGATTGTATATTGGGTCTCAATTGCCTTTCACTCCTGGTCATGCCAACTGACATTGGCTTCCAATCTTCTAACACCTCAAATTTAAAATGTTGATTCTTATGTTTAAATCCCTTCCGTTTGCTGTATCATTGACAACTTTTCCTTTAGCTGCCTGGCCTCTTGCTCGACAATGTTGCTTGCCTTGAACCCTGTCTGTTAAACATCCTGTAATCACCTCCTTAAAGCTCATGACTTTGATCACATGTTTATTTGATCCTCCTAATGTCCTTGAAATCTATGCAATGGATTGAGAATTTTTTTCCTACGTTAAAAGATTAATAGTGAAATAAACTTCCTTTTTGGATTTACAAATATTAATTTGAGACTGAGATGAGGAGAAATTCCTTCTGTCAGAGGGCAGTGAGTCTTTGGAACTCCTTGTCACAGAGAGCTGTGGGGTCAGAGTCCTTGTGTGTACTTAAGGCTGGGATCAACAGATTCTTGATCAGTAGGGGAATCAAGGGTTGCAGGAAAAATGTAGGAAAGTGGATGAGAGAAATGTCAGATCAGCCATGACCCGTATTGAATGGTGGAGCAGGCTCAAAGAGCTGAATGCCTTACTCCTGTTCCTGTTTCTTATGGTCTTGTTATAAAGAGTAAACAGGTTTGTTGTCTCTCCTTGATAATAACCACATAGTTGCATTTTGTTTGCTTATGTGTGACAATGAATTCCAAGACTTTGCTGAACATGCAATTCCCATATTTGGATTATTGGATATCATGGTGGTGCTGTTATGTTCTCCAAATGTCACTTTTTCCAGTTTTGCGTCTTGGAAATTAAAAATATAAGAGGCCTTCTTTTCCTAGCATTGCATTTCTTTTCATGTTGGGTTTTGGGCTCAGGAAAGTAAGGCCTGTGCTTTGTTTCTCACCATTAGAAGGTAGAAGACTGCCCTCTGGGACCTAAACCCTGCCAATCCGTTAGGTTAAACTTCATTGCTGAGAATATAGCAATGCTTTCACAATGGCGAAATCTTATAGCAGACCAACACCTTTAATGCTAGCCATTCAATTATTGGATGTAAGACTTTTGGGTTTGAGAGCTACAGGTATCTAAAATTATTTGGAATTCATTTTAAGATTGCTAATTAAGAAGCAACAATTTCAATTTGGTGCATTAGGAAAAGCATATGACCTGTGACAGTGATGGGTATTTCACTGATACCAGGGGATGTGTGTGCTGATCTTAGTAGCTTATGAAGGCAGCATCCAGCTTTCCAGCTGAAGTGTTTGGGAATTCCTCACTCAGTCATCTTCCATCTTCCACTTGAAAAAAGCAGTTGCCTGATGAGGACTGTTTCTCCCACCCCCTCAACTGGCCATCTCCCAGTTTGAGGTCAGTTCAGTTTTAGTTTATTGTCATACTGAGGATTTGCTAGTCCTTAATAGACATTCATAGATTAAAGAGTACGCAAGGTGCCATCCACCAACATAGACACATGAACTAAGAGTTTCTGATGTTTCATAGAACGTAGAACATAGAACAATACAGCGCAGAACAGGCCCTTTGGCCCTCGGTGTTGCACCAACTTGTGAACTATTTCAGCTCGTCCCCCTACACTATCCCACAATCATCCATGTGCTGATCCAAAGATTGTTTAAATCTTTCCTGGGATTGTTTATATGTATTTCCAAGGAGAAGAAGAACATTGTTTCTCTGAGGTGCTGTTTTTCAATGCCTATTGATCCCTTTTCAATACTTCCATACTTAGCTAAAATATGCTATTTATGAAAGGAGATAATTGGGAAGGAACTGAAAAGTAGATGTCTTTCTTGCCAAGTTTTATTCTTTTGGGGAGAGGGGGGAAGTGGTATGATGATGTGATGTCATGGGCTTCTCTGTACTTGCAATACCTTGCTCTCTGGGCTGTTTATGTGTGAGTAAGGTACGCAAGATTTTTAAAATGTCCTCAAGTGGCACACACATTAACACATGCTCAGAACAAAGATCATTGAGTAGCTATTAGGATTAAGAATATTACCGATATTTTTGTTTTTTTTTTGCTTTCTTCCTCCCTGTCTTTGGGTAGATGTTGCTATTTGTAATGTTGGTAGTGTTGTGCCTAAGAGCAGATAATTCACTACAAGCCAAAAAATCCAACCTAAGACTGTAAGAGACCTCCTCTATTAAGTTGGTAGGATATCATTCAATCATGAGAAGATGCAGCCCTGTAACCTTCTCAGATCTGACTTGCACACTCTGTGATCGGTACTCTCACCAGATGCTTTGTGAATCTTGCCTTTTTTGCTGTTGTTCTAGAAAATGTAACACAGAAGGCTTGAGCTTTGATTCATTGGGCTAAATATAAATTTAGTTGAGTTCCACCATAATTGAACATCTAGGCTCGTCTGGTTGAATGAGCCCTACAGAGGGTACAGTTTATGTGTGATTTAGCAGTTTTTCTTGTGATTTAAGCAATATGAAGCAAAGTAGACATTTTAAGTAAAGAGAAATTAACCTTTTTTTTGTATTGAACAATGTCAATCATCTTCAAATCTTTGATCCTGAATAAGGTAGGTGAGGTTGAGAAAAGTCAATCTGACATTTCTGTAGCTCTGTAATATGATGGGATACAGGTGTTTCTGTCAGCCTCAAAGGAAAATGTAATAAACATATCTGATTCCAAAGTTCTCACTGTACAAGCTGAATCCGACATATTAAATGGTGAAATCACACTCATTAAATAAGTGAGAATGACCATTACTTCACGCATGATTCATTTTGTCTGTTTGCCAGCCTCTGTCACATTTTATCTCTCTCTCGTCACCTATATCAGAGGTGCAGTCATGTGCTGGGCACAGTCATAGGTGTTGCCAACCCACCAGTAGCTGGTATACGTTGCCAATGTTGAGAGATGGTAGGCGTTTTAGGTGGGCAAAGGGGATCATCACAGCCAAGCCAACATTCATGTACATGTACTTTTCCAGCTGCAATCAATGCTCAGCGTTCAGGGAGAGGATCGCTATCTAGTGGCGCTAAGGCTAGTTATTACAGTTCTCCTGCCAGAAACTAATTCAAGCAAGGCCAGGAAATCAAACCTGGAATCTTTTTGGTTTGTATGGCTCATGGTAACAATGAACAGTGTAATTACCAAGTGAATCATTGGGAGAAGGATTTAACAAATTCAAATCTAATCCTACCTTCCCAATTGAAAACACCGCACACTGACCTTTTTGCCTTTGCAGTCAGGTTAAAGTGACCTTGGAAAATATTAAGTCGCTCAGTTTGATTCATTTGGTAGCACTATACCTCTGACAGAAGGATTGTGGATTCAGGACCCTCTTCAGGCCTTGAGCACATAATCAAAGGTGAAATGTTGGTGCTGGGCTTTCAGACAAGCCAACTGTTGGAAGAAGTGCTGAACCATGATCCCACTTTGCCTGTGCTATAGGTGGCACCATTTGAAAACAGTGGGCAGTCTGTCAGTAAACATTCTCTGATGCTACCAAAAGCAAATTTATTGGTCGTTGTACTTTTAATGATATCGCTCTGCGCAAAATAGCTGCTGCATTCGCCTATATGACACGTTTCCAAGTTACTGAGATGCGATACAAATTTAAGTCATTTTCTTGCTCTGAAATTTGATATCTTTTGATGCTCTGCAATCATTGTATGTAAGGAATCCTGGCCAAAAGATTTTTCAAACTCCCCCCTTTTGGAAAATTTATTGCATTAAATACAAATTAAATTCTCTGATGCATTCATAGTGCGGCGCTATGTTGTGCATGTTCATGCAAAAGCCAACCTTGCCTTCTCCTTTCTGTCCCAAAAATCTGAGTTTATACTAATGCAGTAACATAAGTGAAACTTCATTTACAGCAATCTGTTTTTATTTGAAGAAGTCAACTTGAATGGTCTTTAAGGTAGCAATAAGGTTGTGGGAAGATAAAACAAAGGAGAAAACCGAGCCTGAATTTATTTGAAAAGTAGTTGTTCAGTTATATTTAGCTTGAGTTTTGAAAGGTTTTAAATAGTAGGAGGAAGCAAAGACTGGGGGCAGAGTGGAGTTCTACAATGTTGAGAGGCTGCTGAGGAATAAGTACAAGTAGAGCAGATCATTTGAATGTGGATTTAAGGAATGGGGATGACAGTGCAAGGTAGTGATGCATTTGTATTTCAGAAAATAGTTTTATAATCAGAATAGTGGCTTTTAGAGGGACATTATTAAAGAAATAAAAGGACGCTATATGAGAGAAAAGGACTGTCTATCAAGTAACACGCCTTTTCAATGTCAAAAGGATGTTGTTAATTTATGCTTTAAATACAGTATGGGGTACAGTTTCTAAAATTCAATCTTCCCTTTTCTCTAGCCTTTGTGGAGCTAACTGTCAGTCACCTGTGCTAACTCTTCAAGCAGTGTTGCTCCCCAGGGGTAACATTTTTATTATAGTAGCCAGTGTTTCAGACATTGCAAAGGGTAATTTGCCATGTTGTACATTGCTTATAATTGATCAGTAATATGTAAACGTTCAGCTTGACGCTCTCCTAATACTGTATGTGGAAATTGTTGATGCATTCAGACTGCTGTGCAAAATGGCTGCAAATGGCACTTGGGATTGATGTTTATAAAGCCAGTATATTTTTTTCCCTTCCCAACATATGGGATGTTGACCAATATCTAATGCAACCGCTACTCTGTCGGCACTTTGTATTTGTCACTGGCAGAATACTTCAACCATAAGCAATATGGTGCCACGTCAACACTAAAATGTTAGAAGGGCAGAGGGCTTTTGGCTTGAGATTAAGGTTAGCTTTATCACTAATGAAACTTCAGTGAAAACCTTCATAACTAGGGCACCAAGAGATTTGGTGTCTATATGTTTCTTTATGAGGTGCACCACTCACAAGTTGAACTATTTGGCTGAAAGTAAATGGGTGACATTCCTGTAATCATGTTAGAAATTATTCTTAATAGTAGCACACAGTTGATTGGTTAATGATGGTGATTGCAAGCAGTGTTGCTTTTTGAACTTTGTACTGTAGATTAGCCACCTTTTGCTCAATTTGAAGCTGGTGAGAGGTGACTTTTCTTTGTTTAAAATTAATGCGCATAAGTGAATCAGCTGTGATAGTATGCAAATGTGGAATGACCTGCTGCCTGTGCGCCAATGCAAAAATGAATCGCAATTGCATTTGTCGCCAATTTTCAGAGTGCGGCATTGGGAAACTGGCTTGGGACTGTTGAGTTTGATATTTCACAAAATTATTGAATGACTAGCTCCCCTTAAAAATGGGCTGTCTAGTTCAAAGCCTGACAAATGGTCATGCAGATGTACAGTGGTGGATTTCAAGGTAACCAAAGCAATGCATATAAAGACGTAAGTAATTATATTGAACCACTTCATTTGCCCATGGTATTATTTTGATGAAATACTGTACCAAATTGATAAAGGTTGCTGAAAAAGCTACATCACAATATAGCTTCAGTTTGAATAAATTCAAAATCTTTCTGCTGGCTTTTGTAAATAATTTTATGACTTTGGAATTATCCTTTATAACATAAAAATGTGCACAAGATAATGAGTTGTTTCAAATTGCAAACATTGATTGATTCAATCAGCTATATTTTTCAAATAGCCAGGAATTGATGGCTGCATGTTTTCAGTCATGTTAATGCTTGAGCATCTTACCACCCTTCTGATGGAATTAATTATTGAACCATGTTCTATGTGGTGGGAAACCCAATTTCTCCTAGGTGTATATCCACAGCATGAGAGCACCCATGATTTTGCTGTAATTGACACAATGCAGCTGCTGATGCTAGTTTGTCCTGTTCTGGGAAACTCCGATGCAAGCTGCTGCTGTAACGGGTACTTTTCTTGAGTTTTCTGCAAGATAACGATAGCATTGGTCTGTGTTTGGATGTGCATACCTACTCACTAAATGACTGATTCTGGCACTGAATGCCTCAATTGAGGTGTTCCATTCCCACCTCAAACATGATTTGCAGTGTTGAGCATAAAAGCATGAACGCTGCCACTCAAACAAAAATTGAAGTTTCTGTACCAAAAAAGCTGTGGGGCATTGCCTGTCACTTCCTAGTGGAAATTAGTCCTGCTAAATCCCATAAAGATCACTTGAAGTAAACTGAGACTAATTGGTCCCTGTTAATGTGGAAATGTTCATTTACGCCCTTGATAAGGTTTCACAAGAATGTAATTTACAAGAATTCAGCAGACCTTTATCAACCTTTGATATCACAGTTGTGTGTGAAGCCTTTACACAGGAGGTGCTCAACAATGGGAACAGATTGGCAGGGAGGATTGTTCAAGCTAAGATATCAGATTTGTTTTAATTTTGAAAAACTCACCTGAGATAATGTAATAGGGAGACATTAGGATTAGAATTCTGAAAGGATACTATCAAAAGGCAAGAATGATCTTTTGCATCCATAGCTATTTTCAAACTTCCATGGGTTACAATTCTGCTAATGTTACAGTTTTCATCTTTTGGATATTGTCTTGTAATCTTGCTTATACATAAAGTTGCTGACCATGAAACGTCTCACAGTTAAGATGATGATGATGAAATGAGCTTTAAATCTAAATTAAACATAGAGTTGCAGTATGAAAGGGGTTTTTTCCATTTGAATTGATTCTGTATGTCAAGGGCACCTGCACAACCTGTTTGCATTGCTGGCACTTCTGAATTGTTTGTGTCCCTCTGTTTGTACAATAAGTTCTTTACTTAGCATTTCAACAACGAGAGTCTGCAATTCACCTAACCTTTTCTCTGCATTGAACTAATGTCCATCTTTGTTCATGTCCAAGATCCCAGCTACTGTGCATTAAGCCTTGTGTATTTAGAAATAACTTGTTTCCGATTCTCATTGCAAGTTTGACATTGTCCCTTGTCATATTCAGCAAAATGCTTCCTACTTCTCTTTGAAAATGTTTGTTGATGCAGCGCGTTGGAATTATCACAGAACTAGTCATTAGAAATGTTTTCTTCAGCTTTCTGTAAGCTGTCCATTGAAGTAACGTTTACTGACTTATCTACTGCATGAAAATGTGTTGAACATTATATGTTTTCAATCTGTGTAACAATTTTTCCTCTTTTTCTCCTCACAGACCTTTATAGTACTAAACAGAGGAAAAGCTATCTTCCGATTTAGTGCCACACCTGCCATGTACATTTTAGGCCCTTTGAATCCACTGAGGAGATACGCTATTAAAATTTTGATACATTCATATCCTTTTTAGTGTATTATATGGTGCTTTTCTTTTATGTTAGTGGATGATACTCTGGCAGTCTTGAACATACAATGTTGTGCTTTCCATCATCATACCTTTATATCAGCAAATTAAATGCAAAGTGCATGCAATTTGTTGCCAAACCAAATTTGTGATAACTATGCAGTAAATATTGGTCCATCTAATCTATTCTATTCAAGTAAGGTGACTTGCAGAACCCAAGCCAGCCCCTGCCACCGCACCCCCACCCCTGCCCAACGTCTGCTCTGTAGTACAAATCAAACAATTTTCCACGACATAGTGCAACGATGTTTTAGCATGTAATGTGTTTTAGCAGTATCTGAAATATTACTACAGTGAGCAAGTTCAGCAAATCTAATTGTATCTCATGCAAGTTGACAGAAAGTAGAGAGAACTTCACCGGCACAGGAATTGATGGCTGCATGTTTTCAGTCATGTTAATGCTTGAGCATCTTACCACCCTTCAGATGGAATTAATTATTGAACCATGTTCTATGTGGTGGGAAACCCAATTTCTCCTAGGTGTATACCCACAGGTTTTATATTTCACGAGAGGTTGACATAGCTTGAGTGATTTAACTAAGAGTGGCCTATGAACAAGATCACTTGGTTTTTTGTCATGTATTCTTTTTATACTGCATGATCGAAGTTAAATTAATGGAGGTGAATGAAATATTTAATGGTGTGTGGTATTGCTTTATGGTTTAGATCCAGTGAAGCTCAGGGCAGAGTGAGAGCTAATCAGTGTGTCACATGGTTTGGATTTAGAATGGTTATAATTTGAACATTCTCTTGAAAACAAATACTTAGAAGAAAAACAGGTTCAGGAATTGAGACAGAGCATTGGAATATAGTTACTCTGGGCATTCTGTGAAGTGGTGTTGTAAATATATTCAAAGAGAGCTTTATGGCTCCCCATTATGGCACCTGCATTAAATATGAAATATGTTATGTATGATCCAAGGAGTAATGAACAATATTCTTAACATTTCTTCATAACATAGACAATGATGACTGTGCCCGTCTGGAATGCTGAAACATTCCCAGATCAAATACTGTAAGCAATTGTATGCAGTATCTTGCACATCTTCCTCATCTTTCTTTTTCATTCAAGCTTTCCATATTTTATTCCAGTTGTTACTCTTTGCTTTGCTCTTGTGCCTTCAAATTGAACTGTTCAAATATTTGAATATCCAACCAGGACCAAACCACCTCCAATATAAATATTCAAATGAGGCTCAGTTTGATACCAGGTTCTGCAGGCTCAAAATGCCTTGTGTGGACATCACTGCTCTACTCAATAAGTTCTGCAATGTGGCAATCCTAATCACTCTTTTCATCCCCTATTGAAACAAACTCAGTTCTGTTGGCTGTTTTGTAAAATGTTTCACTCTCCTGTCTATCACTTCATGACAAGTGCAGGGACAAAAACATTCCCTTTCAATTTGACAACAGCAGAGTGAGTGGGCAGGTGACATTGCAACTTGCTTATCACATGCTGTGCAGCACACCCACTTTCTTCAATTTAGGGACGGATGCACATATAAGCCTAATGTGTGATCAAATCGATTTTAAAAAAAACCCTGCCCTTCCAAAAGTAACAACTATGCCATAAGTTGGAGAGAAATCACATGGGGATATTTTGTTCAATCAGAGAAAGCTGAGGAGAGAGTTAATTGAGGTTTGGGTAGAGTGGAGAGGAACAACCCATTTTTCTAAGCAAAGAGGTCAATAATCAGAGGCAAAGATTTAAAGTAACTGGAGAAGGGGGAGTTGAGGTGAATTCTTTTCACCTGGACGGTGGTAGGGATCATTCACTGAAAGGGTGATAGAAGCAGGAACCCTCATTAAATTTAAAAAGTGTTGAGAGCATCTTCTGCATTCTCGTATAACAGTCGAAAAGTGTGGCGCTGGAAAAGCACAGCAGGTTAGGCAGCATTCGAAGAGCTGGAGAGTCGACATTTTGGGCATAAGCCCTTCCTCAGGAATGTGCCTGAAGCATTGACTCTCTTCTGCTTCTGGGATGCTGCCTGACCTGCTGCGCTTTTCCAGCGCCACACTTTTCAACTCTGACCTCCAGCATCTGCAGCCCTCACTTTCTCCCATTCTCATATCACATTTTGCTTAAAGTTAAGCTAATGGAGGAAGTACAGATGGTAACCTGTGCCCTTAAATGCAAATCCAAATGCATTTATTAGAAACAAAGATACCATTCTGTTACCAATAATAAACAGATGCAATCTATGTTCTTAGTTGGTGCCTAGCAGTTTTTCTTTTATTTGAATAGAACCATGTTGGTACAGAAATAAATGGTATTTTATGTTTGGAGAATGTAAAAATTAATGCATTATATTTTAATTTGCAAACATCAGTCAGCTAGATATCTTCAAACAAACCACATTGCACATGAGCTTTTTCACGAATCAGTCACATTAACAATAGTCTGAAAGTGGGACCCAACATTATGTATGCATTGCCGGAGTCAACTTTGAATTTCAGTAAACATGTAATGTATTCTCCACATGTTGGTAGTTAATACTATTTGCCAAAATGAATGGTATGTATTTGCGAAATATTTTCAGTTTTAACTTTTGATTTCCTGGAACTATTTTTCTGGCTAAAATTTGTTTTGAGGATGTTCAATATATAAACCTTCTAAATTAATAGGCTTTAAGACAATACAGGATCTAAAGGTGTTCACGCCATCTCGACAGTCTCAAGGTTTGGAATAAACCATGCATTTCTTTATCTTTCACATCAACGTTAATTGCAGCCTGTAACACAGTCTCTTCTTGAATTTGCCTTTACCGTCCCAGAAAGGCAGCAGAGAAAACTAGGATTTGATACTGCATCCAATTTTCCGACTCCACTGGCTTGTTAGATTTGTCCAATAGCTTGCTCTTTCCATTTGAAATGAGACAAGACCTGAGCCAAGACATAATTCTACTAATAGGAATCTTGATTCTGTGTTGGTACACTTTTTCAGCAATGGCTTTGTCTTACGCTTGCACAATTATAGGCTCTTTGACTTGAAAATGTTGCATTCTATTGTACATGATTCATGGTTGTTACATTCAGTGGGACAGGGCACGCACAGATACAGCTCACATTTGTCTTGATCTTGAGACTTGGACAGAATACAAATCCTTTGCCGTAGCAAGTATTCCGGCAATGAAGTAATCCATTCTTTGAACTCCTGGTGCTTGATGTATCTGAGTGACAGCCTTAATATTTGGGACCAGTGAGCTGTCTGTTACTTGATCCCCATCAAGACTGTGCAGGTATTAGTCAAATGGTTTTGTTCTTCTGTTATTCAGATAACACATTAATTTGTGTTTTCTGAGAGAGCAGTGGCAACTGTTTATCTTGAAATTTGGCAAGTAGTTGACTCATTTGACCACATAATTGTACAGACTAAGTTGGGCTCTTTTCCTAATTGGCCACTTTTTCAACTGTGTGTGGTAAAATAGATTGAACAACCTGCCGTGCTCACCATCCCCTGTGATAGGCTATGAAATTCTTTCTAATTGTCTTCAGCGTTAGTGGTACTGAGGTAAATAGATGATAATCAAAGTTAACTTTTCATTCTAACAGTAAGAGGACTGGGTTTCTGCACAAACCAATTGAGGCCAAGTCAATTGTTTACTGTCAAGAAGGTCATGGGATTGTATTTTTCACCCAGTGAGCTACACCAAGCTTTGCTCGACTGTTTCCCCAGTGTATGTTTTGTTTCTAAAGACCAGCCCAAGATCTAATATTCTTGTGTTCACTCACCTCAGCAAAAATGCAGATGTGAGCAAACGGGATGTTGAAAGAGAAGCAAATAAGGGGCATTTTACTGGTCTTTTTCCGGATAATCTGCTCACACTGCATATTTGAAATCAGGATGGATTGGAGCCACATCCATGCAGGAATGCTGCTGAATTTTCATCCTTTTAAATTAGTGGACTGAAATGAGGAGGGCCTCTTTGCACAGAAAGGTTCTGACCTGCCCCACTTTCTGATACTTGCATCCTGGTGATCCAGGAAAATCTCCTCTGTTTATTATTGGTCCTCTGAGCATTCCTGTTTCTCGAAGGACTTTGAGATAAAAAGGCCAGTTTAACCCTTCTAATCAGAGCATTCTTAGAGCACAGAAGTAGGCTATTGATCCTGTATTCTTGATGAAGAACTTTTGGCCGAAATTTTGATTCCCCTGCTCCTCGGATGCTGCCTGACCTGCTGTGCTTTTCCAGCACCACTCTAATCCAGACTGTTGATCCATTGGATCCATGCTGGCCTTCCTAAGTAGTGATTTACATGCTGACCCCTCTCTCCACATCCTTGCACATTCCACCTCCTCAATTATTTTTATTTGGATGTGCATGCCATCATTTAATGACAAACTTCAGTTGTACTGGCCAGTCAGACCTGAGCAGATGTGGTGAGTTGCATGTTGCAGCTGGTTCAAAAATACCACTTTAACAGTGAGGCAAGTGAAGAGGTTAGAAGGGCTTTGTGCTGAAGTGTAATGACAGTTTACTGTAAAGAAAGAGGGGCTGATAGTGGTTCTTTAGCAGAGGAAGTAAAGAACAATTATCCCCAAGTAGTAGCAAAGTCTGTTGCTTGGGCCTTGTGAAGGAATCGAATGGGAGTTGGCTTGAAGTCCCCAGCTATGTTTGTACTTGAGTGAGGCCACAGAGGCCTGCAGGGATCATCCTCCAAGAGGACTGTGACGCCTTCAACGTTTGTGTCAAGGGACCTTTGTGATTCCAACAGTGAATATCTCCAGAAAAGTTTTCTTTTCCCCATGTACTGCTTCGCATTCTGCACTCAGCTACCTAAACTTCTTCAAGATGCAACTGGTGAGTAATAGAAACACAAAATGTCCCAAAGACCAACTCTTCTAATCTGGAATTAACCATGATTCCTTCCGATTGTTTGTCCCACCTGCATTCAGTCCATTTGAAAAGTTCACTGAAGTTTCTAAAAGATGTGCTAAGATGCTTCAGAATTGCTTGTTTTATCTCCTTCTTTCTGCACAGTCACAATCACAAAACCACCACGTGCCTATCCCTCTTGCGTGCTTTCTGTGTTTTGTTTGGATTTTCCATGACCGCTCTACTTTCTTCTAAATTAAGTAAGGACTGATTTGTAAGGTATGTTGTAAAAGTGAAATCATTTAAAATTTTCACTGTCGCAGGATGTGTGCTTTAAATATGTTTTGCTTCCACTTGTGCATTGTAAACGTCTTTGTGTTACTCTTGCTGCATCCAACAGTTAAATCCTCCTTTGTTGAAAGAAATACCCCTGGTGAATGGCTACATGCCAATGAGTGAGCTGCAAAGGATGCAAGATTGCAACCAAACTTGAATGACTAGCCATGAAAGACCAACAAGTCCTTGATGTAGTTGCTATGGGCTATGTTTTCAGAGGTGACACCTATTGCACTTTGTGCAGACCTGTACCAAGGCACACTGGCATAATGCCAGCTTTGCTCACTGACCAAGTTGTGGTCATTTAAGTTCCAGAGTCAACTTGTTGTTTAACACTTTTCTTCAGGTGAATTGAGAATCTTGGCATACAGTAACTCGAGCAGCAATGCCAATCTGTGTAAAGATGCCCCTATTTGTTCGTATTGCTGGCTCAAATGATGTATCCACTGCAGATATCACATATGTTGCTATGTCTTTTGTAGCAAGTGCTGTGCTCCATGAGAATCCCTGGTCATTCCATTCTACCTAAACAACCTTTCATGTGCAATGAGGCAAGTGGCTCATGCGCATAAGGCTGGTGCCATCCCAATATCCCCTTTAAGTTGAGCCCTAGGAGACTTGTTTCCTCCTGAGTCGGGGTGGGGGGTGGGGAAGGGGAATTGCAGTACAACACATTGGATCTGTGCCCCATGCTAGATGACTTCTCATAGAAACATAGGAAATAGGAGCAGGAGTGGGCCATTTGGTCCTCGAACCTGCTGTATCATTAAATATGATCATGGCTGACATCAAACTCAGGAACCTGTTTCAGCTTTCTCCCTCATACCCTTTGATCCATTTAGCCCAAAGAACTATATCAAACTCCTTGAAAACATTCAATGTTCTGACTTCAGTCTCTTTCTGTGGCAGATAATTCTACAGGTTCCCCAGTCTCTGGGTGAAGACATTCCTCCTCATCTCAGTCCTAAATGGCCTACCCCATATCCTTAAACTGTGACCCCTGGTTCTGGACTCCCCAGTCATCGGGAACACCCTCCTGCATTGCTTCTGTCTAGTCCTGTTAGAATTTTATAGATTCCTATGAGGTCCCCCTTCATTCTTCTAAACTCCAGTGAAACTGAGCCTAATCGATCCAGTCTCTCTAAATCTGTCAGTCCTGCTATCCCAGGAATCAGTCTGGGAAACCTTTACTGCACTCCCTGCCAGAATATCTTTTCTCTCATAAAAAGACCAAAATTACATATAATATTTCAGGTGTAGTCTCACCAAAGCCCTGTACAATTCCAGCAAGGCTTTCCTACTCCTATACTCAAATCCTCTCACTATGAAGGCCAACGTACCATTTGCTTTCTTCACCGTCTGCTGTACCTGCAATGTTTACTTTCAGTGACTGGTGTATAAGGACACCTAGGTCTCATTGTACTTCCCCCCTTTCCTGATCTATCACCACTCAGATAATAATCTGCTTTCCTGTTTTGCTGTTCTCTCATTGACCATTATTGGTCACCCTTCCCCAGACTATGGTTTCTCATGGTTTTGATATCTGCCTCTCCCATAGTATGTACATATATTCTGGTACCCATCCAGAATGGGCTGGCCAAGGTGATTGGCAGGTACGTGGTGGAGCCAATTGTCAAGTAAATACCTTTGTTCTTTCAAGTGACTAAATGGTACCTGATGAATAGATGTGCACACCTATGCATTTATCTGCTACATTGTTATTATTCAAGTGCACAATCAAGATGCTTTGGTGTTTCAAGGAACATCCAGTTCAAGTAAAAAGCCATGGGCTTGATTTACCAGTCGGAGTTGGAAACCTGACCTCCAAATACTTCTTGGGTATCACACTGTACTGCAGCTGCGTGGCCCTTTTTAGAATACAGATGTCACATTTGAGTCAAATATGTGCTTTGGTGCCTTATTCATGGCTCTGAGTACCTAGGAGTTGGGAACTGCCTACACACATGGGTGACAATTGGCAGCCATGCCTTGCTGAAGAAAGCAGAGCAGCACTTAAGAGTGCCAGCAGCCTCCCTGGACACAGATGAAAAGTAAAGCACATGTTCAGGTGCAATGCCCACCAGCTCCTGACATGTTTTCAAAACAGTGTAGAAGCTTTAATTTCTGCCTGATTTGAAGTTGACATTTGTGCAGTATTGTTTGAGTTTGGTGATTTCCATTATGTAAATTCCCTTCTTATTCTCCTGTCCCATTAGCAAACTCCTCAAAGAGCTTAATGGGCTGTTAATTGACTGTAAATGGGTTTCCCATGTCCCACAACATTGAGAATTGCACTGCATTCTGGAAGCATTGGAATCCAGCGCCAGATTTTCCATTTGTGCCTGTACCCCTTCTCAACCCCTTTGGCAAATGGAAGTTCAGTCCCACAGAAATGATTGGGATTCATCAGTCATTATTTGTGGTCATGTCACTTTCAGTGGGCACATAATGTGTTCCAAATCTATAATGTGACACGAGTTCCTTAATAGCTTGGTCACCACCATTTGCTGTGATGTGCTAGTTTGGTATGTGCAGTATCCCTTAAATGTCCAAATTAAGGGGATAACACCTATCGAAGGCATCATTAATGTATGGGCAGGCATGGGATCTTTGCACGCACCTCCAAACTGCTAGCCCCATTTTAATTGATTAAAGAAAACTTTTGTTTGCAGATTTCCATCTTGTGGAGACAGAAGGAGCAAGAGTGCTCCTCCACCTCCACAAGAGTCTCGATGTCACTCGTCCCATTGCTCCCTCACAGACCTGAACAATTAAGGCACACAGTCCGACATTGAAGCCTTTATTTGTGGTCAAGAGCTTCTGGATGCACAAATAGCCCCAGCAGTGTGCTCCAAAGTTCAGGTCTAGTGCCCTCTGCATGTAATACCTTTATTAATATTTCTGTGATTGAATCCAATTTTTATCTATGTATCTTCTTTTTGTCCTGTCCATTTATGCTCCTATTATGCAATCATATTTGTTGCTCACATTTCGACTGACAAATCGCACGCAGCTTCCTTAATTGCTGCCTAATTCTGTGATTGGTGGAGGAAGCAGTGATCTTGCCTGATTAATTCCCATTTTTGCCTCTTGAGATTGTGCTTCCAGCTGAAACTGCTCTTCTTTAACTCTAACCTGTGGTGCAGTGGCAGTGTCCCTATCCCTGAACAAGAAGACCCAGGTTGAAGTCCTACCTGTTCCAGAGATGTGTCATTGGTTGATTAGAAAATAAGTTTAAAAGAAACTGTGTTCATGAGCCCATGTTAGGGCTCATTGCTAAGAGTTCAGTTGTTCAGTGCAGTGAGTGCACACTGCTCCATTGAAGTGCAAAACTATTTGTTAAGCAAACACAAGGTCCACAGGAGAAATGCAGCAGGTCAGGTAGCATCTGTGGAGAGAGAAACAGAATTAATGTTTTGAGTCCAGTCATTTTGCAGAAAAGTCATGACTCTCTTTCCCCACAGATACTGCTAGATCTGCTGAATTTCTCCAGCTTCTTTTTATTTCAGATTTCCAGCATCTACAGATTTTACCTTTATTGTTTGGTTGAGCACTTTGAAGAACATGGCATCCTTACACTTTTCAATATTTTGTATTGCCAAGAAAGTTACTGTCTTACAAATTCATCTTTGAATGTTGGATCTTTTGAGGTTTTGTTAGCATTTTGTCAATAACTGATGTTTTAAAACAAAATCCACTTTCCTTTCATTTTTACATGCATTGAACCCGAGTATCGTGGCTGCTCAATATGTTGAACTAATCTGGTCCAGCATAATGCCCAATTAGCAGCAGTTATCATGTTTGTTTGGTATAGAGCTATTTTTGCAACTGCTTTATTGAGCTGGCATTTTATTAATCCTCTCCACACTGCTCAGTAGTTGCAGTCTCCCAGTCTCCTATAATTTCTCTTCCAGTAGCCCTGATACTGCAGCATGCTTTTAACTGTTTGTCACAGATTGCACCATTATCTTCATAGCGGGACAATTGAGAACAGGGTGCCCCAGACCAAAGCTATTTGTCAATCTAGTCACCATGACCATTCTGCAAATTTGCGCAAACATCTCAGCCTGCTTTACCCATTTTGTTTTCACACCTATTTTATTTTATTCTGATGACTGAGCTGATTTTGCATCTTCAGTGCTGTGTGCTCAAAATGGTGAACAGAGGATCAACTGAGATAAGAGAAGGTTGGCTCAATCTGAGACATTGGATTATTGTCAGCTGCCACCGAGTCTTTCTCATTTTACTCATGATCTGGTATGCCTTCTGAGTTGGCACATGTCTCCCTGCCAGTTCGAGACAAAATGAATTCCTGTTTGCTGTTAGATTGTTGATACTGTATTTTACCGTATTGAGCAGCCTATCTAATAGCTAGCAAGGTTTCCCAACAGAGAGAGAGAAAGAGAACGTGCCGTAGTTACAAATACAGATCTCCTGAATGAGGCAATGTTGGAGCTGGAACTCACACAAACCGCCCTGAATTGAAGTAGGCAACTCAGACATACTAGAGCTCCCAAAATGTCTGGAGCAATTTCAGATCAACTTCTATATTCAATTGAATTCATGGCAGGTCAGTCTAAGGTCTGTGGCATGTTTCAAAACGGAATAGCAGGAATTTATAGATTTTGTTTCTGCAAAAATGCATGTTCAGATTGAAGGAGATGAACTCCATGCTCAATGCGATTCCAAGAGGCTGCAGCAGGAAAGGGGAACTGAGAGCAAAGCAATCAACCGAGTTGCGTGCAACCAACCTACTAAGCTAGCTCGCATCACGCCGCCAAGATAGCTCGCAAACCACTGCTTTCATCCAATCAGCCAAGCTCAGAATCCGCAGCTCACAACCAGTCAGCAAGTAAGCAAGCAAATGGATTACCTGCTGCTAGAGGACTAGCTATTGGCAGCCGCTTGAAGCTATTCCACTTCCAATAGCCATTAACAAAATGGAAGACTTGGGCACAGCAACAGAGAAGGGGCTAATTACTGTCATGCAAATAATGGAGTTACCTTTTACATTATCTCACAGATTGCATCGTACTCAGTTGTTACAAATGTATCTTGGAACACCGGCACTAGGTACTGGATGGATTTAATTATCTCGATGCTTCTAAAATAATCAAAATTAAATAGAAAAATATGGTTTCCGTTTCCAGTTTTGTGAACTGACAGCTGTGCTTCCTTCTATCACTGCAGCTGTGAGTTCTGTGTGCGACAACTCCGCATCGACAGAAAGACTGAGCACGTGCTACTGCCTGAAATGTTAGAAGCAAAAAGACAAGCCACAAATGCTGGAAATGCACATTGGGTCCATCGGCATCTGAAAGAAAGGTTAACCTTTTGGGTGTAACTCTTCGCCAGAGCAGGTTTTTTTTTGTTTAGTGAATTTTGCACACTTTAAAAGGTGTGGGAGTGATGTTGGGTGTGGGGAGGGTGGTTTTTGGGGAGCTGTTATTGCTGGCCAGTGGGACATTTTCTATTTTGGGAGCCTCATGTTAGTGTCAAGCTCTCCCTAGCCAGGTATAGTACAGGGACAACCTAAAGCCAAGCTTTCTATGCTCTGCTTCAGCAGCATATCTCAGCTCCGAATTCAGAAAAGCACCTCCGATTTGCAGTGGAGTGACATTTTCTACCTCTCGTTGCTAGCCATCAAGTCACCTCTTGGGTAAGACAGATGATTAATAGTGTTGTGCTGTGGACGTGCTCACACAAGGAACTAGACTGTGACTACCCAAACACATTTCAAAGTTTAGAGCAGAATTTAGGTTGAATCACTTGTTCTGAAGAACTGAATTGAATCCAAATCCCCATTGTAAGGAAACTGAGCATTTCTTCGAACATTTGCATCAAGACGTTGCTTATCATAGAATCACAACTGTCTGCAGCACAGAGAAAAGGCCCTGCAGCCCATCAAGCCTGTGCCAGTCAAAAACAAGCACGTGTAGCACAGCTCGTTGCAGAGTAAAGCTTATTCTACTCTGCACTGACAATATACGTCAGCTTCATGCTGAACCCCTGGTGAGCGCAAGGCGTGAGACATTTCCGTTGAATATGCCAAGCCATTCTTTCATGAGGCTGCCAGTTTAGTGCAGGATTAGGAACAATTTAACCCTTTCCACAAGACAGTGGCTGGAGTTGGTCCCAAACTCACTTCATGTAGGATCCTTGCAGCCAGCGACATGGGAGACTTTCACGTCATCATGATGGGTTTGGAGAAAGCATTTGCTTGCTTATGAGTGGTTAACCTACTAGTTTAGATTGTAGACTCTTGATACAAAACCATCTAGTGTATATATGCTGAGCAATGATCTGTATCTACATATCAACCACTGAAAGCTGGGGAACAGGAACTGAGGCAGTAATGGCGCTGATAAGACAAAATTATCATTTCGGATATAGCTGGACGTCTTGGTTTCAATAACACATGTAACTAAAGAGGTGACACAGTGTGGATTTGCACCTAGTGCTGATGAAGGGTTACATTAGATTGGATTTTCTTTTTCATTCAGAAGCTGATCGGCCTGCTATGAACTTCCAGCATTTTATGTTTTAATCTGTGCCTGGGTGTTCTTTTCATCATATGGTCAAACAGGCAGGAGTTGATTTGAATGGATAACAGGATTCGAGTTTCATAGAGAGCTATTATAAACCAGATAGTCACCTCTGTATTAGTCATCCGAATTCACATTCTTTGCCACTTGCAGTCCAGTCACATGTCCTGTTCTCTTCTATTAAGTTGCCATTATTCCTTTCACCAGCCCACACTGTTGCTGTGAAAGTTGTGATTACAGCACTCTGCTAACGATTGTCATTGCACTTTGCATTTTTATGTTGCCTCATCCATTTTGCAAAGTGATCTTCTTTGTTTCTGTCTGCTGTCCATTTCTAGCATGTCACACACATGGTGCATTCCTTGGGACTCACAGATAATGAAGGCAGAAATGGTGGGAGCAGTGGAGATCCTATAAGAAGGCTTGGAGGCCTTGAGTTTTCACCTGATGGCAAAAGGCAGGCTAGAGCAGTGTTTGAGATGGGGGTCAGGTTTTCATTCTGGCAAATCCTTTGCTATTGAAAGGTGGCCTAAATAATTCCCTCATATCATTGGTCTGTCCTTAAATGTATAGGTTTCGCTTTTTGGGTACCATTTTTGGAGTTTTTCAAATTGCTCACTTAGAAACAAAACTCTAGTCCAGAAATCAGCCAATTACCCCATTGAAGTCAACATCAAACAATAAACTCCATCTTCTTTGGCAGTAGCTATGAAGCCACAATAATGCAAGCTTATCCCAGTTTGGCCAACCCATCAATCGCATTGAGTCCCGCTGACCCGAAGCTGCAAGTATTTTTATTCTGCTCATTAAATTACCTGCAGGTGTCCCGACACTAAGGACATAAGTTAAAAATTCTAATTTTCAATTCAGTTTCTGACGAGGTAATCCCGGCCTTAATCAGAAATATCAGGGGTTGGCCTTCTGGGCATCTTAAAGGATCTCTGTTATGTAAGTGAAGGCTACATTTCATACCATCTAGGTGGCAGTGTGGAGAGTATTAAGTAGCCCTATTCACGGCAATACAGAACTTAGGTAGAAACTGGAGAAAGTATGATACCATGGAAATGAAAACTCAGTGTGTTATGAAAAAATATTGTGCTAAAAATTGTGAAGCACTAAGAATAATTATGATTTCCTTAACTCCAATCTACAGTGTTCAGCATGATTATTATGGCCACTATTTTGACCAACTGTGTATTCATGACTTTTAGTAAACCCCCAGACTGGTCTAAGCAGGTGGAGTAAGTATTTATTTTTTATTCCTCTTTAGAGTGTTTACTTTTGATTAATTTAACTTATCAAATGTGTTGTGCATGACCAGTATGTTGCCATTGTGTTGAGATGATCCCGGGGAAAGCGACGGAACCTTCCGGTTTATTCCATGGGTGAGGAAATGTTGAAAGAAACAAAATTTGGCTAAGTGTGAAGTAAGCTATGCCTCACTTGTGGAATAAAATGGACGCTCCACCACTTCTGCCTGGTGTTTCCAATTTATACGACAGATGTGAGAATAATATGCCCTTTTTTCAGAAAAAATGTTTCTAACGGAGCCAGTTAGAAATACAATGCCTCCGTTTAATCAATGCTACCTGTATCATGGCAAACTGGGCTCACCTTGTTCTGGACATGATTTCTCTCCATCTTGAAAGCCTGAAGTGGGGATTGAATCACTTCAAAATCAAATGCTGTTGCTTCCGTGACTGATTCAGAAAATGGGGGTGTATGGTGGACATCAGGCAGAAATGATCACAATTCTCATTGCCCCCAAACTGCTTTTGTCCCATCAGATTAATTCATGGATCCATTTAAGCAACAGATTGACTGCAAATTAAATTGTGCGGGAGGGACAAGTATTTTAACTGGCATATGATAAATACTGCATCACACTGGAGTTCAAGTGGCCTCTTGTTCACATTCCTTGTTGTAGAAAAATAATGCCTGCTTCCCTCAGTTTGAGTTCTGCAGTCTGATCATGTTGTTAACTACCATATACATATAGTTTCTACTTAACAGTGACCTGGCATGGAGAACCAATATGACTAACGTTTTACAAACCATTAAAAATACCTGGTAAAGAGTGAATTGAATAACTTAAAATAAGCCCTAAAATCCCATTCATCCTGAAAATGTGGACATTTGCTCTCATGTATTAGAGCAAATTATCACTTAGAATAGAATTCAAAGAACTAGACTGAAGCATGATTTATGAATTGGGCTTTCTATATTACTGTGTGTAACCACTTCTTGACAGTGACGTACTGGCAACATGGAGTTGCAGGACCTTGTGCAATGAAAAATTTCACAAATTAATTAGATAGAAATTTGAGATTTCTCAAGACCTGGACAGCTTTGTTGGCCATTATAGTAACAAGGGATTAATTTTTGAGGTGAAAATGTGCTGCTGGAAAAGCGCAGCAGGTCAGGCAGCATCCAAGGAACAGGAGATTCGACGTTTCGGGCATAAGCCCTCCTGAAGAAGGGCTTATGCCCGAAACGTCGAATCTCCTGTTCCATGGATGCTGCCTGACCTGCTGCGCTTTTCCAGCAACACATTTTCAGCTCTGATCTCCAGCATCTGCAGTCCTCACTTTCTCCTCATTAATTTTTGAGGGCATGGACTATTGATTTTGAGGGAACCATTCTCATAGACAACAAATGAAACACATTATCATTGTGTGACAAACCATGCTAATTCCCATGCTTCTTTTCCTCCTAATGCTCAAGTTATTTAAAACTCTTTGAGAAATATTTGGTATTTATCTTCAAAATACAGTGACCACTTCTCTGATGACTTGTTAGCAGAAAGTACCACCTGGTGTGAACTGAACCATGCAGATAAGTTCAGTATCAGATTAGAAAATAGGAGCAGGAGTAGGCCATTCAGCCCGTCGACACTCTTCTGCCATTCTATATGATAGCGGATCATCCAACTCAGCATCCTGTTCCCACTTTCTTCTCATATTTTTGATCCCTTTAGCTCTAAGAATGATATCTAACTCCTTGAAAACATTCAATATTTAGCTTCAACTGCTTTCTGTGACAGAGAATTCCACAGGCTCCCCATCTTTGGGTAAAGACATTTCCTTTCATCTCAGTCCTAAATGGCATACCCTGTATCCTTAGGATGTGATCCCTGGTTCTGGACTCCCCAGTCACTGGGAACATCATTCCTGCATTAGCCCTGTCTAATCCTGTTCGAATTTTACAGGTTCCTATGGAACCCCCCCTCATTCTTCTAAACTGCAGTGAATATAATCCTGATCGATCCAGTCTCCCTTCATACATCAGTCCTGCCATCCCAGGATTCAGTCTCGTAAATCTTCACTGCACTCCCTCCATCACCAGAGCATCCTTCCTCAAGTAAGGAGACCAAAACTGCACAAGATATTCCAGGTGTGGTCTCACCCTATATGGTTGAGGCAAGACATCCCTCCTCCTGTACTCGAATCCTCTCATTATGAAGGCCAACATACTATTTGCCTTCTTCATCGCCTGCTGCACCTTCATGCTTACTTTTAGTGCACCGCTCTTTCTCCCAATCAGATAATAATCTGCCTTTCAGTTTTTGCAAGCAAAATGGATACCTCACATTCATCGACATAATACTACATCTGGCATGCATTTGCCCACTTACTTACTTTGTTCCAATCACACTGAAGCATCTCTGTATCCTCCTTCATTCTCCCTCCCACACAGCTTTGTGTCATCTCCAAATCTGGAGATATTACATTTTGTTCCTATATCTAAATCATTAATGTAATTGTGAATAGCCGGGGTCCTAGCACTGATCCCTGCAGTATCCCGCTCATCACTGGCTGCCGCTCAAAAATGACCTGTTTGCTGTTAGTTGGGTCTCTGTCTGCTAACCAGTTCTCCATCCACTTCAGTACACCACCCCCAATTCCCTTGTGCTTTGAGTTTGTTTCTAATCTCTTACAGTGGAATTTATCGAATGCCTTCCAAAGTCCAAGTGCACCACATCCACTGACTCCCCCTTACCAACTCTACCAGTTATATTGTCAAAAAAATTCAAGCAACATGATTTCCCTTTTGTAAATTCATGCTGACTCTGTCTGTTTCTGTCACTGTTTTCCAGGTGCTCTGCTAATAAATCTCTTATGAAGAACTCTGTGGCATTTTCCCTTCCACCCTCAAGATCAATCCCTGCCTTGCACTGAGTTAGTTGAGCTTATCCAGAACGATAGGGCACAATGGATGCCTTGACTTGTTAGGGCTTAGAAGATTGGCCAATCTTCCGGTCCAGAACACTGTTTGGTGATCTCTGCTGAAATATTTGTGCCTTTGTATGAATATGGTCACTTGTAATGCCATCTTATGGAACAATAGTTTGAAGATGCATCTCATTGTGTTGTCCATGAAGGATAGCCATTTGCATTGGAGAGTGATAAGAAAATACCCAGAACTGGTGGAGAGCAAGTAGAGTCAAAAAGTATGATGCTGGATGAAGAGATTATGCTTGAAATGTCAACTCTCCTGCTCCTCAGATGCTGCCTGACCTGCTGTGCTTTTCCAGCACCACACATTTTGACTCTGATCTCCAGCATCTGCAGTCCTCACTTTCTCTTAGAGAGCAAGTAGAGAAGGATATCGAAATACTGTGTCGTAAACATTATAGGTTGCTGCAGTTCCTGCTAGAGCAGGATGGGGAGTGGTTACTGTCAGCAGAGATCAAGATGTCCATCAAGACTTTGACTTTGTTATAATTATCTATTCATTTGGAAATGGAATTAACTTTGACATTGTAGTCAGCAGACCTCTTCCTGCCCTTGGTCTGAGCTGTGGCTTCATTAAAATCTGCTGAAGGGCTCCAGATGTGAAGGACAGTGCCTTAGAAGATGCCCATTGCATATATTCATGCTTCATTTTATGTATTTTTCATTTTATTTTCAAATTGGTTTCAAAATATTTCTTTAATAGAACCCAATCTAAAATCTGATTGATTACTTTTGTTGATGATATTTTCAGTATTTCTGTTCGTAAAGAAATGTATATTATGAAAGGCCATGTGGTCAGCCTCAAAGCTTAAATAAAAATACACATTTGGCAAGCCAGGCAGTTAGCTATCTCTCTTCATGTAACTTATGCATTCTCCATGGCAATGTCTCTACCAATCAGACACCACTTGCCAAACAATCACACTCTTCTCTCCTTCAGTATCAATGTTGTTTTCCTTCTCCATTGGTATTTCTTGCAAATTGTCCTGATGAGTGCAAGAGTGCTTTAACAAAGCAAGTCTTTTTACAGCAATATTGAAAAACATTATTCATTAATTGTTCTTTTGCTTAAAAAGAAAAGTGCTATCCATTTTTCTTTTCAATTTGCTGATACTATCTGTAGCTGCTACCGCACTGGCCAGTCTGATCCATGCTTTCACCTCCCTTTGTAAATAAACATGGTTTTGTTTCTTCATTCACAGGTACACATTTACTGGCATTTATACATTTGAGTCTCTTGTAAAAATGATTGCAAGAGGATTCTGCATAGATAGCTTTACATTTCTACGTGATCCATGGAACTGGTTGGATTTCAGTGTAATAATGATGGCGTAAGTAATTTTTCATCTCTAGATTATACAATTTGTGATTCGGAGCATATTTATAATTTAATAACTATTACACATAACTAAAATTTGATGTTTGAACCTGCTGTCATTTTCATTTAACATTCAATGAAGATAATTTATTCAAATTTGTAATATATTGATTGTTTTCATAACATTACCAAACCTCCAACTGTTTAAGTCAATGTAAGTTGCAATGAAAAAATTTATTGTACCTCCAGTTTAAGGATTGCAGCTGATGATGAGTTGACCAATACAAAGTTTGCTGAAATAGCAGTTCCAATGCCTACAAGGTTTCAGAGCAGCCTTGTACTAGCATTGATGCTAGCTCTGTGTTATTTGAATCTAATTTTACCCAGCAGGATTTCTATTACATTGAATGGGACTTGGAAGCCTAGAGGAGGTCATGAAGATGTAAAGGTTACAATATTTAATACACATGATGAAAGATGTTTAGCAACCTGCAACGTGTGGTGATATTGAAATTAATACAGGTATTTGTCAATCCATGATCATTGTGATCTTGCAGATCTCAACAAGAAACATGTAATATTATTTATTGGTACTTATCTGTTGATGTTCTGGTTCCATTTTTGTTGCATTCATCTGGCTCATCAAATTGATGTGCCTGTATCACTGATTATTCAGATTGCTAAATACCTTTTTAAACAGAAAATGAATTGTTGACACGCCTTGTTCAAGCATCTGACATTGCATAGATAATTGTCTAAGCAGTGCTTAAGGGAAAAGAATGAACACAATTATTAACCCTTTGAGTGCTGATCTGGAATATTGCACCATGCAGCATCTTTAACATGTCCTTTCTCCACAAGGACACTGTCTCACAAAGAAAAGCTTGTTTAGAACATAGCCAGTATTTATCAGGGAGCAGGGAGCAGAATAATTGAGATTATAACATCGCATTTGAGGAAAATTCAAGTTGCTGCACCATCTTGCATTGCACAGGCTTTGCTTAGTTCAAGAACTATCCAGTTTCTGACTCCTGACTGATCTGTCAGCCTCTTGATAGCTGCTGTCAGAAAGGGCGCTGTGCTGACAAACAGACAAATGTGTCACTGGAGAATCTTATCAGTGTGTGTGAACCCACAGTTAGCATATCACCATCTGACAGATATAGCAACTTGCAAATGCAGATGAGGTGCAAAAGCAGCAGACTGAATGGAAAAAAGTTTGGCTGGATGTAGGTGGGTTGGTTTGATGTGTAAACATCAGCCCTGCTTTTGGGAGTCACTCAGTATTATTGGTCCAGAATATTTTGGAGCTTCTTTCAACTCGTTTCTGTGCTGAAAGAGAATATTAAAATAACATTGAAAAGGAACATATTCAACATAAAATGTGTCTTGATGTAGCATCTTACAGCAGACTGACATATTATGTGACAGCAGCAAATTAGGATGCAAGGAATAATTTGACATTGTAGCCCAGTTAATTGGTTAGGAGAGGTGGTTGGAGGACAGTTGAATGGAACAGGGCAGAACCAAGTTTTTTTTTCGGGAGCTTAGAGGGATACGTCTGCTCCAATTGGCCCACAAGGGGACCAAAAAATAAATATAGTCTGGCTCCTGATCACAACTGTGGAAGCTGTTGTATATGGAATATTACATTGGCTCTACCCACTCTACTGATATCACAATGTCTGTAGGTTGAGACAAGGAATTCTATTTCAGCTTTTGGGAGGAACAGATGTTCCTCCCTAGATTCCAGGTAATTATACCTGACAAAATGTTGTTGTACCTATTGCTATCCTGCATAACAAGATCCTCTCTTGTTATCTGAGAACTATGCCTCTTCTGTAGAGATTCTATGTTGTTGGATCCTCTACCACTAATGAGCTAGCTCAAGACAAAGCAAACAGAAAGGATTGCTGGCAGTGAATTACTTCAAAAACTTTTACCCAGAAGCACATTCTAATAGAGGTGGCAAATACTACATAGTGCATGAGTTGTCCTGTGGAAAAATACCACATCTGACCCCCAACATGATGCGAAGAAATTCTGAAAACCCAGAGAAAAGATTAAAAGTTGAAGCATGTGAAATTGTCACACTAAGAGCATTGCCACTCTAAGAGTCAGACAGCAACTAAAACACAGTTACCTGCATAGAAAGGCACTAACAACCAGGGAAACAACAAAAAAGCCAAAACCCCACTCGAAAGGCAAAATTCCATTCAGAAGTTGGTAAGAAGTGCCTGAGCAAGAGTGTAGACTAGAAAAAGGAAGGAAATCCAACCTCATTACAAAGTACAGAGGCCTTAGCAAAGGCTGCTCTGTAAGAAGCACGGAAGGCTCTAAGAGGTAAAGTTAGAGATCCTTAAGGGAAAAGGGAACAACTTTATGAAAAATGATGTACAGACTGGAAAGGGAAGGCAAAGGAACGTAAAAGAGAGTTCTCACCACTCGCACCAAGCAATGATGCCATTGCCATTAAGCTTCCTGAGGCACAGTTTCAAACCACAGTGAAAGGGCCAGAAACTAAATTTAGACCAGAGCTACAGTCAGGAAGACCTCAGAATTGATTTAAGCTGAAATCAAGCAAATTGAAAGAAATCTGGTGAAAGAATCTAGCAGAAGAAGAAAGTCAGGAAAAATTAAAGATTTAACATGACTGGGACTAAGCAACAATTAAGCCGTGATTTTGGCAAGAAGATTTCAAAAGGCTGCAGCTGGAGAACTTTATTAAAAAATTTGCATAGAAAAAGATGCTTGGATTTAAATTATGAACAGCAGGAACATATCAATTTTCCCCAGGGATGAAGTGGGACGTTTAGCTGCAGAATGCAGGAAAATCCTAGAAGAAATGGGTAGGCACCATTTTGATTGATAAAAAGATGGCAAAACTCAGTCAACACTGAAGATACAGTATCACCAATGAACAGATTTTAAAAAGCGTTAAAGCAAGTAAATTGTGACCAAACAACCAGTAATACAAGTTACAGCTTTATTAAAGAATTTAATATGGTATTACAGAAATACAGTGTTATAAAGACTGACAAATAAAGGAACTGTTGCAACATTTTTGTGGTATAGAGTCTAGCAAGCTCTACAGTTCAATTTAAAACAGCATTGATGAATACAAACTTAGAGAGAACAGCAGATTTCAAGCAATTGAAATTATATAGATTTAAAATGCTTTACAGCATTAAGGCTAATCAGCACATTGAGAAGAAATGGAACAATTATTGAATACTTTGGAGCAGATTCAAGGTCAGAGAAGGACCAAACCAAATATAAGATTGTACTTCATGGAGGTGACCATTCTTCATCATAGCATTGCCTCAAAATCAAACACTCCATGCAGAAGAAACACACAGCTGCAAAGTTGCAGGAAGGGAGGAGGATACACATGCAAAGACCTTTAATGTAATAAAACAATTGCTTGAAAAAATATACCTGAGGCATTTGTTGGGGAAATTGGTAATCTCAATGATCCAGGTTGCATAGAACTTGTTAATATCAATGGATATTCAATTCAATTTAAATTTAATTCCAGTCCCGAGGTCATTATCCTGTCAGAGCAGTTATCATGGCTAAAAAAGAAAAAGCATCAACCTACAGCAACTTGGTGTGCCGCAAGTTCAACTTCCTTAGCAGAGAAGAAATTTGATGAACTCCTGGAGAGGAGATGATCCAGAAACGAACTCTTGTTGACTAACTAGTCAAGCAGCAGCCAGTAGAAGATTTCTTTGGGCTTCCTCGACTCATGACAGCATCCAAAAAGTAGAGAGAATCTCTTGAGATTACTTACGACAGCATGGAAGAAATGTTTCAGATGGCTGAAAAGAAATGATGGCCAGCAAGCTAAGAGAGGAACAAATTTGACAAGAATTGAAGAGTGTTCAACACTCTCTGCTATCATGTGCCAGTGTTGTTTTGAAGGATGACCAGAAATCTGGCACGTTGGCTGAAAGCACATACTTTAAGCAGTGAGAGCATTTCAAGATTTTGGACAATCTATGAGTGTATGACATAGGACTTGCTAGCCTAGTTTCCCTTTCGGAGGGTGCATCAGAAATAATACACAAGGCATGTGGTGTTGGGGAGGGGTGGTGGGAGAACACTTGTGCATTGCCAAGTATGCAACCATTAAGTCGTGTGGTGGCCAGATATCTTAAAAGAGATTGAAGATCTTGTCTGTTGTTGTGCAATCTGCAATTATAAAAGATTGGTAGTCTGGAAGACACTCCCATCATCATCAAGGGCAGAGCAGAAGCAAACACTCAGCAAAACGTGCAAAGAAGCAAATACTGGCAATAAAAATGTGAAGCACCATCTGCTTGAGCCCATTCAGGAATTTTCACTGATCATCTTCAGAAACAGAACAGTCAATGCCAGTGACCAAGAAAGTGCTGGGTAAGCAGGAATCTTGCAGTAACATGACTGAGCATCTGAAAAGTTCTACTCTTGCCCCCCCCAACCCCAGCCCCTTGTCAAACAATCAGAATGGGCAACTGAAGCTCCCTCCCCCCCTCCGATCTACAAATTGAGGCAGATAGGCTGCAGCTTACCCCATTGAAATCAGACTGGCATCCACAGATTGAAGACACCAGTGAAGAAGAGGAAGCTGTCTCGTCTAAACATCCAGTATACTGCAAACAAAGACCTGGCCTCTTTCAATTGTTAAGTTTTTGCCTGGTCTCGAAATCCAGGATACTACAAAGATTAAAGTACTTGTTTCAATAGAGCAGCCAACTTCCATGACGGACATTCATGAGATTCAAGGAGCCCAAATGATGATACAGTGCAACTACATGAGTTAGCAGGGAAGAGTTCCTCTGTCAAGAGAATTCTGGAGATTGAGGATACGTCCTCCTGATAAGGTGATCAAAAATGGCATCTGTGGAGAACAATATCCTCCCAAGGGTATCAAAGAGATGAACGATCCACAGATCAGGACCGGGGTCAACAGTCATCAAGCAGCAGACTTACCATTCTCTCAAGGCTGAAGAGATGGCATTTGGACAAAAATGTGCAACATTCCGATCAAATGCATCTGTGAAGCCAGAGGCTTTTGGGGAAGATGAGGCAGTGGTAAATGCGGTGGAGTTGTATATATGATTAGTATTATGGGTTAACAATGAGGAACAACAGCTTGTGGAGAGATGTTGTATACAGGTAATAGTTCTGAGGGGTTAATGTTCATATATACTGGTTTCCCTCGTTCTACTGGTAATGCACACAGTCTGTGCATGGAGATGAAGTGTTCTACTTTAGCATTTGAAAAGATTGGATGTATTTGTACAGCTCCATGAGGTCCAAGTACTTATGTCTGAACAAATATAGTTGTACTTACTGCTATTATGCAATAAACCTCCTTGTTACCTAAGAAAATGCCTGTTCCGTAGATACTGCACGGTGATGTACCCTCCACTACTAATAACTAGATAGGCCCAAGACAAACAAGGATTAGGTCAATTAATTATTTCAAACAGCCATTGAATGGCTATCTGGGAAAACAGCACAGAAGCCATGAAGACTTCATTGTGAAAGCCTCAGCTTAAAATTGCAGACAGACTCTGGTGTAGCACTGATTCTACCCAGTTGCAAATCTATCACACCGTGATATTTGGTGGATTAGGAATGCTTGTTGAAACTTGGAAGATAGCATCTACAATACAACAAGCAGCAACTTTACTCCATTGGCTTTCCAATGACATGCTGCCACATTCCTGAGGAGTTGTCCACTGAGCAAATGAGGAATGAGTTAAAGATACCTTTGAAATGCTGTTTGACATAAGAATAAGGCAGTCATGTTTCCACAACTTCAACTTGTACACTGCCTGAGAATTTGGCCAAGATTAGGGTTCAAGAACTCCTGGATGCTCAGGAAATGTAGGTGTGTTGGCCTCAGACTGAGAGAAAAAAATGGCCAAGATAGAGCTACCTGGGGAGTGATCTCTGGTAGTGGTGTTGTTTTCCTATGAACAACAAAGACGAGGGGAAGCAAAGAACAAAAGACAAGCTAAAAAGACTGGGTAGTTCCAGAAAACTCAGACAATTCATCTTTGCTTTCACTATGGAAAGCTATGTTGGATTGCAATTGGACTCCACAGCCATGTTGGAACACAACAGATAACTCTACGCTCACAAGAAACAACAATCTTTGATAAGGAAGAGAAACAGATCCTGTGTAAGAATGCACTTGTGTTCTTATGAATGTTTTTATGATTTAATTGCAAGAATAGAGGAAATCTCTTCCTTTGTAATAGAAAGAGGTGGATATACATTTCTGTTCAGTTAATCATATGGGAATTTGGAGAATGAATTGTTGCTTGCAGTGACCATCCCAGACTAAATAGATGGGAGTGCTGCCCAAACAGCTGATTTGTAGCAGTAGCTTTCAAGAGACAGTATTATTTCTTGCAGGACATGATGAGCTACATCACAACTATTTTCTACACCCCACCTCTGAGACTAAGAGCAGGGCAAAGTGTGAAATAAGCTTGACTTGTGTTTCTTATTGACACCGGAAGAGGTGTTCTGTTGTAATGCACTGCAGAAATTCACCAAAGCTCCTCAGACAGCACCTCTCAAACCCACAACCACTTCTATCTAGATGGGCAAGGACAGCAGATACGTGAGAACACCACCATCTGCAAGTTCCCCTCCAAGCCACTCACTATCCTGACTTGGAAATATATCACCGTTCCTTCAGTGTCGCTGGGTTATAATTCTGGAATTCCCTCCCTGAGGGCGTTGTGGGTCTACCTAGAGCACATGGACTGCAGCGATTCAAGAAGGTAGGTCACCATTCCATTTTCAAGGGCAAATAGAGACAGGCAATTAATGCTGGCCCAGCCTGTGATGCTCATATCCCATGAGTGAAGAAAAAAAAGCTCAGTGAGTGAATTGCATTGTCACATGATTTGAATGATGAAATATGAGCTGCGATTTCTTAGGATTGCAAAAGGGAAACTGCTTAAATGAAAGGAGAGACAACATTGGCCTTTAAAATAATGAAACCCATTCAAAGTGTCTAATGAGCATTGAACCAGAGAGGAATAATGCTTTGGAGTCCTGAAGCCATGGGCATAAATTAAGGGTCAAGACAATAGTTGCATTTTCTTGCTCAGTGGCAGCAGTGGAATATACCTCCTTCATCGAGCTTGCTTGTATATGACAAACACTTTCACCGGCCTCTCCCACAACTGTGACATCTGGTGCAGTTTTGCCAGCATCCTGGTTGAGGGACCTGTATGAAAATGCTTTCTTGTTCTCAGCAGCTGCTGATCCAACTTGGGAATCAGAACCTTTGCTGTTCCAGATCGAGAGTCAGTGTAGCGGTAATGTGCGATCCGTTTGCTCAAGCTGCAACAGGAACAGCAGGTACAGAAAGTTGACAATCTTTTAGAACAATACAAAGTCTCAGTCTTTAATCCCGTTCAAAGAATTGAAGATTGATAACAATGTTTTGAAGCTGAGAGCCTTGACAGGAACTGCTTGATGTTGATTCAACACTTTTGGCCAAATAGTACATGAGGTTTGGCTGTAAAAAGAAAACATTTGCGAGCATCAACGAAGAATGTCAAGATATCGGAGTACTGTGTACTGTTTTGGTCACTTAAGGAAGGATGTAAATATATTTGAGGCTGTTTAGAGAAGGTTCATTCAATTAGTTCCAGAGATAAGGAGTTTGTCTTGCGAAGAGTGATTGAACAGTTTAGACCTATACGCACTAGAGTTTAGAAGGAAGAGAGGAAATCTAATGGAGGTATGTAAGATGTTAAAGGGGATTGACAAAGTCGATGTACAGAAGATGTTTCCTCATGTGGGGCAATATTGAACGAGAGGTAATAGTTTTTGAATAAAAGGTAGCAGATTTAAAACAGAGATGAGGAGAAATTACTTTTCTCAAAGGGTCTTGAATCTTTGGAATTCACTGCCCTAGAGTGTGGTGGATGCTGGGACAGGGAGGTAAATTTTAAGGAGGAGATAGACAGAGTTTTAATTAGTAATGGGTTAAAGAGTGATGACAAACAGGCAGGAAAGTGGAGTTGAGGCTGAGATGCGATCAGCCAAGATTGTATTAGGCTGAAGGGGCTGAATGGCCTCCTGCTTCTCCTACTTGGGTTTTTCTGTCAAAGGCATTGTCAAGAAGTTCTCCCTGGAACATCTCAATGATGAACAAAGAAATTATAATGTGTGGACAGGGATCCTTAATGATAGTAATTTTGCTAAATTGTTGAGGAAGCCCAGAACCGTCGAGATGTTGAATGATCATTCCAGAATCAAACGCTAACGTTTGAAGAAATAAAGGGTCAGTGTGACCTTTTATTGCTCAAGTTGCCATTTCTCATCAATGTTTGGGAGTTTCTTGAAGAGCTATAGAGTACTGTTCTCCCAATCTTGGTAAAGAATCTGACAACAGCAAAAAACTTTTCCCCATGATAATTTTGGCAACTGATTCTTGCAAGCAAAGCTTGCTTCCAGGCAGAAAGAGAACCACAATGTCATGCTTCCTTTAACATCGACAAAATAATGCATTTTTATTGATGTATCACTTTTCTGTAATGACTGCATTTTCAGTGATTGGCATAATTGCACAAACTTTGGAAAACTGTTATCCAGGGCAGATCCCAATAAAAATGTAACTTGCCTAAACTTGAGATGTAGCAATGCAGGAAGCTAAAACAGACTTGATTACTATGTGTGCAAGACCTGATTTAACTTGAAGGGAATAGGATATGACTGAGTTGAAATCTGGCTTGAATGTTGAAATCAAATGTTTGCTTTTAGGCCTTTGCTAGTTGACTCCTAAGTGCAAACAAATGTGACCAAGGTTAGAAACTGTCATCCTCTTAGCTGGACTTAAAGCAGTTAATCGATGTGGTATAGACAAGCAGGCTGATATTGAGTTTTTTGTATAGAACAGTTGTGTTTATAAAGACAGGCTGAATGAATTTACTGCACTTCTGTGAGGAACTACGATATGTAAATAAGGACAATGCGCTCAATTTCATATGCCTTATTGCGGGAAGCTTTAAATGTCAAATATAATAGGCATTTGATGGCTAAAGTGAAAGATTATTATAGCAATGGCTTGTGGAAGTTGATAATGGTTCCCAAGATAATTAGTAGTGGTTGCAGTGGCCACTGGAGTTTTCCAGGGGCTGATGTTGGAATCTGGGCTTTGGTTAATCTAATAAGTGAATTGTAAGCAGAACAAATGCGTTTGTGGATCAGACTAAAATGTGGGAAGGCAAAGTGCCCTGTGAGAGAGAGACATTTACAGTGATACTGAGGGTAGAAATAGATATCATCGAATACAGTGAAATTCACTGATAATTCCTCTTTGTGTTTAATAATAGTAAGTCTATTTCTGTAATGAGGAGAATACTATTAAAAATTAAAAATCAGAAGAAAGCAAGGCACATGATATTTGAAACAACCATTGACATCATTGTCATGTTGTGTGCCGGCAATTTGGACTGTCTGGATAAGTGCATAGCCACTGTGTAAGGCTTGAGACCACATTCAGTGTCTTGGTCTCTTTTACCGTATTGCCAGATATGATGTTCCTTTGCCTGCTATGTAAAGCATATGTCTGTTATTGCTGCAGGTAATTTCTTGCCTCGTGCAGACAAAAATACACATGAAAATTGAAAATGGTACAAAGATGGAGAACAAAGATGATACAAGGATTTACATTAAGTGTTCCTGAGCCTGGATTCATTCACAGTCTGAGGGAAAGAAGGAAGATATTAGTTAACTCCATAGAATCCTGGATACCAGTAATCTTTACCCAAGTTCAGACAAGTGTTTGAGCTGCGAAACTCAGAAACACCATTGATATGCTAACTTGAGAATTAAGAAAAGCAAGAAAATTACTGCTGCTATTTGGTCCAAAACATTAGTCATATGACAGACTGCAGAAATATTACTCAACAGGGATCTAGGAGTTCTGCTTAGTTGTGACACTCAAGGGCAAGCCTGAAGTCAGGATTCCCCTGCAGGGAAAGTAAAGGTTCCAAACTGTTTTCTTTGTGGAAAAAGGATTGAAATTCTCCTAAAATACATGACGGGATGAGAAAGCAGCTCACCTCCAAAGTGACTCAATTACAAGTTGTCATTTTTTAAAAAATAACTTATAAATAGGTCACCACTGGCCTGTGAACTCATGGAAACAATGAACAAAGCATGCACACAATGAAAGACGCAATTTTTAATTTTTGAAAAACTGGTTTGCTGAACATTGCTTTGGTGCAAAATGTAGCCATGGTCCTCAAAGGGTTAAAATATAACCATGAATAACTGTGATTTAATTCTGCAGGTATGTAACAGAATTTGTAAACCTAGGCAATGTTTCAGCTCTTCGCACTTTCAGAGTATTGAGAGCTTTGAAAACTATTTCTGTAATTCCAGGTAAGAAGTCTGTGATTGGTGTTAGGTGTTGAGTAGGCCCTGTGTACCTCTAGTTGTTTTGTGTCTTGTCATTGTGTTTGTGTGTGACCTCCCTCATTGCAGATATGTGACAGAGTTTGTGGACCTTGGCAATGTGTCAGCGTTGAGAACGTTCAGAGTTCTCCGAGCTTTGAAAACTATCTCAGTCATTCCAGGTGAGAGCCCATTTAAACACGAAGGCTGACTTTTCCCGTTTGCAGTGCAAAAGTCTTTCAGCATATTGATATTGCATGAGAAACTCATCAGCTCACTTGCTTTGAATTCAGTCAGTTGGGAGATATTGTTTGATTTCACTGGAGATATGCATGAATGGCTCATTAGAAAAGATCTGAGCTTTTCCCAAAAACAAAGGTGCTACATTTCACCCAATCACATTTCACTTAATCACATGAGGCTAAGATTGGGGGAAAAAACAACTAGGCCTCAAGCATCCTGATCACTATCCAATGGACCTGTACTGCATGGACAAGATTAGAATTTGGCTCCCTCCCTCTCTCCAACAACTTAGCTCCTTTTCATGCTGTGTGAGGTTTGCAGTATGGGTTTACATATGAAAATAAAGTCAGTTGGGCATTGGATACTTGGCACTCATGGAAAATGTGCCCAAGATTGATTCAGTGCCTTCAGGGAGAAAAGGGGAGGACATTAGAAAACAAAAACACAGCTGCTTGAAATAAAGATTCCCTGCCCTAAAGAACCAGCTATCTGAATGCAAGTGTATTCCCATTTCCTTTCTTTGTGTGTTTGCCTGGGTCATGGACTCTGGTGAAGGGCTTGACGGCTGACTATTGTGCCTCTCCCTGACAGCTACTTTCACTGGTGTGCTGGACCATCTGCTGAAAGTACGCTCGAAGGTAGAAACCTGCTGAGGCCGTTGTCATCTTTCAGCCCTCCTGTTTCTTCACCCAGTGCTGCACCTTTGAACAGAGGGAAGAAAATTGCAGGACAGTGAAATTGCACTGTCATTAAAGGATGGGATTCTAAGTCTCTAGCACAAATAATTTGAGCTTAGGAAACTATAATAATTATGTTGTTCCCCACTTTCCACATAAATTAAAATACCTGGCATCTGTACATGATCGGGGGTGGCACCTACACAGGTGATTTAAGAGTTGCAGTGCAATAAGCAGGCTTCTATCAGCACTGAAGATTGAAATGTTGCTGGTGAGGCCTAACCTTTCCTTGGAATTGTTCCACTGCACGTGCCCTCTTGACAGCTCCTTCTCACGTTAACCTGATGATCACTAACTGAAAGATTCCTGTATTGCCAATAATGATGGATTCCCAAATTATTCTTGAAAACGTTTGAACATGACACAGTCGGCTTTCATATTTCCTTACAAAACTACATTCACCTGCATATGGCAGGTAACGATTTACAATATTAATGCTTCTCTTTTTAAAAAATGGTAAGATAGCTTGAATTTACTTTGACGTTTGCCTGCATTTTTGATTATAATTCACCCAAAAAAGGTTTTGATGAGAATTAGTATTTCACACTTTCATGTAACTATATTATTGATTCAGCCTTGGCGTTTAAGAAATGTGCATGGGATGTTAATCTAACCTGCTTGTGTTGTTCCTTATAAATTTGTACTTTTGCACCCTTATTTCAAGGATTCTTTGCACTTTGATCAACTCTACTCTACCTCTGCCACACTTGGGTTATATCTTTCTGCAATTTGCCAAAGGGAATAACCTTACAGAAAGTTATCTCAATTTGATATTATTTTAACACTGTGCTTTTATGAAAGAAGTATTCTCCTATATCTTTTGATGGTTGCATTATTGACAAACCCTCTCTCAATCCTGGCTGTTAAGACTTTTGTGGAAGCAAAGTTTTTTTTAGAAACAAAAAATGGACAATTGAACCAGCAAACACAAACTCAATTCATGGAACTATGGTTGGAATTCTCTTCAGGAGATGGAGGGAGGCAGCAGGATGGGCACTTAGTGAAGTGGGTGGTGACCATCCCCAAGTAATGCCACCTTCCTATCTTCACGAGAATTAGGTTTTTGGGCAGGAATGCCAATGGCCAGCCTATTAAAGGCATTTAGTGCCTGATCAAGGGACTGCACGCCGGGGAGGGGAGTCCAGAGAGGATGGCTGAGAGCCACCCTCTGTACTGATTGTAACAAGGTCAGCCAGGTGCACAACATAGAATGAGTTCCCTGATTGGGGCTGTTAATATGGTCCAATCAGGGAGCCCTGGCTGACAGATATAAACAGGAGGGTATCGCTTCTCAGCCTTTTGGCTTGGAATATGTGTAGTTTCTGTTCTTATCAGTTTAATCGCTGATATTTCCCGAAGGTGGGAGTGTTTGTATTAAATGGATTTTTGGAGCAGGGAGATGGCTTAAGGGCTTGCTAAAAAAAAAATAAACAGGAGGGTCAGAGGTTCTGTTCACTCTGAGAGCTGGCTTTGAGCGGGTTGGATCAGCATCAAGGACTCTCCACGTGTCCGTGAAGATTGGCTCGGTGAGAGGATACCGGCCTCTATGGAGTTAATTCAGTGGTGGCAAGATTGGGATTAATTATGTAACTGCAAAAACGCCTACTGGCTGAAGCCCAACTTGACTTTATCATTGGAAAATATGGCAAGTGGAGCATATGAGTTGCAGGGTATTCCGACTGAGCTTGGGAAACACCATTTGAGTGAAGGCAATTGCAGAACCTTGCTCAGGACATTTCCTGAACAGAGGGACACTAAGTCAGCCCACAACAAAACCCCAAAACAAAACCAGGTCTCGGTCAAATGGTTAAAATGTTTTTCAGGATCCAGGCCAACAAACCATTGTATGCCAGTATGCGGACAAAAGAATCCCACGAGACCCAGATTGGGTAAGAGAACCCATAAGCCAGTATCCAGGAGAGTGCATACCCTGGAAAGTCCACCGCATCTGATTTGGAACAGTTAAGTTGCTGAGCAACATGCAAATTGGAATGAATGAAAATAAATGTAAAATGGTCATCATTTACCAGCAGGAAACCTGAGTATTTCCTAAAGTCAAATGGTATTCTTCATATGAAGACAGCTCCAAACCATCCATCATCCAATGGTCTGGCAGAAAGAGCAATCCAAACTTTGAAGGCAGGCTTAAAGAAACAGCCTACAACTTCACTCGATAATAAACTGACCTGTTTGATTATCAGAGCACCCCTCATGCATTGCCAGGGATAACTCCAGCAGATTTGCTAATGGGGAAAAGACTCCACACCAGGTTAAAATTGATCTTCCCAGATATGGGGTGGGGGTCCAGGATTGGGGGGAGGGAGGGGGCGAAGAGGTGTGAAAAGCATCAGGACTGGACACAAGACTCCGCTAACCGAGAGAGACAGTTTAGGGGACAAAGTTTGGTGTAGGAACCATGGGAATAGCCCTGCATGGGTAAGAGGCATGATCACCACAAGGTCAGGTCCAGTGACTTATAAAGTTTTGGTAAGTGCAACGGTCCAGAACAAGCAGGTGGACCATATGAGTGCTGTAAACCCGCAAACAGTATGAGAGCAAAACATGCCCGGCTCCTCGACAGCCTTTCTGACTGTTCCGGAACCCGTGGATTCTTACTCTTCCTCGGAATCTGAGATGGACACGGCGGATGTCACTGCCTCGACGCCTTTTCTGCTTGAAGAAGAGAATCCATTTCTTCTGGGATGCTTTGGATGCCAGAGGCAAGCTACTGTGCATTACACACCACCTGTACACGAGGCAGGGGTGGGGGAACCTAACCCGATACTAAAACGTAGCATCAGCACAGGAGCTTCTCTCTGTTCTCTGCAGTCAAAACCCACATTAAACCTGAAGAAAACCAGTTCATCTTTCCTTCAGCAATTATTGTAAGCTGTGACTCTTCCTTGATAAGTGAACTAGTGACCTGATATCTCTTGCAGACTAGTGGAAGGAGGAAGATGACTGAAAAGCAACATTTTGACCATAATTGTAAGAGTCATAATCTAAGCAACTCTTGATGGCGTTTGTGTTTCAATCTGCAGAGTGATTTTTTTTGTTTTATCTCTGACAAAATGATTTATGTAAAAACAACTGTGACGAAAGAGAGATTGTTTGTTTATAGATGGAGCTTCTGGAGAGGCCTACTCCTGGACAGCTCTGGAGGGAGTTAGTTTTTGTGTTTTATTCGGAGATTGAACGCTGAATGTTAGATTATTTGAGGAGGAGTAGTTTTTTTTGTTTAGCTGAGCATTTTATTTCCTTTTAACATTTATATGTTTACTTTTTTCTTTTCTTTTGAATGCTTAATATTAAATCTGTGGGTAAGGAAAGGTAGTTTACTTTTATATCTAAGGTGCTGTTGAGGTTTTTTTTAGGCTTAATGTCACAGAGAGTATTCAAGGGACACTGAGTGTAATGACTAGTAGATTTAGAGAAGTGATTACACAGCAGGGTCAGTCCGATCGATGATTGACTGTCAGGAAAGGGGAGAAGGTAGTTCAGAAGTCTCCTGCAGCTATTCCTCTCTCAAACAGATATTCCATTTTAGGTACTGTTGAAGGGATAGTCTCGCAGAGGAAAATAGAAGTGGTAGTAGGATCGTGGGCAAGTTGTTGTCCACATTGGTAGGAATGACATTGTTTGGGGAAGTGTTCAGGCTTTGCAGAGTGAATATAAGAGGTTTAGTAGAAGGTTAAAAAAAATCATCAAAAGTAATAATCTTTGGTTTACTTATGGTGCCAGTTAGATTTAAATTTAGATGTTATTGTCACATGTACTCAAGCTCAGAAGTACAGGAGTATAGTGAGAAGTACATAATATCACCGCACTGGGCGCCATCTTAGCTACCAAGTTGCAAGAAACTTTGGTACAAAGTAATAAGACAAACAGTTAAAAAGTTAAGCATTATTTCATAGAATGAGTAGAAAAGTAAAGAAATAAGGTAATAGTTAAGATTTAAGTCTTTCTTAATTTAAACTAGGAAAATAAAGAAATAAGTTAAAAGTTCAACAGTCTTTGATGATGGAAGCTCTGAGGGAAAGAACAAAAGGATGGGGAGATAAATCACTGGCTGAAGAGGTGGTGCAATTTGCAGAGATTCAATTCCTTAGGTCATTGAGATCTCTTCTGGAACACAAAAGATTTGTTCAAAAATGATGGGTTTCACCTGAATTGGAAAGGGACAAATATCCTAGTGAGGATGTTTGCTCGCTCTATTTTGGGAGCCTGTAACCTTTTTTGGGAGGGCTTCCTAAGTAACAGTGAAAATAGAAAGACAGATGAGGATGGTTCTGAATCAGAAAAAAACAAGTTAATTAAAAAAGACAGACAAGAGCAGGTCAGAGAATGAAGTAACTCTGAAGAATTAAACTGCATTTATTTCAGTGTAAGAGCTCTTACAGGTGAGGCTGCTGACCTCTGCATGGATGGGAACATGGGACTGGGATGTCATAGCTATTACAGAAATGTAGCTGAGGGAAGGACAGGACTGGCAACTCAATGTACTGGGTTTTAGATATTGTACGAAGGATAGAAAGAGAGGAGGGTAAGGAGTGTTTTTGATGAAGGAAAACATTACAACTGTAATAGAGAAGATATTTCTGAGGAATCATTTAGCAAAAATATATGAGTTGCAATTAGAAATAAGAAAGGGATGATCACCTTGATGGGATTGTACTATAGTACCCCTCCCCCAACAGTCGGAGGGAAATTGAGAAGCAAATATATAGCGAGATCTCAAATATATGTAAGAATAATAGGGTTGTAATAGAAGGGGATTTTAATTTTCCAAATATTGACTGGGACTGCCATAGTGTTAAAAGTTTGAATGGTGAAGAATTTGTTAAATATGTTCAAGAAAGTTTTCTTTATCAATATAAAAATGTTCCTATGAGAGAAGGAGCAAAATCTGACCTTCTCTTGGGGAAAAAAGGCAGGGCAAGTGACTGAAGTGTTTGTAGGGAAACACTTTGGGACTAGTGATCATAATTGTATTAGTTTTAAAGCAGTTTATGGCAAAGGATAGGCCTTGTATAAAAGTTAAAGTTCTTCATTGGAGTAAGACAAGTTTAAATAGTATGAGACAGGAACTTTCAAAAGTTGGTTGGAGTAGATTGTTCACAGGTAAAGAGGTGACTGACAAGTGGGAGGATTTCAAAAGTGAGATAACGTGAGTTCAGAGGCATTATGTTCCTGTTAGAGTGAAAGGTAAGGCTGGTAAGATCAGGGAAAAATGAATGAATAGAGATATTGAGGTTCTAGTCAAGAATAAAAATGAATCTTAAATTAGATGTAGACAACTTGGAACAAATAAATCTCTTAAAGACTGAAAGGGCATTCTTAAGAAGGTAATCAGAAGGGCAAAGAGGAGTTATGAGAGAGCCTTGACCCTTAAGGTTAAAGATAATTCAGAAGATTCTACGAATATATTAAGAGCAAGAGAGCAACTAGAGAGAGAGTAGGACCCCTTAAAGATTAATGAGGTCATCTTTATGATGAACCTCAGGAGTTGGGAGAGATAGCAAATGAATATTTTGTGTCATTTGTAACTGTTGAGAAAGAATTGGAGACTAGAGAACTTGGAAATAAATATTGCTGTTTTGAAAACAGTTGACATAACAGAAGAGGAAGTGCTGGAGGTCTTAGAAAACATAAAGGTAGATAAATCTCCACGACCTGATCAAGTGGTTTCCCAGGATGTTGAGGGAAATTAGGTGGGAAATTACCAGGCCCCTAGCAGAAATATTTGTATCATTTTTAAACATGGATGAAGCACTGGAGGATGAGAGTGTAGCTAATGTTGTGCCATTGTTTAAGAAAGGTTATAAGGAGAAGCCTGGAAACTAGAGGCCTGTGAGCGTCACATCGGTGGTGGGGAAGTTGTTAGAGTTGATTCTGAAAGAAAGGATTTACATTGAGAAAGGAGAGGCAAAGATTGATTAGGGATAGTCAGCATGGCTTTGTGTGAGGAAAATCATGTCTCACAAACTTGATTGAGTTTTTTAATGAAGTAACCAATAAGATTGATGAGGGCAAAGTGGTGGATATTGTTTACATGAATAACCTGAAATAAAGTGACAGCATGAAATACAATGAAGTCTTTTGAAGTTAAAACAAAGAACTTATAGAAAAGTCATAAGACCAGAAAGACATTCAACCAGAACAGGGGAAATGATCAAAAATGGTGGGAATATAATGCCAATAAAAAGTTGGGGTTGGGGATGTGTGAATGATCTGTTCCACCTTCAGGTTACTTTACTATCAATCTGATCGAGATATCTCATAAAGGTATAGTTGCTGCTAGTTACAGAGTGGACTTCCCTCCAACATAATTACACAATGTTCAGCATCATTCACGACTTCTCAAATATTCAGATATTGAAGCAGTCAACATGCAAATTCATCAAGACCTGGACAATATCCAGGCTTGGGAATGAAAAGTAGCAAGTAACACTCATCTCTCACAAATGTCAGGCAATGGCCATCATCAACTAAGAGAATATAACCATTGCTCCTTGATATTCACTGACGCCTTCACTGTCAACATCCTGGGGTTATCATTGATCAGAGGCTCAACAGGACTAGCCTTATAAATGCACTAGTTACAACAGCAGGTCACAGGCTAAGAATTCAGCAGTGGGTAACACCCTCCTAACTCCCCAAAGCCTGTCCACCAACAACAAGGCACATGTCAGGAGTCTGATGGAATACTCCACCCTTGCCTGGTTGGGTGCACCTCCAATATTATTTGACACCATCCAGGACAAAATAGCCACTTAATTGTCACCACATTCACAACCGTCAATATTTACTTCCTCCACCACTGACACTCAGTAGCAGCAGCAGTGTGTACTAGCTACAAGGTACACTACAGCAACACACCAAGGCTCCTTAGACTGCACCTTCCAAACCCATGGCCACTTCCATTTAGAAGGACAAGGGCAGCAGATATATGGGCACACCACCACCACCACCACCTGCAAATACCCTTCTAAGCCACTCACCATCCTGACTTGAATGTTGCTGGGTCCAAATCCTGGAATCCCTTCTTCATGACACTGTAGGGGCCCATAGACCTCTCAGAGTGCAGTACTTCAAGAAGGTGGCTCACCACCACTTTCTCAAGGAAAATTTGAGATGAGCAATAAATGCTGGCCTTTTCAGCTATGCTTTCATCCAAAAACAAATGTTTAAATGTGATTGATTTTAAAAAGAACCATCAATCATCATCATTGCCGCTGAAGATCGAAACAGGTAATGTTTACACACTTGTTAGTCTGTAAGCAATCTATCTCAAAATCTACTGAATGGATTTCAGTGAAATCTGGTGCACAAATTGGGTATGGGCCAAGGAAAAACAGATTTGTTCTTGATGAAAATGCAAATCCAAATCACGATCCTGATCCTGGAATTTTTTTTTAAAGGATCTGTTGACATTGGGCAAGAAGATGAATTGACTTTGTTTTTAGAATATTGTTGCAGTGGTGCAATTTGTCACAGTTGTCAAAACATGAGCAGAGGTTTCAGAGCAGGTTGTTGGATGCGGGTTAACTTGAAGCTTCTGCAGTGAGATTGAAGCTCTTACTGAAAGAAAATAGTTTCTCTGCTTTGATGTTATAAGGCATCAATCAGGTGTGTAAAAGTCTCACAGAAGAGCGGCATCGTTGTAATAATGTCAAGTTAATGTCACATGGTGTGGATTGATAACATAGTGTGGCAGAGGTATATGCTCCTCTGAGTACTCTCTCCATTTTATTTGTTTTTTTTTCCAAAAGCTTGTGTGATGATACACTTTTATAACTTGTACAAAGGAAGCTTTGAGGAACACCAGTAAGATAGGGAAAGCCGTGGTATGGAGTTTGAAGATTAGCGATGAGGCAGTAGTCACTTTTCAGCTGTAATGTCGTTTTGTTTCTATCCTGTTCAGAAATTTGCCTGATTCTGCCCGGCTGTGCTACCTCTAGTTTATCTGCCAAGTCAATCAATTGGGTTTTGAAAGTTCCCTTTCAAGTGTGCTAGGGACAAATCTAGCACCTGCAAGAAGTCCTCTGCAGTTTCCAGTGCCATGCCTTAAATGCAGTACAGAACCTGATGTTTACCTGTCTTACTTTCTAATACCACACCCAAATATTCATTGCCTCTGTTTCAAATCCATTCCTGGACAGACCTTCAAATTTTGTCACAACTCCTTGGAGTAGCATACTGGAAATCAAGCCCTGCTGTTGCTGGAGTCATTTTAAAAGTTAAAGATTTTAATATAAGTACATACAATCCTCCAAAACTAGAAAAGCAGGTCAGCATTCTTCACTATATCTGTTGAGTTGGTTGTCACTGATCAGAAGGTTTGCTTCTCAGTTTTCCTATTTTGAATGCTTCCATTGATTTGCAAGAGGTGCAGAGTGGCTGTTTCACTTATAAAAAGGTCTCTGATTTTCCATTAAAAGTCACAGTTTGCACTAACTGCTGAAGGAAAGATGAACTGGTTTTCTTCAAGCTTAAAGTGCAGAGAACAGAGAGACAGCTGCTGAGCTAGTGTCGAGATCAAATCGCTTGTCTGAATCTTGTTTCCAGTCCCAAATTGTTCATAAGGGGAGGCACTGGCTGACTGGTATTATTGTTTGACAGTTAATCCAGAGACCATGATCATGTTTTGGGGACCTAGGTTCAAATCCTGCCACGGTAGATGGTGGAATTTGAATTTAATTTTTAAACTTTGGAACTAAGAGTCTAATATTGATTGTCAGAAAAAACCTGTCTAGTTCACTGATGTACTTTATTGAAGGAAACTTCCTTATCTTGTCTGGCCTTCATGTGACTCCTGACCACACAGCAATGTGGTTGACTCTTAAACCGCCCTCTGAGTAATTATGGATGGGCAGAAAAGGCTGGCCTAGCCAGTGATGCCAACATCCCTTGAATGAATAACATTCTTTAAAATGACCTGAGAACCAATCACACGGTTGTTGGTGGGCTGGGCATGAGGGCTTTGTTATCGATAACTGGTCACTGCTCCATAGACCAATCAGCGTCTTGTTGCCAACCACAGTTGCATCTAACCTGGCCCCTCAGGTCCAGTTTTTCTGCAACCTAAACTATGTTCAAGCAGCTATTTAAATGATGCCTGCCATGTGTGTCAGGTTACTTCTTTTCAAAACACCAGCTTTAAAACAATTCCTTCTCATTTCAATCCACAATTTCAAAAAGTACAAAAATGAAAGACACCACCTTTACAAATGCAAGAGTTGTTAGAGGACCCTCCTCGATTGCAAGAGCAATGGTCAAGCCTTGGATGAGCTTAGTACAGATTTCAGTTATGAGAAACATCTTTGAGCCTGATCAGAAGTTAGCATAGTGAGATCACAAGTGTCAAAACTTCAGTGCCAGTTAGTAGCACTTCAGGCTTGGCAAGGGTTCTTGTGGCGCAGTGGTCTCCCTACCGCTGAGCCAAGTGACCTGTGTTCCAGTCCCACCTTTTGCAATAGTGTGTTGTAACATCTCTGAACAGACTGATTAGGAAAATAGTTAAAAACAAGGACTGCAGCTGCTGAAAACCAGAGTCAAGATTAGAGTAGTGCTGGAAAAGCACAGCAGGTCAGGCAGCATCTGAGGAGCAGCAAAATCAACGTTTTGGGCATATGCCCTTCATCAGGAAGAGCCAATGAATGTCCTTTGCCCGAAACGTTGACTCTCCTGCTCCTCGGATGCTGCCTGACCTGCTGTGCTTTTCCAGCGCCACACTTTTCGACTCGTAATCCAAAGCCCCAGGCTAAAGTGCTGGGGACGTGAATTCGAATCCTACCATGTCAAATTTGAATTGAATAACATTCTGGAATTTTAAACAAAGGGGGAGTTGAATGGCGCCCATTTAACCACTGTTGATTATCGTTTAAAACTCATCTTGTTAATCAACATCCTTTAGGGAAGGAAATCAGCCCACCTTACTCTTCTGGCCTACATGTGACTCCACGCCCACAGCAATGTGGTCTTAAGTGCCCTCTGGGCAATTAGGGATGGGCAACAAATGGTGCCCACATCCTATGTGCAATTTTTTAAATATATGCAGCCAGTTGAGATGGCTCTGTGGCATATGGCAAGGTAAATGCTGTTCAATAATAATGTATTCTTGATGTTATTTTAAAATATTGGGCAGAGGTTTGCTCAGGCTATCTGCAGAATGTAATTTGGGACCTTCTAGGTGTCTTTAACTTGTTTTCCACCCTCAAAGAGTAGCATCTCCAATGACAATTTACAAATTACCAAATCCAGATTTGCACTCTGACACGACTTCTTGATCTTTTGCCCGATCTAGACTCTAATATAAATTTGTCTGCAAATTGCAACCAGTATGTAAATTAAACGCAATGATTTAAAAAAGAACTTGGTTCAACATGAGGTGGTAGTTTTAAACCAGTGCTTGCATAGACTGATGCAAAGCAAATAAGCCAGATTGGAAGTGCTCACTGTAGAAGTGAATATCGTCAGAACTCTCCTCTCCAGTGTCCAACTGTTACATTTTGATGCTTTATCGAGTTATCCATAACAACAATGCACTGTTTGGTAAAATACAAACGATTTATGAGGCAGTTTTAAAGAGATTGTTTCTGGTGAAACCTCAAAGTATTAGGAGGTGCCCTGCTTGAGCCAACTTTGCACAATTTGTTAAAATATGAAGCATCACACTGTCAGTAAATTATGCCATTACTTTGCACTAGTGTAAGCCCAATACAACCTCACGCCACTGTAGGAGATGCAGAGGTTGGAGTGGTGGGGAAAATTCTACTGTTTGGAGCTAAGTTCCAGGAAGGTGGGAATTCTCCTCTTCCTACACATCTATCCCGATCCTAGTCCTGACCCTCATTCCTGAGTCAAGCCTCATTGCACTGATGTGACTGGCACCTGTCAGGATTCCCACCATCAGACTGGAGTTTACCAGAGTGAGCAATTGAACATGAGTGGTGTTGCACTGGGTGCAACAGTGTAACACCAGAAGAGACAGTGAGGAACCTTTTAAGGTGCAGTATTGTCCTCCAAAGAAGGGAGTCTCCCAATGTAGGCTTTGTCAAAGACAGGATGCCTGGAGTTAATAGTTCCTTCACAGCAATTCAGAAAAGACAATATAACTCCTGAGTTGGGTCTTCACCAGATTGTGGAGGTGAAACCCCTTGAAGATAGCAATCCTGTCTTGTTTAGATTTGACATGGAACATAAGTGGTTTGTCAAACCTGATTTGAAAAAAAAACATGCAGTAGGGACCTCTTCCCCTTGGGCACCTGATGAATTAATGGCTGGGAGCAGAGGTCTTCACTTGGTAAAAAGAAGACACACGCAGATTGTGCTTGTTGACATGAAGATTCAACAAAGAGCTGTGTGACAGTATTCAGGAGGGACTACTCTGTTCGAAGCTTTAACTCTTAAGTATCAAAGTCAGCTTATGGTGTAAGTGCAGTTTGTGCCCTACATCTTGGGCACAGATTGGTGTGAGCATCTGTTGCTGGTTCAATTGTTTCCATAGTAATGTAACATCAATGAGATGGTTAATTAAGATTAAATGAATAAGTAATGTCAGAATACTTCATTAGTACTTAGCACAAATTGGCAAATCAACCTCCCCAAACCAGATTGCAAAATAATGGCTCGTTCATAACTGCTTCAATTGTTTTAATTCTCAATTTCTCTCTTGAAGCTCAAGGGGCCAAAAGTTTCTACTTTCCTAGAGTGTTTTATGGTGTTTGCATCTCTTTAATTGCAACACGAGTGTTGTTTCATTTAACCTATCCAAATTTTAAATATACAGGAGGCTTTGTGGCAGAGGAAGATGGATGTTATGCTGCGCCACTGAACTGTTCCTTACAATTTGTTAACGTTTTGCTGTTGCTTCTGTTGCCAGTTCGCTAAGTTGTGATGGAGTTGATTGATATAAAGAAATGAAGTATTTTGAGAATTTCTGTTGAGTATTGTCAAATTCTCAAAGACATGCCTTCAGTTAGGTATAGGCCACACCCCCTCACCAAGAGAAGGCAATGGCTCAGTGCTGTTTTCACTAGACTATTAATCACTAGACACCCGGTAATGACCTGGGGACCCGGGTTTGACAGATGGTGGAATTTGAATTCAATTGAAAATCTGGAATTAAGAGTCTCATGATGACCTTGAAACCAGTACTGATTGTCATCTGATCGCTAATGTCTTTCAAAGGAGGAAATCTGATGTCATAGAGTCATACAGCATGGAAACAGACCCTTTGGTCCAACTCATCCATGCCAACCGAGTTTCCCAAACTAAACAAGGCCCATTTGACAGTATTTGGCCCATATTCTGCTAAACCTTTCCTATTCATGTACCTGTCAAAATTTCTTTTAAATGTTGTAACTGTACTTGCCTCTACCACTTCCTCTGGCAGTTTAATCCACATACGAACCAGCCACTGTGTAAAAAAAAGTTGCCCCTCAAGTTCCTTGTAAATCTTTCTCCTCTCATCTTAAATCTATGCCCTCTAGTTTTGAACTTCCCTACCCTGGGGAAAAGACCTTTGCTAGTCACCTTATCTATGCCCCTCATGATTTTATAAATCCCTATAAGGTCACACCTCAAACTTCTACGTTGCAATGAAAAGAAATCCCAGCCTATTCAGCCCTTCCTTATAACTCAAACCTTCCAGTCCTGGTATCATCCTTGTTAATTTTTTCTGCGCCCTCTCCAATTTAATAATGTCCTTCCTATAACAGGGTGACCAGAACTCCAAAAGTGCCTCACCAACATCCAATACAACTGCAACATGAAGTTTCAACTTCTACACTCAATGGTCTGAGCAATAAAAAAAATCAAGCATGCCAAATTGCCTTCTTTATCACCATGACTACCCGTGATGCAACTTTTCATGAACTATGTACCTGAAATCCTAGGTCTGTCTCTTTGACAGCACTTCCCAGGGCCCTACCATTAACTGTATAAGTTATTTGTCTTACCACAATGCAGTACTTTCCATTTATCAAAATTAAACTCCATTTGCAAGACCTCAGCCCATTGGCCCAATTGATCAAGATCCCTTTGTAATTGTAGATAACCTTCTTTACTGTCCATTATGCCACCAATTTTGGTGTCATTCACAAACTTACAAACCATGCCTCCTGTATTCTCACCCAAATTATATATATATATATATATATATATATATATATAAATGGCTAACAACAGTGGACACAACACCGGTTCCTGCTAAACACTGCTGGCCATTGGCTTCCAGTCTAAAACACAACTCTCCACCACCACCTTCTGTCTCCTGCCATGAAGCAAATTTTGTATTCAATTGGGAAGCTCTCCCTGAATCTCATGTGACCTAACTTTGCTAATTAGTCTACCATGTGGAACTTTGTCAAAGACTTTACTAAAGTCCATGTAAACAATGCCTACTGCTCTACCTTCATCAATCTTTTTGGTCATGACCTCAAAAAACTCAATCAAGTTGGTGAGACATCATTCCCCATGCACAAAATCATGTTGACTATCCCTATTCAATCCTTACCTTTCCAAATACATGTACATCCTGTCTTTCAGAATCCCCTCCAACAACTTACCCAACACTGATGCAGTTCTGTAGTTCCCAGGCTTCTCCTTGCAGCCTTCTTTAAATAAAGGCACAACATTAGCCACCTTTCAGTCCTCCAGCACCTTACCCGTGGCTGTAGATCATGCAAATATCTCTGCCAGAGGACCCACCATTTCTTCCCTTGCTTCCCACACTGTCCTGGGATGCACCTGATCAGATCCCAGAGATTTATCTGCCTTTATGTTTTTTAAGACCTCCTCTTCTGTGATGTGGACTGTTTTCAAGACATCAATATTTATTTCCCCGAGTTCCCTAGACTCCATGCCTTTCTCCCCAGTAAATACTCACACAAAACACTTGTTTAGTGTCTCTTCCTTCTCATGTGGTTCCATACATAGATGAATTTGTTGATCTTTCAGGGGCCCTATTCTCTCCCTAGTTGCTTTTTTGCTTTTAGTGTTCTTGTAGATTCTCTTTGGATTATCCTTAACCTTTCATATCCCCTTTTTGACCTTCTGATTTCCTTCTTAAGAATGTCCCTCCTCCCCTTATAAACTTCAAGAGCTTCACTTGATCCCAGAGTTGTCTGTATCTAACATATGCCTCCTCCTCATTCCTTTGAGCCTCAATATCTCTATTCATCCATTGTTCCCTACTCCCACCAGGTCTGACCTACACATGAGTCCAGACCAACAGCAATGCACCTGACTCTTAACTGCCCTCTGGACAGTTGGGGATGGGCAAGAAATTATGCCTATATCTTGTGAATGTTTTTTAAAAATGTGTAATTGGACCTGTTTAAAGTGACCTGGTCCTCCATTTGAGTGCAAAATCAATGATTGCTCTACAGATAATCTTCACTTAAAGTGATTGAGCTCTGCCTTTCTGTTCTTAGAATGGTAGTTATAAGTGTGAGTCTGCAAAAGTTGTGTACCCTTGTCCCAAATAAACCTCTCAACAATTCTAGTGGAGCTATCAAATCTGTTTACTTGGCCTGAGCTAACAAGCATTCTGACAGTATGAAATAACCAAGTATAATTTAATCTGATGCCTCCTAAACAGTGGAGATAAGTTCAGTCCTAGCAAAAACAGAGTCAATATGTCTTAGTGTTCATTGCTGTTATGCTTTCCATACTTATGTTTTGGGGACCTCTTATCGAATTTAGCTCATTCACCAGCAGGAGGCTCATACTGTAATTTGAACAAATAGTGCCACTGATGACATTAACAGGACTCTTAATGAGCGCTAGGCTTTAAGGCTGCTTTTTCTTTTAATACTCAGAATGGAATGGACTGAGCAGTTTCTACCATGGGAGATTGCCACTGAAGAGCATAAAGATGGAAGTAGTTGTAAAAGTCAAGGCAGGCATTAGCAGTGTCTGGTTAACTCATCCCAAAGTTATTGAGGCTTGTATCACACTCACGTTTGGCATTCTCTGGATTTAATGCATGCAGTTGAATGGAAATTTTAGAAAAATTACAAAACTATCAGCAATTCAAAATTAACTCAATAGGTCAGGCTTGTGAGATTCTGAGCTGTCTGAGTTTGAAGCAACTATCTGGTGACCATATTAATAGTCATGTAATAAATAAGGTTTTGTGGGTCAGTAAATAACTCCTCTAACCTTAACTCAGTTGTTAATTTCCGCTGCGTTATCTGATTTTAATTGGTATCAGTGCCCTTCAACTAAGGAAGAGAAAATGCACCATGCTGGGTTCTTACTGCCCAGTAGCTGCAAAGGGAAAATTGTCTGTGGGGTGCCATCAGGTGAGGATAGAACTCAACTTTTCAGCAGTGTGTCTGTGGTCCAAGGATCTGCTGCCACTCACTGACAAAGGCTTATATGAAGAATGGTTGCCTTGGTGAACTATTGGGGAACTGCCTTCATTACAGTGAAGGGACTTTTTGTTTTTGACTAGGAGGTAAAGTTCAGATTTTATGTTGTTACTCTGAGTGAATTTGGACCTGGGACAATAAGAAGAAAGCTTATAGGAATAATGACTGCAGAGGTATTGAGAAAGACAATAAAGATAAAAACTTTGCAATGGATAAAGAGGGTTTTGAGATGAGAGAGTGAGCACATATCAAACTGTTAGCAACTGGCTACTGAAATCACAAAGTCAATAGTAGGAAGGAAGGCTATGTGGCCTATCAGGTTAATGCTGGACTAGTGTGCCAGTACTGTAGTCAAAGTGATGATGACAAAAGCTCATGTTATGTTGCTCCAAGTATCTTGACCACATTGTGCTGGCACAACATAGATTCTGAAAGGTCAGTAAATAGTTGAATTACAAACCCTGCTCACCATTTAGTGAGAAACATGAAGCTCACTCAACAATGTGGGTAAATTAAAGTTAGCCTGAGATTGCATAATTAATCATTTCAGTTCAGTTTTGTATTTTGAATTATTGCATCAACTATCTTGAAAATGCATTAACCTTTGGAGCATTATTACTTATTAGAATTGTTCATTCGAGTTTTCAGTTATTTGGTGTAGCAAACAGGTACTTTGGGACAACTGAACTGTAGTATGGGAAGGGTATTGTAGCTGTACAATAGAAGATCGAAGTGGACACAGTAGAATTTATTCTGTGTATGATAATGGGTGAGTGCTACCTAATAAGATATGCAAGTTCACATTTTCTAGATTAATTTTTATTTTGTTTCTCAGTGAGAACTTTTAGTGCAGAGGAATGGAATGTGTTATTATTTCAGTTACCTTATTTTAGTATCAAGCATTTCAGGCCAAGTGTATCATGATTTGATATAAAACAAAACTGTTTATTCAACAGTCTACTTCACCCCACACTTTGAAACTAATACTCCACAAGTGTGGCATTTTACCCATGTCCCAACCAAACCATCCTATCTTTTCTTAGCAAATTACAGTGAAATTCAGGATAGACAGTATCCAAATCCACTGCTCGTAGGAGTGCCAGTCCCAAGCTTGCTTAAAGAATCAGTCATATGTGCCCTGCTGCTAGCTATTAATGATGCTGCAATTGTGTCTGATAAGTCAAAACTAAAAATAACCAGTTGCTAGTGACCGTTAAAAATTGTCTCCACCACAAGCTTTATCAACAGCCCTTTTAGTTTTGAGCTCAAGCATTGTTATTAAATCCATTGACATGGTTTGCATTCAACACTGCTTGCTTTCCTGCATGAACTTTTTCTGGAATGTGATTTCTGTTCTTTTTGTGAACATATGAGATGAGTGTTCACCCAGAGTATAGGTATAACAGTGTATGTTTATTTCTACAGGCCTGAAGACCATTGTGGGTGCTCTAATCCAGTCTGTGAAGAAGCTGTCTGATGTAATGATTTTGACTGTATTCTGCCTGAGTGTCTTTGCCCTTATTGGACTCCAGTTGTTTATGGGCAACTTGAGGCAGAAGTGTGTCATTTGGCCACCCAATCCAGCATATCTAAATGCCACAGATGAAAATGGAACAAGGATTTTTGACTTTAATGACTACATTATGAATGACAGTAAGCATTGAATAATCCATATTTCTGGGTTATGTGTCTTGCTTCTCCTGTTAGAAGGGAATTATTGGCAGTGTTTTGGCATGATCGGTTGGTATGTCAATGTGCAATACCTTTCATTGATTTGACCTTTGTGTCTTGATTTCTTCCATTGAGAATACTTGATATTATATGTCTGTGTATGCTACCTTTTAGAAACTGAGAAAGCCACTAGGCCCAACAAGACTGTCATAAGCTTCGCTTGCCCATCTTTTCACCAAATTCTTCGACCCTGGAAACAAATCTGAATGTCTTTTGAGTGTAATTGTTATTTTTGACCCTCTGCGAGGATGGCCCTTCTTGCTAGCTTAGTGTACGGCTCTTGCTGTTTCGCTTGGCAAACTTTGTCCAAATTTCCTCCGTCCTCACTTGTATCACCAGGTGCTTGATTCCTACACGACAGTGAACAATTTAGTTGGATAGATGTGTCAATAAGAATATATTAAAGTGTGTGTGTGAAATTCTTTTATCCGGTAAAAGCCACAAACATGGAGGACTTATCCAGATACGAGAGAGAGAGAACTAAGAATAAGTTGTTGACTTAGCAGGCAGGCAAGACACTTGTAACCATACCAAAGACTTTTGTCTTGAAATTAAAGAATCCTCTTATATAAGCAGCAAACCTATCATTTTTGGTTCTAAATGAGGTTTCAGAATATTCATTAGTGGTTTGTGAATAGTTTGGGAGGAGTTCAGGATGAGTTTACATTTCCCCGATGACCGGGGAGTCCAGAACCAGGGGTCACAGTCTAAGGATACATGGTAGACCATTCAGGACTGAGATAAAGAGAAATGTCTTCACCCAGAGAGTGGGGAGCCTGTGGAATTCTCTATGACAGGAAAGGGTAGAGGCCAAAACCTTGAATATTTTCAAGAAGGAGTTCAATATAGTACTTAGGGCTGAAGGGATCAAAGGGTATGGGGAGAAAGTGGGAACAGGGAATTGAGTTAGATGGTCAGTCAGGATCATATTGAACAGTGGAGCAGGCCTGAAGGGTCGATTGGTTGCCTCCTCCTCGTATTTTGTTATGTCCAGAATGTAGAAGCATGGCTAACCCCTGGTCTGCAGGCTTTGTGTAGCTGCAAAGCTCCTTGTGTCTGAAATGAGCCACTGACCATGGATCCAGGGTAAGCTAGTTGTCTCAAGGAATGAGACAGTTTTGTTAGGAACGTGGATTGCCTTGTGTGCCCTGATTTGATCTACATAATGACAATGCCTCAGTCCATTCATAATTGGAGCAATGAATGAAATAGTTTGATTTGTGCCATGATTTAATTTAACATCATCAATACTACATGAAGCATGGTTTTACATTTTCGCTATTGAGAGGAGCACATTTGCATGCTGGAAATAGGACAGAATGTGATCTGGCTAAGAAGAACCAACTGATGTTGAAAGTCCCCAGGGAGATACCACTTATGAATGAGAAACACAGGTGATATTGTACGTGAAAATAGGGAAATGGCAACCTTGCTAAGTTTATGACTTTGCATAAGGATTCTTAAGGGGCTTGACAGGGTAAATGCTGAGAAGATGTTTCCTCTCATGGGGAAGTTTAGGACCAGAGGACATAGCCTCAAAATAAAAGGGCACCAATTTAAGATTGAGATGAGGAGGAATTTCTTCTCTCAGAGGGTTCAGAGTCTTTGGAACTCCGTGCCACAGACAGTTGTAGTTCTGCTGGTGGGACAGAGTCCTTGTGAATAATAAAGGCTAAGATAGACTCTTGCTCAGTAGGGGAATTGAGGATTGTGGGGAAAGGGCAGAAAAATGGGCATGTCAGATCAGCCATGATCCTAGTGAATGTGGAGCAGGCTCGAGGGGCTGAACGGCCTACTCTTATTCCTATTCCTTATGGGATTTGCAGCAGAGGAAGAGGATTAAAATACCAGACATTACAGGAAAACGAAAAATAAATTGAAAGCAGGCACTTAATAGATTTAATATCAGTCAGCAAAATGGTAATAGCAAAAGTAATGACACCGAAGATTGGCAAATTTCCAGAATCTGATGGGTTTTGACCAAAGGTTAATAAAGCAAATAAGTAAGTAGTTGCCTTCGTCACAATCTTCCAAAAGACGCTTGATTGAGGAATTGTTCCTTGACATGGGAAATGATGATTGTTTCAGTAAGGGTAGGAAAGAGTACGCTGAAAGTTATAAGCCTACTAGTTTGATGTGTAGTATCTGGAAGGTACTAGAAACTGCAGTTTGAAATGGTGATTGTGTATTTGGCCAAATATTAACGGATGGGAGAAACCAATTGTTCATGGTGAATGTTTTGAGGAGGTTACAAATGTGATGGATTATCTATTCATATTACTTACATGAACGTTCAGAAAACTTCATACAAGGTTACACTCAAGACATTGTTTTTAAAGATCAATGTATATGGAATTGGAGGTAACCAATTGGCATCGGTTTGGAATTCATTTGGTGTTAGGAGACAGAAAGTAGAGATAATGGATACATGCTATCATTGCCAGCATGTGACCAGTGGTGTCCCTCAGGAAAATGTCCTTGGGCCTTAGGATTTTCTTTTGTTGTAGGCAATAACCATAAGCAACACTGTAGGTGTACCTGCACCAAATGGACTGCAGCGATTCAAGAAGTTGGCTCACTATTACCTTATCAAGGGCAATTAGGATGGGCAGTAAGTACCAGTCTTACCAGTTGCACTCAAATCTTTGAATGGATATTAAAAATAATGAAGAAATCGAGATCAAGTTTGCTGATAACATGGAATTTGGATGGTACAGAAGTAAACGGTGTAGTGAACACAGGAAGTTTCAGAAGGACATTGATAGATTGAGTGGTTGAAACTGTGGCAGATGACATTTGTGAGGACGTTTGCAGTCTGTACAGTCATATGTTCAAGTCTCATCAATTTCCCCATTACCACTCTGGATCTGAGGATGATCTAGCAGGTTTCTAGAACCTCTGTGGTCCATGTGCTGTACATAGATCCACAATGCCCTTAGGGAGGGAATTCCAGGAATTTGACCCAGCGATACTGAAGGAATGGCGATATATTTCCAAGTCAGGATGGTGAGTGGCTTGGAGGGAAACTTGCAGGTGACGGTGCTTCCATGCTTTTAAATGGTTCATAGAATTATAGCCTTTATCTTGGCCTTGACACACAAGGGGACAGAAGTTCTTCTACGGTTGTAAAGAGTTCTTGTTAGGTCCCATCTGGAGTACTTGTTCAGTTCTGTACCACACCGCAGGAAGAATATATTGGGTTTGAGAGGGGTGCAGCTAAGATACACAAGAATGACAGCTGGGACTGAAAAAGTATTTCTACATCCTCAGAAGGATACATCAGTCAGAAATTTACCCGTACCTCTACCAATGTCGTCTACTGCATCCGTTGCACCCGATATGGTCTCCTTTATATCAGGAAGACAAGACGCCTTCTTGCAGATCATTTCAGTGAACATCTCTGGGACACCCACACCCACCAACCCCACCGTCCCGTGGCTGAACACTTCAACTTGCCCTCCCACTTGGGCCAGCATTTATTGCCCCATCCCTAATTGCCCCTGATAAGGTGGTGCTGAGCTGCATTCTTGACCTGCTGGAGTTCATGTACTACAGGCAGACACATGATTCCACTCGGGAGGGAATTCCAGGATTTTGACTCAGTGACACTAAATGAAAGGTCATATATATCCAAGTAAGTGGCTTGGAGTGGAACTTGCAGGTGGTGGTGTTCCTATGTATCTGTTGCCCTTGTCTTTCTAGATGGAAGTAGTTGTGGGTTTGGCAGGTGCTGTCTCAGGTTCTTTGGTGAATGTCTGCAGAGCATCATATAGATGGTATACACTGCTGCTATTGAGCATCAGTGATGGAGGCAGTGAATGTATGTGGATGTGCTGCCAATCAAGTAAGTTGCTTTGAACTGGATGGTGTCAAGTGTCTTGAGAGTGTTGAGTGTTGTTGGAGCTGCCCCCATCCAGGCAAGTGGGGAGTATTCCACCACATTTCTGATTCCTGATGAAGGGCTTATGCCTGAACCATTGATTCTCCTGCTTCTCTGATGCCGCCTGACCTGCTGTGCTTTTCCAGCGCCACACTCTTGACAGTATTCCATCACACTCTCACTTGTGCATTGTAGATGATGAACAGACTTTGAGGAGTCAGGAGGTGAGTTACTCACCATAGGAGTCCGAGCGTCTGACTTGCTCTTGTATTTATATGGCTAGTCTAGGTCAGTTTCTGGTCAATGGTAGCCCTCAGGATGTTGATAAAGGAGGATTCAATGACGGTCATGCTATTGAATGTCAAGAAGCGATGGTTAAGTTCTCTCTTATTAGAGACAGTCATTGCCTGACATTCATATGTCACAAATGTCACGTGCCATCACGGCAATGAGTTGTCATCTTATACCCATGTAGTCCTTGTGATACAGTTATTCCTGAGACTGGCTTTTTAAAAAAAACTTCATTCCAGATTTAACTGAATCTAAATTCCATCAGCTGTCGTGGTGGGGTTTGAATCTGTGTCCCTACAGCATTAGCCTGGGCTTCAGAACCTATAGTTTAATGAAGTGGGTGATGGAATCCAATGGCAGGAAATGTAAGCGGTGTATTTTGAAGAAAGTGATGCCTTGGGAAAAACTGGGTGCTGTGGAAGACTGGAAAGATTTGGGGTTTCTAGTACACGAGACATTAAATGGTGAAGTCTCAGGTAGATGAGGTCATAAAAGAATAAATGGAATAAATGAAAACTGGAACTGGTCAAGCAACACAATTTGGAATAATGTTTGTCCAGAAGATAAATAACTCAGACATGGGTGGCATGGTGACTCAGTGGTTAGCACTGCTCTCTTACAGAGCAAGGGACCCAGGTTTGATTCCAGCCTTGGGTGACAGGCTGTGTGGAGTTTGCACATTCTCCCCGTGTCTGTGTGGATTTCCTCCAGGTGTTCTGGTTTCCTCACACAGTCCAAAGATGTGCAGGTCAGGTAAATTGACCAAGTTAAATTGCCTGGTAATATTCAGGGATGTGCAGGTTAGGTGGGTCAACTATGGTAAATGTGGGGTAATGGAGATGGGCTAGCCTGAGTGGGATGCTGTTTGGAGGGTTAGTGCAGGCTCAATGGGCTGAATGGCCTCTATCTGCACTGTTGCTATTCTGTAATTCCATGCAATTCTATATCTAAGTTACTAGTTTTTAGCTACAAGATTATTCATTGTGAATGAATTTAACATTGCTAAAAGGACAAAACAAATCGAAGCATTTTTTTCTTGTCCTCATCAAGATTGGAATGCAAGAAACCAAACTTAGAAAGGGAACACCAGTTTATGTGAGACAAGAACAGACCATGGTTGGTATGGCGATGCAGCCAGAACTGTTAACTGTCAATCCTTGCTGATTGAACGTGGACCAGGTGGGGCGCGTTTGGTTGGTTGGGCATTACTGGAGGAATTGACAGTCTCCATTTTTAAAAATATGGTACAGTGTATGGACAATTTCCTTTTGTCCTATGTGTGAATAAATGGCTTTATCAGCTTTAAAATAAAGAACACTATATAGATGTCAGTATTTGCACCGTGTAATTTATAGATATACACAATTTAGAAAAATTGGGTTTGGTCAACTTGAAGTCTAGCAGCTCTGGAGTCGACACCTCCCCTAAGAGAGAGTTTACAAATTGGGAGTGATCATTCCTCCTGCTCACGTATGCCTAACTGACTGGTTATAGAGGGGTGCTAGAAGCTTGTGACAGCGTTGCCCTCTTGCTTGACGGTGAATGTGTGGGTCACATATTGTTCTGTCAGGTAGAAGGTAATATTTTGAAAAAAGAAGGAATAGAGGGAAAAAGGAGATTGTCAACCATGTGCTTGTTTTCAGCAAGCTCTCAATTTGTATATTTTAAAAGTTAAAAATCCCACAACACCAGGTTATAGTCCAACAGGTTTAATTGGAAGCACACTAGCTTTCAGAGCGACGCTCCTTCATCAGGGTGGTTCCACAACGACCCGATAAAGGAGCGTTGCTCTGAAAGCTAGTGTGCTTCCAATTAAACCTGTTGGACTATAATCTGGTGTTGTGGGATTTTTAACTTTGTCCACCCCAGTCCAACACCGGCATCTCCAAATCAAGTATTTTAAAAGAAAGGCTGATTGAATATTCTTGTCCTAGGCAATTTGATATTATGACATTCTTGCAGTTTTAAACCATGTTTAGCCATTGGCACAGTTTGACTTTGTCCTGCAGCAGAATGTAATCTTCAAAACAAAGCAGCAACAGGTTGCAGGAAGTTCTAACAAAGCTCAGGACACTGATTTTAGCTTGAATTCTGTACAACAAGTACCTCTAAGCATTACACAGCAGTGCCCATTTCAGCTGGCAACAGATAAACAAGAGTGATCTGTAAAGGTCATCTTCCTTAAACATGGCCAGTAAGAATACATTGCTAACAGTGATCACTTGTGTAATTTTATATATTCTGAGCACACCTCAGATGTATGTGGAAAGCAGCCTACCTAAAATGCTTCTAACATACTGACACTCAGCAATTTCTGGATAGTTTTGTGCTACACATCTATCGAATGTCATCTGAATATGGAGAGAGAGAGAGAAATCACTATTTGATGAAAGACCTTTCAATATTTAATTGTTTTGCATTTAATTGTTGTGGCTGCCCCACTGTCAATTGTATATTAATCTCCCCATCTCCTCCACTTTGGTAAAAGATGTAGACAGAAACAACAAGATAAAAATCCCCAACTATACTTCAACATAGTACTGGAAACCATTTATGTCCTAATGGATAATACTGGACAGTATTAGCTCGAATTCAGTACCTTCAGCTGTGTGTTATACTGCTGGCACATTCAGAGTTATTTTAACCCACCCCCCACCCAAAAAATGTGTTGAGTCACCAGGAAGTTAAAATTTCAAACCCAAACCTGACCCACCTACTTCTCAGTTTTGACTGAGCTAGGCAGGTAACCACAGTCTGCTAGGAATTAGGCCCCTATTTCAATGAGGCTGTGTGTTAGATGTTAGCTTCATCTTTAATACTAGCCATTTGAATTGACTGGAACAGTGGATTCCCACAATGAGAAAAGGCCATGTGTCCCACGAAGTCAGTTAATTTGTTCCACAATTGTTTACCTTGTTATACATTCTACTCAACAAATCTGGTCTCGAGAGGAATGTCTTGCAAACCTTATCTCATCCTCTCCCACCTTCCAAAGTTACTCAAGACAACTCCATACAACCTACCCGGTTGTATGTCTTGCACTGGATATTCAAGACTGATTCCCCTCCTTCTCTGTGGCATATTTATGATCACTGGAAATGTATTCTGTACAAGATTCTGATACATTTCTCTGCACTCGTCTTTATAATCCTGCTGGTTATAAACATTTGCCAATCCCTATTGGACAAATCCATTTGCAATCTCAACCAGAACTGTTTTGGAGCAACAAGAGACCAACACTTCATGTGATAAAGGCATGCCAAATGGGATGGCTTAAAGAAGAGAGTGATTACCATACCAGCTTGAGGGGGCTAAAAAAGGCTGTGAAACAATGCAGCCGAACCTTGGAGCTGACGGTTCGTTTCTTTTTTGTGGAATGTCGCAAATTTTCTCACTGATAGCAACTGCGATTGTGGTATTAGGTAACATTTGTAATGTTTTTCAGAGCTTTAATTACACATTGTGTGGGGGAAAAGCAAAAGATTAATTATTGTAGTGAAGAAATGAACCTAATTAAAACATTATTCTGTTTCCTTGCAGCAAATTTCTACTGGGTGGCAGGAATGGGTGATCCATTGCTTTGTGGAAACAGCACAGATGCCGGGTAAGTTTTATCTTCTAATTGTTGAATCCCACCCTGTTTGTTAATTATGGTATTTGTTCAAAGTTTGCGCGAAGATTTGTAGCTCGGTATTTGTAAAAGATTCTTCCAATTGAATTTGTCTGTCTGATGTGGGACTTAGTCACAAAGACCAGAAGCTTCCACAATTGTCTGTGCTGATCTCAGTTGGGCAACTGTTGAGGATCTGCAATTGTTAAACTACAGAGAGAATAAATCAGCCAAGACCCCTTTCTCCATTTTTTACTCAGTGGTTTCCATTGCAGAGAATGCGGAACCCTGTTATCATGCTCTCCCAGTCACCTATTTAAAGATTAGCCTCTTGGATCAGGTAATGTTGATAGCTAACGTCTGTGATGCTGTGACTCCAGGCAGGGAGGAAAGGAAACAGTGTCAATGCAGTCCCAGCTGTCTAGAGGAAAGCCGAGCAGTGTGGAAAGAAGGTCAATGAACTTCCCCACTCGACCAGCACAACCAACTCCCGACAGGACAGAAAGGCTGAAGACGGGCAGTGGGCTGCCTGACATTCCGCTCCTTACCCTTTATGAGGAGAGGGTCCTGACTCTGACTGTCCCGAGTGGCTTACTGACCCTGTCCAAGCTCCTGGACTGGGTATGGAGGCTGGCCCTGAGTGAAGGCTATCTCCTTTGATGTGACTGTGGTTCGGAGGCAGCAGCAGCACAGTGAGCCTGGTATCTCTGACTGAGGGACAGGGCAGCAGCACAGTGAGCCTGGTATCTCTGACTGAGGGACAGGACAGCAGCACAGTGAGCCTGGTATCTCTGACTGAGGGACAGGGCAGCAGCACAGTGAGCCTGGTATCTCTGACTGAGGGACAAGGCAGCAGCACAGTGAGCCTGGTATCTCTGACTGAGGGACAGGGCAGCAGCACAGTGAGCCTGGTATCTCTGACTGAGGGACAGGACAGCAGCACAGTGAGCCTGGTATCTCTGACTGAGGGACAAGGCAGCAGCACAGTGAGGCTGGTATCACTGACTGAGGGACAGGACAGCAGCACAGTGAGCCTGGTATCACTGACTGAGGGACAGGGCAGCAGCACAGTGAGCCTGGTATCACTGACTGAGGGACAGGGCAGCAGCACAGTGAGCCTGGTATCTCTGACTGAGGGACAGGACAGCAGCACAGTGAGCCTGGTATCTCTTACTGAGGGACAGGACAGCAGCACAGTGAGCCTGGTATCTCTGACTGAGGGACAAGGCAGCAGCACAGTGAGCCTGGTATCTCTGACTGAGGGACAGGGCAGCAGCACAGTGAGCCTGGTATCTCTGACTGAGGGACATGGCAGCAGCACAGTGAGCCTGGTATCTCTGACTGAGGGACAGGGCAGCAGCACAGTGAGCCTGGTATCTCTGACTGAGGGACAAGGCAGCAGCACAGTGAGCCTGGTATCTCTGACTGAGGGACAGGACAGCAGCACAGTGAGCCTGGTATCTCCGACTGAGGGACAAGGCAGCAGCACAGTGAGGCTGGTATCTCTGACTGAGGGACAGGACAGCAGCACAGTGAGCCTGGTATCACTGACTGAGGGACAGGGCAGCAGCACAGTGAGCCTGGTATCTCTGAGGGACAGGACAGCAGCACAGTGTGCCTGGTATCTGTGACTGAGGGACAGGGCAGCAGCACAGTGAGCCTGGTATCTCTGACTGAGGGACAGGGCAGCAGCACAGTGAGCCTGGTATCTCTGAGGGACAGGACAGCAATACAGTGAGCCTGGTATCTCTGACTGAGGTGAAAATGTGTTGCTGGTTAAAGCACAGCAGGTTAGGCAGCATCCAAGGAACAGGAAATTCGACGTTTCGGGCCAGAGCCCTTCATCAGGAATGAGGAGAGGGTGCCAGGCAGGTTAAGATAAAAGGTAGGGAGGAGGGACTTGGGGGAGGGGCGATGGAGATGTGATAGGTGGAAGGAGGTCAAGGTGAGGGTGATTGGCCGGTGTGGGGTGGGGGCGGAGAGGTCAGGAAGAGGATTGCAGGTTAGGAGGGCGGTGCTGAGTTCAAGGGAATCGACTGAGACAAGGTGGGGGGAGGGGAAATGAGGAAACTGGAGAAATCCGAGTTCATCCCTTGTGGCTGGAGGGTTCCCAGGCGGAAGATGAGCCGCTCTTCCTCCAACCGTCGTGTTGTTATGGTCTGGCGATGGAGGAGTCCAAGGACCTGCATGTCTTCGGTGGAGTGGGAGGGAGAGTTAAAGTGTTGAGCCATGGGGTGGTTGGGTTGGTTGGTTCGGGCGTCCCAGAGGTGTTCCCTGAAGCGTTCTGCAAGCAAGTGGCCCGTCTCCCCAATATAGAGGAGGCCACATCGGGTGCAGCGGATGCAATAGATGATGTGCGTGGAGGTGCAGGTGAATTTGTGACGGATATGGAAGGATCCCTTGGGGCCTTGGAGAGAAGTAAGGGAGGACGTGTGGGCGCAAGTTTTGCATCTCCTGCGGTTGCAGGGCAAGGTGCCGGGAGTGGAGGTTGGGTTGGTGGGGGGTGTGGATTCCAACCAACAAAATTCGGAAACTACATTCCAACCAACAAAATTCGGAAACCTGCCTACGGAACCGACTGATCCCGCACGGACTCCGGACTACATTCCAAACAACAAAATTCGGAACAAGGATGCCTTCCTTGAAGAAGCTCTCTTCCTCCCTCTACAAGGATTTCAGTGAGTCCCTCTCTCACTGCACCCCCCAGGTCATCTCCTCTGCACAGAAGCTCTTCAGCCACGTTCTCAAACAGACTCGCTACCACAGCCACATCTTCTTCCTCAGTACCTGCCTACGGAACCGACTGATCCCGCACGGACTCCGGACTACATTCCAACCAACAAAATTCGGAACATCTGCAGACCTCACTTTTTACTCGATATCTCTGACTGAGGGACAGGACAGCAGCACAGTGAGCCTGGTGTCTCTGACTGAGGGACAAGGCAGCAGCACAGTGAGCCTGGTATCTCTGACTGAGGGACAGGACAGCAGCACAGTGAGCCTGGTATCTCTGACTGAGGGACAAGGCAGCAGCACAGTGAGCCTAGTGTCTCTGACTGAGGGACAGTACAGCAGCACAGTGAGCCTGGTATCTCTGACTGAGGGACAAGGCAGCAGCACAGTGAGCCTGGTATCTCTGACTGAGGGACAAGGCAGCAGCACAGTGAGCCTGGTATCTCTGACTGAGGGACAGGGCAGCAGCACAGTGAGCCTGGTATCTCTTACTGAGGGACAAGGCAGCAGCACAGTGAGCCTGGTATCACTGACTGAGGGACAGGGCAGCAGCACAGTGAGCCTGGTATCTCTGACTGAGGGACAAGGCAGCAGCACAGTGAGCCTGGTATCTCTGACTGAGGGACAGGGCAGCAGCACAGTGAGCCTGGTATCTCTGACTGAGAGACAAGGCAGCAGCACAGTGAGCCTGGTATCTCTGACTGAGTGACAGGACAGCAGCACAGTGAGCCTGGTATCTCTGACTGAGGGACAGGGCAGCAGCACAGTGAGCCTGGTATCTCTGACTGTGGGCAGGGCAGCACAGTGAGCCTGGTATCACTGACTGAGTGACAGGACAGCAGCACAGTGAGCCTGGTATCTCTGACTGAGGGACAGGGCAGCAGCACAGTGAGCCTGGTATCTCTGACTGAGTGACAGGACAGCAGCACAGTGAGCCTGGTATCTCTGACTGAGGGACAAGTCCTGGCAGGGATGTTGTGTTTCTCATGGTTGTCTCGGAGTGAGGAATCTCTGGGTGAGTTAGTGGACAGCCTGTCGATCCAGCCCGGTCCAGGCCATGAGCTGTGGGTCAGAGTACCTGAGCGCAGTGTTCTCATTGCAGCATTACAATGACAGTTCCCAGGCCATCCCGAGGGTGGCATTGAACGGCTGAAACGTCCTGTAAGTGAATCGAAGATGGCCCAGAAGAGCTCTTGGAGGCTGGCACATGTTGGATGTCGCTGTCTGTTGGCGTGAGGTGTGTGTGTGCATGAGTGTGCGTTCTCCATAATGCATGCCCTGAGATGTTGATGCCTCGTGTGTGACATGGAGACTGTTCAGAGTGGGCGGTGAGCTGAAGCCTCCAGGTGCTCCCTCTGGTTTCCTTGTTGTGTTTTCCCGATATCGAATTTGTTTGTTGTGTCGAGATTGGTCTCACTGGACGTGTCGCACAATTTTGCCACAATCTCACCCATAGCCCAATGTTGCTGTTCAGATTTTGCCCTTAGAGACTGTTGTGATCTGTTGTTACATTTTTGTGCTGATGTTGTTGCTCTGCATTTATTTCACTCAGCCCTCCTGAGCCTCTGTAATAGTGGCTGGGTATAGCACCCAATGTTGGGCTCCCTTAATAGCGTCACATGTCCTTTCACATGTACATGTTCTCATGCCTTCTATGCATTCTACTGGTAGACTTTGCTATTAGTGGGGGACTTCCAGGATTTTGACCCAGTGACGATGATATATTTCCAACTCAGGATGGTGAGTGGCTTGGAGAGGAATACGCAGGGGGTTGTGTTCCCAAGTACTTGCTGCCCTTGTCCTTCTTGGAAGAGGTCATGGGTCTGGCAGGTGCTGTCTGAGAAACCTTGATGAATTTCTGCAGTGCATCGTATCGGTCGTACACACTGCTACTACTGAGAGTTGGTGGGGGAGGGAATGGATGCTTGTGGATGTGATGGCAATGAAGTAGCTGCTTGTCCTGGATGGTGTTGAGCTTCTTGAGTGTTATTGGAGCTGCCCCCATCCAGGGGCAAGTGGGGAATATTCCATCACATTCCTCACTTGGGCCTAGTAGGTGGTGAATAGGCTATGGGGAGTCAGGAGGAGATGAGTTACAAGCCGCAGTATTTCTAGCCTCTGACCTACTCTTGTAGCCACTGTGTTTATATGGCTAGTCCAGTTGAGTTTCTGGTCAATAGTAACCCCTAGCATGTTGACAATGAGGGATTCATTGGTAATGCTGTTAAATGTCAGGGGGCAGTTGCTAAACTGTCTCTCTTACTGAAGTTGACTTTTGCCTGCAAAGTCTTAAGTGAATATTGTTTACATGTTATTCATGCATCTTACTGAACCAAGCCTTTCCCAACAATATAGTATAACAAGGGTTGGCAACTGGGCAACAAGGCTTCAGTTACTGACCTATATATGGCAAATTAATTCACTGATGAATTTTCCTTTACTCAGTACACTGACACTTGGAAGTGTGCTTTCACGCTAGTCTTATCTTGTGCTGTGATTTTGGCAGCCAGTAATTTTAAGGAAAGCTATTTCTGTATGAGGGTGTCAGATTGTGAAACATCCCACTTTTTTTTTTGCTCTGTCAAGAAATTTTCAAAAGGTCTTGCAGTATCTAAGACCATCTTATCCTTGCTGAATGCAGTCTACCTGCAGTGGTTTGAATGGCTTCTTTGGCATTCTTATTTTCATATCATTATTGTTACCCCTAAGAGCTTTGGTGACATTCAGATCCCAGGTGTGATTGTTTTACTGTTACTAGTGTGCCCAGGTTTAAATTGGCATTCAGTTCTCTGAATCAAGCCCATGACGTGTAGTCCCCAGGTTCTTTTGGTGCATGTGCCCAAGGTGCATTAACATGAGAAAATTCACAGTGACGGCATGCTGAATGACAACCTTGTTCCAATAGACTGCATTCATTGGATGGCAATGTTGCATTAAAGAGCAGCTTGAGTTCGCTTTTTAGACGTTGGGGAAAGAAACAGGTCTCCAGGGTCGCGATATCCAAAGCCATTCATGTAGATCCGTGATTATAAATATGTTTAGCATGCAGTCGAGGAATCGTCAACCATCTCTCAAGACCTTAGCCACTGTCTTCCACCTGCACCCACTGCAATCTTTCAGTCTCTGTATTCACTTCACTGGTTGTGAAAGGCTTTGAGAATGCAAGGAGCTCTTTTTTTTTAATGGCAGCCAACCTGTCAAGTTGCGCGTTCATCAGGAAATGTAGATGTATCCTGAAGATGTGTCAGAAATAAAGCCTTCGAAATGTCCTGCATTACCTGCTTACAGGGTGAGATTCTGTGAGGCATGTTGGGCAGTAACTGTGGTGGAACTGATGTATCTATTTTTCATCCAAACTGACTTTTCAAAGCAATACTGGTGGTATTCCCTATTTTACACTCGATAATTTCCTGTCTGAAATAGATGAAAAAAACAGACTAGTGGGAAGCAGCAAGAAATTCACAGCAAATGTTTTTACTATATAAAGTATTTGGGGGTGGTTTTACAGCAGGTTACATTGAAGATGGATAGTTCAGAATTTATTCAAGAACAAAAGTTGCTGATGGTTTGCGTTTGCACTGTTCAATTTTCTGGCAAACTTTCTGGTAACATAGAAGCAAGAACATGCTGCTGACCCTTTGCCCTTTTATTTATATTGCATTTTTATTCATTTCCTATATTTAGTTCTTCTAATTCACAATCTCACAAACAAAGGAGTGGTTAGTTTTCCCGCATCTAAAATGGCAGCCTGTAGTTTTTCACCAGGATGCATCAAGGAAGGCACAAGTCTCCCATCTGCCCTTTTTCTCACTCCTTCTGGAGAGACAGTACCCTCAACTGAACCTGGTCTCAGTTGAGAATTACCTTTGTCCCTCATGACAGATGAAAACCTCCCTTGTGCTTGTTGTTGGTTAACAAAGTCAATCCCCTTTTATAAAGGATGTGTTCACAATTTTGTTACACAAAAAAAGTCTTCATTGTTCAATTCATGCAATGGATCCCTATGGAAGGAGGAGTGAACCACTGAACAGGTTTCTCACTTGGTTTTGAACTTCTGTATCGATTCAGGTGCTTGATTTGACGACTGCATTGAACATAGAACATAGAACAGTACAGCTTAGGAATAGGCCCTTTGGCCCACAGTGGTGTGCCAAACATGACACCAAATTCAACTAATCCCTTCTACTATGGTCCATATCCCTCCAGTCCTTGCTTATTCATGTGCTTATCCAAAGGTCTTTTCAACACCCCTATTGTATCTGCCCCCATCACTAACCCTGGGAGTGCACTCCAGGCTCCTACCACTCTCTGTGTAAATAAGTTGTCCCTTATGTCTCCTTTGAATTTTCCCTATCTCACCTTAACTGCATGCCCTTAATATTAGATATTTCAACACTGAGAAAATACAATTCTGACCGTCAACCCTATCTATGCCTCTCATAATTTTACAGACTTCTATCAAGTTTCCCCTCAGCCTCCACCACTCAGGAGCAAGCAACCGTAGTTTGTCCAGCCTCTCCTTGTAGCTCATACCCTCTAATCCAGGCAGCACCTTGGTAAACCTTTTCTGCACACGCCTCCAGATCGTTTCTGTAATGTGGTGACCAGAATTGGACTCAATACTCTTCCATGCAGTCTAGCCAAAGTCTTATAAAGCTGCAACATGACAACCTGACTCTTGTACTCAATTCCTTGACAAATAAAGGTAAGCATGCCAGACGCCTTCTCTACCACCCTATCTACTTGTGTGGTCGCATTCAGGGAGCTATGGACTCGGATCCCAAAATCCCTCTCTACATCAACACTGATAAGTGTCCTGCCATTAACTGTATATTTTCCCTTCACATTTGATCTCCCAAAGTGCATAACCTCATACTTGCCTGGATTAAATTCCATCTGCCATTTCTCCGCAAATACTGTAACTGACCTTTATTCTGCTGTATGCTTTACAACCTTCTACACTTTCCACAACTCCCTTGATCTTTGTGTCATCTGCAATTGGCTGAGAAGCCAGAAAAAGTTACTTCCCCTCCCCTGCCCAACTTCAATGAAAAATGGTGTGCGATACAAGAAAGTACAAAGTGGTGAAACAAAATCCACCCCATGTTACCTGAAGTCAGAATCCCAACTGATATTCTGAAAAAATTGTAGTATAAGTGCTCACTTAGCAAAAATATATAAATAAAATGGTATGCAGGCAAAATGCAGACTTTCATAATGTGCCCTTGTGGAAACTAAATGCCATACATGACCTGTTACATTTCTTTCAGCCAATGTCCTGAAGGGTATTTGTGTATGAAGGCAGGAAGAAATCCTAACTATGGGTACACCAGTTTCGACACATTTGGTTGGGCTTTTCTAGCCTTGTTTCGACTCATGACGCAGGATTTCTGGGAAAATTTGTACCAGCTAGTAAGTGACAAAGCATTTTATCCTTGTGTGTTTGTATCTTATTTAATTTGCTCATTTTCATACACAATCGGTATACAAGCTTGTCGTATGAACAGTTGCAGTCACTGGCAATAGATTCTAACCCAGTTGATCAAACAATCTAAACCTTTTTCATAGAATCCTTCAGTGTCAAAAGAGGCCATTCAGACCATCAAGTCCACCCTGACCTTCCAAACAGCATCCCACCCGGACCCTCCCCTATCCCTGAAACCCCACATTTCCCATGGCAAATCCACCTAACCTACACATCCCTGGACACTATGGGCAATTAATCATGGCCAATCCACCTAACCTGCACATCTTTGGACTGTAGGAGGAAACCAGAGCACCAGGACATGGGAGAATGTGCAAACTCCACATAGACCGACAGTCACCTGAGGCTAGAATCATACCCGCGTCCCTGGCGCTGTGACGCAACAGTGCTAACCACTGAGCCACAATTTTGTGCGGGGAGTTTATTGACCGTGCCAGTCCAACAGTCACCCTTGTTCCTCCCTCCTTTATCAATAATTCCTAACTAACCTGTTCAGAGATTTTATTGTACATCTTTGTAGCAGTTGGGAGTTGAACCCAGGCTTCAGCCTCTTATCCTGAGACTGTGCCCCCCTCTCCATTGTGTTCCTGATTCCTCAGACAGGGGAAACAATCTCTCAGTATTGACTCTGTCAGGACCCTTTAGAATCATGTCTGTTTCAATAAGTTTCCCTCTCATTCTTCTAAACTCCAGAAGATATCACCCCGGTTTACTCAGCATTTCATCCCAGGGATCAGTCTCATGAACCTTCACTATACCACCTCCATTGCAAGTGCATCCTTTTTAAATACAGATGAAAATTGCTCACATTACTCCAAAGTGGTGTCATTATTATCCAGTTACCTTGCAATAAAGGCTGACATGCCATTTCATGTGGTTTCTGTAGTTGCTAAGTTCATTTTAAAAGCACACATTTGAGATGATGGTATATTTTATAAACCTTATAAACATGTGGGAAATTGTTTACTGCATCCAACAGCAATTTGAACTTTTACAGTATCTTTCATATAGAACACTGTCCAAAGCTCTTCATAAAGATATTGTCAAAAAGTAGAAGGAATGAGAATTTAGGAACAATGGTGGTCAGAGATTTCATTTTAAGGAGAATCACTTGAAAGGACTGGGGGGTGTTTGGTGATGGAAGAATTTAGGGGAGAAATTTCAAAAGCATAATGTCGAGGTAGCCAAAGGATGCATAGCAGTGTTAGACAGAAACAATAGGAAATCCTACAGAACTATTTTTTTAAAAATCCGGAAGAGCTTTCACCAGAGGTAAATATTCACAAGAAAATGACATCAAAGTACAATGATAGAATGAAGAGCAAAGAAGCAGATCTCTGGGTCCTGGTGGTTTTCAGGGGCCTTTTTTTCAAACTGTAGTATTCGCAAGATACTATCTACAATGTCCCAAATATCTTTGGAAACAGGAATTCTGCCAAAGGATTGGAAGGCAGCAGATGGTTCACTCCTGTTCAAAAGAGGTGAAAGGGTTCAAGCATGAGATTCACAGATAGTCTTGTCCCAATTGTGAATCAACGTTTAGATCCCCAATGAGGTATGGGGTAGACTTAATGAATCCAGGAAAATGCTGATGGAGGTGCGGGTGGGGGTTGTGGGGTGTGGGGGGTAGTGGTGGTGGTGTAGGTACAGGTTATGTTTGGCTAATTTTATTGTATGTTGGACAGGGCATTTGTTAAGTAAATGCAGTTGTTGTGTATATATTAAATTCCAGGAAATAATTGACCAAATGCCAAGGAAGACATTCAGTATAAAGATGAGGTGTATGATTATCAGGAGAAGATATAGCCTCATGCATAGAGTGATGTCTGGGGGTAGATAGCAGGGAGTACATTTTTTTTTCTAATTGGTAGAAAGATCTGAATTGGAATCTCTCATATCTTCTCATTAGGTATATGATTTAGACATAGCCAGGCAAAGAATTACAGCAAAATTTAAATTTTCAAATCAAGCCCCCACTCTTGACTTATTTTGAACCAGACAGGAGTGATTGTAACAAGGTCAGCCAGGCGGACCTCATAGAATCCGAGTTCCCTGATTGGAGCCGTTAACCTGATTTAATTAGGGAGTCCTGTCTGACAGATATAAACAGGTATGTCAGAGGTTCTGTTCACTCTGAGAGCTGCCTCTGAGGGAGCTGGATCAGAGTCAAGGACTCTCCACGTATAAATAAGGGGAGACGTAATGACAGGATACTGGCCTCTGTGGAGTTATTTCACACATTGTAGCCATTTAGAGTACAAGAGCAGGGAGGTGGTGTTGAACTTGTACAAGACCCTTGTTAGACCCTCAGCTGGAGGGTTATGTCCAGTTGTGGGCCCCACGCTATAGGAACGATGTGAACACATTGGAGAGAGAGAGGGCAGAAGGGATTTACCAGAATGGTTCCTGGGATGGGAAACTTCAGTGAGGAGGAGAGATTGAAGACATTGGGACTGTTCTCTCTGGAGGGAAGAAGGCTGAGAGGGAGATCTGAGAGAGGGTTCCAGCATCATGGGGGAGGGGGCTGGACAGAGTAGATCGGGACAAGCTTTTCCCACATGGAAAAGGGACAGGAATGAGGGGGACAGAGATTGAAAGGGATGAAGTGAGGGAGAGGTAAGGAAAGTCTTTCTCCCCCAGCGAGTAGTTAGGGTCTGGAATGTACTGCCTGGGAATGTGGGGGAGGCAGGTTCCATTGAGGTATTCAAGAGGGGCATTGGATGGTTATTTGGCTAAAAATGATTTGCAAGGGCACAGGGGAAAGGCGGGAGATTGGCACGAGGGAACGGTGCTCACTTGATGAGCTGGTGCAGCACAATGGGATAAATGGCGTCATTCTGCACTGTAATAATTCTGTGATCTAACTGACTCATTTAAATTGCCCCTCATGGAACTAATATCCTAACAAAAAGCCAAGACATTCAGGAGATTATACAGAAGGTAGAAAATTGAGAAGAAAGATGCTTTTTTCAGGGTTGGTTGGTGGAGGGAATAAATCTTGCATACTAACTTGATTTGCCCTTCTAAAATGCAACAGAATTGTTCATTTTTTGGCACTTAGCAGCTTATGAGTAACATTCATAGGCTAACTGTGTCTAAAATAGCAGTTCCGTTCCTGGCAGTTGTCCTGACTCCAATCTGCTCCTGCTGCACAATATCAACCTGCTGTTCCTCTCCTTACCTGGCTCAAGGCCAGCAGCAGAGTCTGTGTGCAAACAGACCTGGATAACTGGAAACAGTCATAAAAGAACTACAGAGAAGTGAAAACGCAGGAGAGACAGTTTCGAGATCCATTGGAGAAAATGGTGATTTAAACACAAGTAGCTGACACTGATTTACCCGCGATTTGCAAGATTCTATAACTGGACTATTCATTGGTCAGATTGCCCAACAATGGCATAGGACAACTGAAGGGCAATGTTAATTAAATAATCAGAGCAGAATCTTAAAGTGCAGGGAAATTAACTGTGTGTGCTTTGTGTGTAATGCGTGACAAATAGGTTTCCATATTGTAAGAACATAAGAAATAGGAGCAGGAGTAGACCTTTTGACCCCTCAAGCCTCTTATATTATAACGTATAGGAACAGAATTAGGCCTACCAAGTCTGTTTTGCCATTTAATCATGGCTGATTAGATTAGATTCCATTCGATTAGATTACTTACAGTGTGGAAACAGGCCCTTCGGCCCAACAAGTCCACACCAACCCGCCGAAGCGCAACCCACCCATACCCCTACATTTACCCCTTACTGAACACTACGAGCAATTTAGCGTGGCCAATTCACCTGACCCGCACATCTTTGGATTGTGGGAGGAAACCGGAGCACCCGGAGGAAACCCAAGGAGACACGGGGAGAACGTGCAAACTCCACACAGTCAGTCACCTGAGGCGGGAATTGAACCCGGATCTCTGGCGCTGTGGGGCAGCAGTGCTAACCACTGATATAATTGCTCTTATGCAATTCAGTGCAATTATGGATGATCTGATTGTAAACTTAACTCCACTATCCTGCCCTCCAGAATGATTGATTCCATTGTGAATCAAAAATCTGTCTATCTCCACCTTGATGTTTTGCGACATATGAAACATCTCACAGACAAGCTTTTCCCAAAATGGTTGAAGAAAAGGCTATTTAGCCCAAAGGGTCTGTTCGTATCCCATCTCGGGTAAATGTACCTTACCGCGGGTCTATTTAATTTTCAAAAGAAAAATTTCTGTTTACTATTTCCTGATTCCAAAGATATTTGAAAAAAACTGCTGGATATTCATCTAATAACACACTTCCACTATTCATAGTTGACACCCTTACACAGAATTCCAGTTGCATGGAGCATTTGAGAGCCTCGGTTTTTACATACCCCTTATAACCTCCAGTTCTATTGCCACCCAAATATCAGTCCCACCACTTCTCAGAGGAAGTGAGACCAGAAGACATAAGAACAGAGGTAGGCCATTCAGCCCATTGAGTCTGCTCTGCCATTCAATGAGATCGTGGCTGATCTGATAATCCTCAAAGCTGAAAATGTGTTGCTGGAAAAGCGCAGCAGGTCAGGCAGCATCCAAGGAGCAGGAGAATCGACGTTTCAGGCATGAGCCCTTCTTCAGGAATGAGGAAAGTGTCTTCCATCTGGGTTGTACGGTGTTGGAACTGGTCCTCCAGGGAGCAGATGCGGCGGAGACGAAGGAATTGGGAATATGGGATGGCGTTTTTACAGGGGGCAGGGTGGGAGGAGGTGTAGTCTAGGTAGCTGTGGGAGTCGGTCGGTTTATAGTAAATGTCCATGTTGATTCAGTCGCCCGAGATAGAAATGGAGAGGTCTAGGAAGGGGAGGGAGGAGTCTGAGACGGTCCAGGTAAATTTGAGGTCGGGGTGGAAGGTGTTGGTAAAGTGGATGAACTGTTCAACCTCCTCGTGGGAGCACGAGGCAGCGCCGATACAGTCATCGATGTAGTGGAGGAAAAGGTGGGGGGTGATGCCAGTGTAGCTGCAGAAGATGGACTGTTCCAGATATCCTACAAAGAGGCAGGAGTAGCTGGGGCCCATGCGGGTGCCCATGTCTACTCTGATCTCCAGCATCTGCAGTCCTCACTTTCTCCCTGATAATCCTCAACCCCACTTTCCTGCCTTTACTCCATAACTCTTGATTCCCTTCCTGATTAAAACTCTGTCTGTCTCAGCCTTGAATATACTGAATGACCCAGCATCTACAGCCTTCTGTGGTAAAGAATTTCACAGATTCACTCTCCTTTGCGAGAAGAAATTCATCTTCATTTCTGTCTTAAATGCAAAACTCCTTATTCTGAGATGTTGCCCTATGGTCCTAGACTCTCCCACTCTCCTGTTTCCCCGTTGCCAAGTCCTCTAAGAATCTTGTGTGTTTCAATAAGGTTGCCTCTCATTCTTCTAACCTCCAGTGAGTACAGGTCCAACCTACTCAACCTTTTCTCATAAGAGAGTCCCTCCATCCCCACCGTCAGCTGAGCAGATAAGGGGCCCAAAACTGTTCGCAATATTCTAGATATGTGTATAAATGCATGTCCCAATTTTAAAGAAGGATTAACCCAATTAATTTGAATAATTGAACACACATTTTAACTGAGGTGTAACAAAGTGTTCAAGAGATTGCTATATAGTTGGTGTCAGCAATATACTGTGTTATTAACTATGGAGTGTTGATAAACTTGCAAAACCACATCACGGGTTCACAGTCACAGGTGCTTGGCCTGTTGTTTCATGTGATGGGAACTCATTGCAAATCCGTCCACCTCCGATCTATTTACTCTCCAGCAACTGAAGTTTCAAAATTGCTTCTCTGGTTCCAACTTACCTGGGGACATGCTTTGTGCACTCATATTGTACCAATTTCAGAGCTCCGACTCAGCTGACATTGCAGTGCAGTACTGAGGGAGAGCAGACTTTGCTAAGGTGCTGCCCTTCAGATGAAATGCTAAGCCAAGGTCATGTCTGTTCACATGGGTATGAGGGATCCCTTGGCAATATTTGAAGAAAGTTTTCCCAGTATCTTAGCAAAGTTCTTTCCTCGACCAACACTGTCCAAATATTTGTAAGAACAGTAGCGACATTTGCCCATATGAATATCCACTGACTATGAAGAGCTTTGAACTGTTTTTGAGATATAGTAAGGTCTCTATAAAAATGCCACAAACAGTGAGAGATTTTATAACTGATATATGAGGTAGGAGAAGAGGAAGGCAGAGATTTGATAGACAATTACAAGGGGACTAGGCAGAGTAGATGGAGAGAAACCATTCCCATTGACTGAAGGGAAACCAGGAGACACCGATTTAAAATGATTGGCAAAAGAGGAGTTGCCAACATGGAGAAAAACCCATTCACTTGGGGAAATGGTTGGGATCTGGAATGCCCTGCCTGAGGGTGTGGTGGAAGCAGATTGGATCACTGCTGTCAAAAGAGAATTGGATAAACAGCTGAAAGGAATAGAATGTGGAATGTGGAAGCCTGAGCACAATGGAATGAGTGGCCAGCCTCATGTGATACAACCATCCCATGAATCTATAATAAGCTGATAGATGGGTGTCACTGTACCCATGTTTGATTATTGAAAGTGTGTTTGATAAAAATGAACTTAAAAACAAATTGTGTCTTTTGCAGACATTAAGAGCAGCGGGGAAGACGTACATGATCTTCTTTGTTCTTGTCATCTTCGTGGGTTCTTTTTACCTGGTCAACTTGATTCTGGCTGTGGTCGCCATGGCCTATGAGGAGCAGAACCAAGCTACCCTGGAGGAAGCTGAGCAGAAAGAGCAGGAGTTCAAACAGATGCTGGAACAGCTGAAGAAGCAGCAAGAGGATGCTCTGGTTTGCATTTTAAGTATTTTATATTGGGGTGGGACCATCTTGAGGTATTTGAGGTACTTTAAAATAAGAAATAATCATTCTGTTGGTATCCATAGCAACATTGTCAACATTGTTTTCCAATTAGATTCACAAGATCGCCTTAATCGCTGCCTTCTATTTCTCTACACAGGCACACACACACTCACTGTTCGTGAAGGCCTTGAGAGATTTCTTATCACTCATTTTTAGACAGGAGCCAGCATCTGCCATATTGTTTCAGTGGGACAACTCAATTGACAGTGAAGATTTTGTTTCATTCCAGTCAATTGAAAAAGACAAAAACATGGAGGGAAGGGGGATATATGTTGACTTTCAAAGCTTCTTTTTAAAAACTTGAGATGAATCGAAGACTTTGATATAAGACATTTGTTAAATCATAATTGACCTTCTGCTGCTATTTATTATCGAGGTTGAATTTCCCCTTGTCAGTAATGTTACTGAAGAACCTGGCTGCCCTTCTTGATTTTGCAACCCTGCACTCAATTTTCACAAAGGCCATAGATAGTCTGAATGGGAGAGCAAACCTCCAGAATTTGGCCTGCATTTTGGGTAGGTGTCAAGACAAATCGCACTGTTTTCTTTATGAAAAGAAGGTCAGGACTGGGGATGGGCTCTCCATGGCCATGCATGCAACCTGGAAAGCTCGTGTTCAGGTACAAAAGATTAAAAGGGCTTCTGTCTCATGTAGAGCAAGTGAGATGCTTCAGTAATACAAAGCTTCAGTCTTGTCCCATGTGGAGCACTGCACTCAGTTTTGGATATGTCGAATATGAATGGTGGAAATGCAGATTTAACAGCCTGACACCAAGGTTTAACAAATTAAGTTATAATAACAGGTTTGGTATGAGATTGAATGATGAAACGATAGGTAGATGGAATTGAAATTAGTCCAATGGGAATCAAGTATTTTTGGACAAACTGATCAGCATTGGGCTGGCATACTATGCATTAACAGCAAGAAAATAGGCAAAAAATCTCTTCAATGACCTGACTGTAGACCATCTGCTTTAAAACCCTAATTAGCATGCAGTTGGTTCTAACATTTCACATTCTAACATACTCTTCGTTTCCCTCTCATAACATTTGAAATTTCTAATTTGAAATTGTAAAATTAATGAGTCATTACATTCTTAAAAGGCACAAATAAGCTGTAACTAAGTTTAAGTAAACTTAAGCCTGGTTAAAGTTTTGTATGAACAGTTTAATCCAATTGTTTGACCCAATTTCTCCAAAACATTGCCAAACTATTTTGGAAATCAGTAGTTCAGGATGTTGGGTCACTGTATCATGAATCTGCAGGAGGAGGTTTGAGGGGACAAATGGCTATCTTCTGCTTCTATTTCCTCTGTTTCTATTTCCTATGATATTTTTTCTAGCCTATTAAATTCCTTGTATCAGTATTTAGTGCATCTTGCAATGACAATTGAGTTTCCAGGATCAAAGCTGTTAACTTCTGAGGACTTCAAGTCATTTTAATGTTTTTGTTCTTGGCTGAACCAATACAACTTGTTTATCAACTTCCCTCAAATTTTCAGTTCCCAATGTTTTGGCTACGTAGCTCTGTGTCTTGCTACATTAACTGTTTTTAAGGTTGGGTGAATGACCTTTGTTTTTTGAGCACTTGTGGATCACAATATTGTGAATTAGGGTTCATGACTATCTTCTGAATTCTATTAGTTTTAAGAGATGAAGTCAAACTTCTCCAAATGCTCTGGCTTCTAAAATAGTTCACTATTTTGTATCAATAGATGTAGATTGTTTTGAGTCCAGCAGAACATTTAATATATTAGTCCCTCAAGAAACAACCCATTTCAACATTCTCCACAACATAGAAAATATAAAAGCAAGTGGCTGCAGATGCTGAAAATACTCAGCAGCTTGAGTAGCATCTGTGGAGAGAAAAAGCAAGCGTTCAAATTTTCTGTCAGAAGCATCTGTACTGTCAGGAAAGGGTTGACATGAAAAATGAGTCAGTTTGGCAGAATATTACTTTGGCATCAATTAATGAAAGTTCTGTCCCAAAATTTGATCTTCTCTGAAGTGAATTCTAATCTCTTTAAAGCTTTAGGAATAATTCTGGGACACACAAACTGTAGTCATTATGAGCATTCTGTACAAGTCAAAGGATTAGGCGTCATTGTTCTTGAGTGGTAGTTGAACCATTGAAATCTTAGCCACATAAAAGGCCTTTATTTTTCTCTACTGACATTTTAATCTTGCCTCACAATCTATTTCATGGTCTTCCTTATTTTGATTGTGCATTAGTGAAATTAAGAATTGTATTAGATCCAAGGGAGGGCCATACGAATTGGCCATAAAAAGACCAGCAGGCCTGAGGATTGGGAGCAGTTTAGATTTCAGCAAAGGAGGACGAAGGGATTGATTAAGAAAGGGTAAATAGAGTATGATAGAAAGATTGTAGGGAACACACAAACTGATTGGAAAAGCTTCTATAGGTATGTGATGACAAACCGATTAGTGAAGGTGGCCATCCCTTGCCATCAGAAACAGGGGAAGTTATAATGGGGAACCAAGAGATGGCAGACCAATTAAATACATATTTTGGTTCTGCCTTCACAAAGGCGAACACAAATAACATGTCAGAAATGTTGGGGAACATCAAGGTCTAGTGACAGGGAGGAACTGAAGGAAATCAGTATTAGTAGAGAAATGGTGTTTGGGGAAATTGGGATGAAAGGCAGATAAATCCCCAGGGCCTGATAATAGACAGCCCAGAGTGCAATAGGAAGCTGCCCTAGAAATAGTGCAGGCATAGGTAGTCATCGTTCAGGATTCAGTAGACTCTGAACAGTTCCTATAGATTGGGTTAGATTAGATACCTTCCAATCATTAAAAAGAAGAGAGAGAAAAACTTGTAATAATAGACTGGTTAGCCTGAAATCGGTAATGGAGAAAACAGCAGCATCCTTGGTATAAAAGATTCAGTAGCAGAGTTCTTGGAAAACCATGGCTGGGTTGGACAGAATCAGCATGGAGTTACAAAAAGAAAATCAAGCAGTGCAGGCTCAAAGAGCCGAATGGCTTACTCCTGCTCTGATTTTTTGTGTTTCTGTGTCCTTTCGGGAAGAAGACTCCAGATCACCATGATGTCGTTAACTCTTAACTGCACTCTAGGCAATTACAGTTGGGCATCAAATGCTGGTCATTGAATACCAATATCAATGATTATAGTTGTAGGTGCATAGAGTGCATGCTGCCATGTTGTCTAGGTACCTTCTTCAGTTCACATCTATCCTTCCCAATTTATGGGGAAGTTCAACCAGCTCATTGCTGGAGAAAGTTTGCATTGAGCCTTCAAATTGATGTATAATGATTCCTTCCAATGGCACATGAGGAATTAGAGGGGTGATGAGGGAAAAGCCACAAACTTTTAAATACAATGAGATTTTGTCTTTAGATTCTTCATAAATGGATGAAGAATCAAAAATGGAGTTTCAGAACCTTTGAGCAGTTATATCTCGTAATGGATAAAAGCATAAAACTTTCTAAACTTCAAATGTCAAAAAATCATACATATGTTTCTTCTTTTGATACTTGTGATGATTCTTCCATAAGAAAAAAAACTACCAAAGAAGTGGTGTAAAAGAATAATTTTATTATAATATTTCTAAAAATATTTTGTTATAATATTTCACTATATTTCACAAAACTCTACTTTGAAATCTTGTCCTTTCAACATGTACATTTGTGAATTAACTGGAGCAACAGACTACTGTAAAATATTAGGGTCCAATATCTTAATCTATATCAAAGCTCCACATAAGTCCTTAATACTTTACTTTGACCCCTCGCTAAGAAACTTTCTGGGCTTTTATGTTAGATCTCAGAAGAAATACAGCAATGCATGATTTCGTTCATCAAACTATCTTCTATTTAAGTCATGTACTGTATTTAATTTACTGGCCCTCAATTAACTTAAGCTGAAGCTGTTGATAAATTGAATTAGTGCTTGCTAAATCATTAAAGCAAAAACCAAATTGCAAAGCTGTGCAGTCAATGCTCTTTACTGGCCGCCAGACCATACAAACCATCGTGAAGTTTCATCACAGAAAGAGACCGTTTTGCCAATTATCTCTGCTCTGGCAGAATAAACCGACTGTCTGTTCTAATCCCACAGACCAGCCTTTGGTCTGCAGTCCTGCAGGTTCCACTGCTTCAGGGGAAGATCCAAGTTCCTTTTCAATGGGTTGAGGGTTTGCACCTCAATCACTGAACCAGCCAGTGAATTCCAGGCAGTGAATTCCTCAGGTCCCCTCTAATCCTCTGACCAATCATCGTAAATTCTGCTACTTACTCATTGATCTCTCCAGTGAGGGAACACAGGTCTTCCTTGTCCACTCCAAGCCCTTCATTATTTTGTGCACCTCAATTAAGTCACCCCTTAGCCTACTCTGTTTTAAGGAAACCAACCCTAGCTTCTCCAGAAGTGAGTGACACTCCTGTTCTTATCTGTCAGCCTTGATTGGACTAACAGCCCCAATCAGGCAACTAATTTCCTGTGAGGTCCATCTGGTGACCTTATTCCAATCACTACAGAAGGTCAGGTCTTACTAACCTAATTGAATCTTTGGGCAAGTAACAAGGAGGATTGATGAGTGTACTGCAGTGGATGTTATCTACATGGATTTTCATAAGGCACATTAATGATAGGGTAAATATACAAGGTCTTTTCCCTGGGGTGGGGAAGTCCAAAACTAGAGGGGCATAGGTTTAAGGTGAGAGGGCAAAGACATAAAAGGGACCTAAGAGGCAACATTTTCACACAGAGGGTGGTGCGTGTATGGAATGAGCTGCCAGAGGAAGTGGTGGAGGCTGGTATAATTGCAACATTTAAAAGGCATCTGGATGGGTGTGTGAATAGGAAGGGTTTAGAGGGGTATGGGCCAAGTGCTGGCAAATGGGACTGGATTAATTTAGGATCTCTGGTCAGCACGAACGAGTTGGACCAAAGGGTCTGTTTGTAAAGCTCCTGACTCAATGACTCTATATCCCCCGATAATCTTTCATCCCCCTTGGTCATCAAGAATCTATCTCCCTCTGCCTTAAACACATTGAAACATTCTACATCCACTGCCTTTTGAGGGAGGGAATTCCATAGACTCTCAACCCTCAGAGAGAAAAAAATGTTTCCTCATCTCCAACTTAAATGGGCAACGACTTATTTTAAAACAATGACCCCAATTCTCCCACAAGAGAAAACATTGTTTCCACATCTACCCAGTAAAGTCCCCTCAGGATTTTATCTGTTTCAATTGTTACCTCTGAATCTTCTGAACTCCAGAGGATACAGGCCTAGCCTGTCCAGCCTTTCCTCGTAAGGCAATCCACTTATTCCAGGGATTAGTCTCGAAAACCTTCTCTGAACTGCTTCCAATGCATTAACATTCTTTTGTATGTATGTTGACCTGTACTATACACAGCACCACAGCTGTAGTCTCAGCAATGCCCTGGATAACGAAAGCATAACCTCCCTACTCTTACATTTGAACCATCCATTCCTCCATTTTTCATCTTGGATCAGCATTTGTGAGCTCAAGATCATTTTGTCCAATGAATCAGCTCTGTACAAAGATGCTCTGACTGCTCGAACCTGGATGTGGTCAGCCGAATGTATTGTAAAATATGATGCACGTTTCTTGTGAGCTAATGACACTTGTGGAATGCCATGTGGATTTGCAGGAATTTGAGCTCGACAGCAGATGCTAAAAATTCATTTATTTTCAAAAATGTTAGTTGTTGTCGACAAAATGGTTTCCAATCCTTACCCTGGCATTTGTCAACTTGCCATTTCACCCAAATCTTTTCAAGATCACTTGTATTCTTTTGCATTATCCAATCTAGGGAAATATTTCAATGAAGCTCCAATTGGATGTAACTCTGCGTTTATTTATCTGTGTGTTTAGCTGGCTGCTGCGACCGCCACCTCTGCGGGCACCGTTTCGGAAGATGCGCTTGACGAAGACGAGGAAGGAAGAATGTCACAAAGCTCATCAGAGTTGTCGAAACTCAGCTCGAAAAGTGCCAAGGAAAGAAGGAACAGGCGGAGGAAGCGAAAGCAGACAAGGGGACACTCCGAGGGGGAGGAGAAAGGCGACCATGAAAAGATTTTAAAGTCAGAATCTGACAATGGGATCAGTAAACGGGGCAGGCATTTAACACACGGAATGAAGTACCCCATGAACCAGGTACATGGTTTCTTGATTTGTTCTCGCCATTATGGTCTGTGATACAAATGGAGACAAAGGAGTCACAATTGACCAAGCAGCTTAGCTGACTGATGGCTATTCCATAGCGATAGATCATTAGGCATATATTGTTCAGTCTTCATAAAATTACTGCTACCAAAGCAAAGTTAAATCATATATGAATAATGAATTTAGCAGTGAGCTTGGTGAACTAATTATTGAAATACATTTTGCATCATCACCTCTGAGTGCAATCACAGCATTGCTCAGCAGCAGAGGTTTCTGCATGTTTAAGCTGCAGTGTACTACAGATTGCAGTGGTCATTGTACTTCAGAGATTCCCCAAACTCTATCTTAAAGCTTTTCTTTGCTTTGTCAGTTCAGATACATGTTGAGAATTTGGTGTGGGTAAGCTTTGACCAGCATTTCTCCCAATGTTGCTAGGCTCCAGGAGGAATGTAAATGTCCTGAGGTGAGGAGCCATAGATTCTTCCTGATGCAATGATACCAGGCTTTGACATAGTGTTCTGCTTGAGATTAGCGCCTTGCTTCATCAAGAATTGCAGACTTGAAATGGTATCCTGCCTGTTCTTGGTGCAGTGGGTTGGCAACCGAAGTTGCACTATTTTTGTTCTCCATTTTAACAAAAGGTAGTGACATAGAAAGTGTAAATAATGGAATTGCTGAAAGAAGGTATCAACAGAGGTTCCATCATGGATGTGAACCCTTGAGTCAAATTTAAGCTGGACTCTTCCCAGCTCTGCAAGTTGGCCAACGTGAGGAGCGTTTCCTGGTGTATACCCATCAGCCTACTTTGTTTGATTCGTCCACAGGATGGACAACACTGGCTGGGCCAGTATTTATTGTCCATCCCTAATTAACTTGAAGAAGGTGATCGTGTGCCTTTTGGAACACTGCAGTCCATGTGCTATAGATAGGCCTATAATATCCTTAGGGAGAGAATTCCAGGATTTTGACCTAGCGACACTGAAGGAATGGTGATATATTTCCAAGTCAGGATGGAGAGTGGCTGGGAGGGGAACTTGCAAGTGGTTGTGTTCTCAAGTATCTGCTGCCCTTGTCCTTCTAGATGGAAGTGGTCATGGGTTTGGAAGGTGCTGTCTGAGGACCTTTGATGAATTTCTGCAGGGCATCTTGGAGATAGTACACACTGTAGTGGTTCTGTTCGCCGAGCTGGAAGTTTTTGTTGCAAACGTTTCGTCCCCTGGCTAGGAGACATCATCAGTGCTCTGGAGCCTCCTGCAAAGCGCTTCTTTGATGTTTCTTCCGGTATTTATAGTGGTCTGTCCTTGCCGCTTCCGGGTGTCAGTTTCAGCTGTCCGCTGTAGTGATTGGTATATTGGGTCCAGGTCGATGTGTCTGTTGATGGAGTTTGTGGATGAATGCCATTCACAAACTCCATCAACAGACACATCGACCTGGACCCAATATACCAATCACTACAGCGGACAGCTGAAACTGACACCCGGAAGCGGCAAGGACAGACCACTATAAATGCCGGAAGAAACATCAAAGAAGTGCTTCGCAGGAGGCTCCACAGCACTGATGATGTCTCCTAGCCAGGGGACGAAACGTTTGCAACAAAAACTTCCAGCTCGGCGAACAGAACCACTACAACAAGCACCCGAGCTACAAATCTTCGCACAAACTTTGAATAGTACACACTGCTGCTACTGAGCATCGGTGGTAGAGGGAGTGGATGTTTGTGGATGTGGTGCCAATCTAGTGGGCTGCTTTGTCCTGGATGGTGTTGAGCTTCTTGTGTTGTTGGAGCTGCCCCCATCCAGGCAAGTGGGGAGCATTCCATCACACTCCTGACTTGTGCCTTAGAGATGGTGGAAAGGCTTTGGGAAGTCAGGAGGTGAGTTGTTCACTGCAGGATTTCTAGCCCCTGATCTGGTCTTGTAGCCACTGTGTTTATCACCTTCCTAACTTTTGTCTTTTACATGGTTAACAGGCTTTGGGGAGTCTCAGCCCACAGACCCAGCAACTCAGTCCTCAGGACTAGAGTTAGTATGCAGTCACACCCTCCGGGGAGCTGGAACCTGTGATATTATTGGAAGTCAATGCATTTCGAAGTAACTTATGTTACCTCCCCATTGGTCAGTGGAAGGTATCGCCTCATACGAGAGTCAAACTTCAACAAAGCAAAATACCAGACTTCAAGGGGCTGGTGTCAAAACACGTTAGTGCTCCAGTGCATTATTGTAGTGTGAGGGCTCTGTTTACTGTGACTTCCTAATCTCAACTGAACTGTTGCAGGAAGCTGAAGCTATGCCATTTTGCACAGTGACTCCTTCATCCATAACTGGAAACAACTGGTATTCACTGAAACTTGGGGACAGGCTGCATGTTCACCTCTATTAGGAAAATATTGCATTGTGTGGCACGACATCTCTGACTCTTGTTCCAGGACCTGAATCAAAATCAAAGGAAATTATTTTGCTGCTGTATGTTGTGTTTTATAAAATGCAAAGCTGTTTCAGGATTCTCACTGATTAAATTATAATGGGCAACCTTACCTTGAAATTAAGCAATCCAAATCATAAAGTACAGTTGATGGCCAATTGGTCCATTGAACTTGCGAGTATTATTAAAACAATGACTGAATGTTTGAAATCCAACTATTTTAAGAGGAGTTAATCTGTTTGTTTTAAGCATACTTGAAACAGTGGAGAAAGCAATTCCATGCAAATGCACAGCTTAATTTCAAGGTTTGTAAGCTATAGATAATTGCTTTGCTAAATGTTATTATCAGAAGCTTTTTTTAAATCTGTGAATAACACCGTCCTGAAATAATTCCGCAGAGGCCAGTATCCTGTCACCCTTTCTTTACATGTGGAGCTCTACATATGACACTGATCCAGCTCTCCGAGTGCACAGAACCTCGGACCCTCCTGTTTCTATCTGTCAGCCAGGGCTCTCTGATTGGACCAGATTAACAGCCCCAATCAGGGTATTCATAATCTATGAGGTCCACCTGGCTGACCTCATTGCAATCACTACATTCCTCCCCCTCTGAGTCCAAGGACATAGGCTGGTTCTTTTTCCTATAACCCCTCCTGTGGCTTTTTAGCAGCGGGTCAGGTTCCCCTGAATCTGCCTCTGATATGAGCAGTGTATAACACAAAGCAGCTCCTCTCTTGCACCCGGAGTGTCTCGGAAGAAATTAATTCTGTTCTTCAGGCAGCAAAGGCATCAAGGCAGTAACGTCCACCATGTCCATTTCAGATTCTGAGGTATCTTCAATGTTTGATGGAGAGGGAGAACCCATGGGTTCTCGAACAGTCAGAAAGCCCGTTGAGTAGCCGGGCCTGTTTTGCTCCTGCCCATTTTGCAAGTTTGCAGCTTTTATATGGCCCCCATTCTTGTTCAGGTCTATCGCACCTACCTGAACGTTATACATCACGAGAGCTGACCTCATATCACCCATGCCTCTTACCCATGCAGGGCCATTCCCACGGCTGCTGCACCAAACTTCATTCCATGAAGTAAACTGTCTCTCTCATTTCGCAGAATCTTGGGTCTGGCATCAGTGTTCTTCATGCCATTTCACCCTTCCCCCCCAGGTCCAGGAAGATCAGATTTAACCTGGTGCTGAGTCTTCTTCCCATTAGCAACTTTGCTGGAACTATCCCTGTACTTGCATGAGGGGTGATCCTACAATCAAGAGGAAACCAGGACAAGTTGGCATCAAGTGAAGCTGTAGGCTGTTTCTTTCAGCCTGCCTTCAAAGTTTGGACTGCTCTTTCTGTTAGACTATTGGATGATCGATGGTATGGAGCTGCCCTTTTATAATGAAGCTGAAAATGTGTTGCTGGTTAAAGCACAGCAGGTTAGGCAGCATCTCAGGAATAGGGAATTCGACGTTTCGAGCATAAGCCCTTCATCAGGAATGAGAGAGAGTAGCCAAGCAGGCTAAGATAAAAGGTAGGGAGGAGGGACTTGGGGGAGGGGACCCCTCCCCCAAGTCCCTCCTCCCTACCTTTTATCTTAGCCTGCTTGGCTACTCTCTCTCATTCCTGATGAAGGGCTTATGCTCGAAACGTCGAATTCCCTATTCCTGAGATGCTGCCTAACCTGCTGTGCTTTAACCAGTAACACATTTTCAGCTGTGATCTCCAGCATCTGCAGACCTCATTTTTTACTTTTATAATGAATACCATTTGACTTTAGGAAATACTCAAATTCCCTACTGGTAAACGGTGGCCCGTTATCTTCGATCGACAATTCCGGGAGTCCATGTTTTGCAAAAGTTGTATGCAGTTTTTCTATCATTGTCCCCTTGTTCGAAAAACCGCCCTTTGCATGTCCAGCCATTTTGAGTTGGCATCCATAATAATTAAGAGCATTGAGCCTGTGAAAGGACCCACGTAGTTGGTGTGTAACTGAGCCCAGAGTTTACCTGGCCATTCCCACAAATGTGGAGGAGCGGTTGGTGTAATTTTTGTCCTGATTGGCACTCTGGGCACTACCCGGCCAACGCAGTCTGCATCCAATCCTGGCCACCAGACAGAACTTCTCACCAACATGCTCATGTTGGATACCCCTGGATGACCTGGGGTGGAGTTCAGTCAGTGTCTGGCAGCGACCTTTGCTTGAGACAATCACTCTTGCTCCCCATAATAATATGCTGTCCTTTACTCTACCCTAACCCTAACCCTGGTCTGGTCTCTCTGGGTCCAGAAAGGTTTCACTTCTGGCTGTGATGGCCCTTTGGTTTCCCCCATCCCCACCAGCTGTTTCAGTTTTGCCAGGACTGGATCTTTATGCGTCCAAAGTCTGATATTGTCAGCTGTGACTGGAAGTGTGTCCAGAAAATTTAAAGCCATTACGGGCTCTTCCAGTGGTGGTAGCACCGGTGGTGTATCTGCCAGTGGGAGGCACCTCAGTGCATCTGCATTTGCTATTTGGCCTCCCGGACAGTGTTCCAACATGTAATTGTACGCATGGAGAACGAGAGCCCGCTGCTGAATTAAAGCTGAAGCTATGGGTGGCACTGCCTTGGTCCTCTTTACGTAGACCTAGCAGGGGTTTGTGGTCCGTTATAGTTACAGGTTTATGTCCGTAAAGGTATTGGAGGAACTTCCTGTCTCCAAATATGACCGCCAAACCTTCCTTCTCCGTCTGGGTGTATTTTACACTCTGCAAAAGCCAAAGTCCTGGATGCGTACGCTCTTGAGCGTTCCTCTCCATTGGGTCACCTCTGAGCTAATACTACCCTGATGCCGTGCAGGGAGACATCGCATGTCAACACCAGATCTCACTGAGGATCAAAGTGTGTCAACACCTTAGAGGATGATAGAGGTTTCTTCACTTCCCTGAAAATTATGGCATGGCCAATGGATCCTTTCCAAGGCTGACCCCTTTTTAAAAGTTGATGCAAAGGCGCCAGGATGGAGGCCAGGTTATGTTTGAATTTTTTGTAAAAATTCACCAGTCCAAGGAAAGTCCTAAGCTCCGGTCCCGATGTGGGAGCTGGGGCACATTTGACCACCCTCACTGTATCTTCCAATGGGTGTAACCCAGTCTTGTCGACTCTGTAGCCCAAGTAGACCACTTGAAGTGCTTGAACACACATTTTACCCTTCTTAGGTATATGCCCATCTGGGCAAAACGTCAAAGAGCTATGTCCAACTGCTCCTTGTTGGTCTTCCTTGTTATTAGCACATCATTTAGGTAAATGGTAACCTGGGGTAGATCTTGTAAAATGTTCTCCATTATCCGCTGCATAATGGCACATGCTGACGATACCCAAAAGGCAGTCTCATTTATTGGTACAAACCCTTTTGGGTGTTAATTGTAGCATACTTCTGGGAATCCTCATCTAACTGCAATTGCAAGTATGCATAGCTCATGTCCAGCCTCGTGAAAGACAATCCTCCTGCCATCTTTGCATATAAACCCTCTGTGTGAGGGATTGGGTATTTATCCAGGTGTGAAAAACGGTTTACTGTTTGTATAAAATCCTCACAAAGGGGAACTGACCTCTCAGGCTTCACAATCAGTCCGCCCGGTGATGCCCATTCCACAACCTGGACTGGTTTGATTAGATTCCCTACAGTGTGGAAACAGGCCCTGAAGCCCAACCCGTCCACACCGACCCTCTGAAGCGTAACCCATCCAGACCCATTTCCCTCTGACTAATGCACCTAACACTATGGGTAATTTAGCCTGGCCAATTCACCTGACCTGCATATCTTTGGATTGTGGGAGGAAACCCACATAGACATGGGGAGAATGTGCAAACTCCACACAGACAGTCGCCCGAGGCTGGAATCGAACCTGGGTCCCTGCTGCTGTGAGGCTGCAGTGCTAACCACAGAGCCACCGGGCCACCCTGCGGTTTGATGATTCCTTCCATTTCCAGCCTCCTGATTTCTGCCTCTACTTCTGCTCACAAGGCAAATGGCACTGGGTGGGTCTTACAGAATCATGGAACTGTGTCCTGGTCAACATGCAGGGTGGCCTTGGCTCATTTGCTAGTCCTGAGACTTTCCTGAAAGACCTTTGTGTATTCAATTCGGACTTCACTCAGGCAGCCATTTTCTAATCAAAAAATGTTGAGCTAATCAAGGTGAATCTTTCTCAACCAATTTCACCCCATGAAGCTTTGACCTGAACCTTTTACTACAATCAATGGTAACTGAACCAGCTGCTTCTCATAAGAGACTGGTTCTGATTTGGATCTTACTAGGCAATGTAACTATTCTGTATCAGATATAGGTGGATTTTCCTGGGTATGTACACTCCTGGATACTGGCTTATGGGTTCTCTTCCCCAATTTGGGTATGGTAGGTTTCTTTTGTCTGCATACTGGAAGCACTACAAGAGCTTGCTGCCCCAGATCCTGAAGAAAATGTTAACAGCTTGGCCGAGACTTGGCTTTGTTTTGGGGTTTTGTTGTGGGCTGGCCTAGGGTCCATCTGTTCAGAATATGTCTTGAGTGAGGTTCTGCATTTGCCTTCACTCAAGTGGTTTTCCCCAAATTCAGTCAGCCTGGCAAGGGTGTCTATTTCATCAGAATACCCTGCAGCTCATCTGCTTGACTTGCTGCATTTTCCAGTGATAAAGCCAGTTGTAGTGTCTGTTTGAAGTCCAGTTGGACTTCAGCTAGTAGGTGATTTTATATGGTTACATCATCAATCTCACATACCAAACAGTGTCTCAGCATCTCATTAAGGATTAAACTAACGTCACATGCCTCTGCCATTCGTCTTAACCTAGTCAAAAATCCTGATACGGATTCCCTTGTTTCTTGAATTGCTGAATAAAACAGATAGTATCTCAGAATTAGAGGAAGCTCAGGATTCCTAAAGGTTTTCGTATCTGGTGCCTCAGGAAACATTAGGTTCCTAATAACCCAAAAAATTGTGGATCCACAAACTGTCAGGAGAATTACTCATTGCTTTTCATCTGTCCCAATGTCATTTGAACGGAAAAACTAATGCATTCTTTCCACATACTGGACCCAGTCTTTGACAGCAGGATCAAATGAGTCAAGCTTCCTAAATAGTGGCCTGAGGCCAGAAATGCCTACCCCAACTCAAGGACGACTGTTACAAGCATATTTCTTCAGGAACATACTGCTCTTTTGCTGCGACTGAAATAACTCCACACAGGCCAGTATCCCAGCACCCTTTACTTACATGTGGAAAGCCCTTGACACTGATCCAGCTGAGAGTGAGCAGGATGTCTGACACTCCTATTTATATCTGTCAGCCAGGGCTCCCTGACTGGATCAGATTGACAGCCCGGATCAGGGAGCTCATATTCTGAGGGGTCCACCTGGCTGATCTCGTTACAGTGACTACACACACAAGTTGGGATCTTTGAACAACCTTCTATTAATTAGATTTTTCAAATGAAACATTTGCTGAGTGCTAATCCTGAGCTTCTTGATACTCTTCAATGAATATTGCCCTCAGAGCCATTAAAGGACGTCATCTGCCCACGACTGAACAAGTGACAGATCCATAAGCTACAAGAGCAGAAGTGGGCCATCCAACCCATTGAGTCAGCTCCACCATCCAATCTGATCATGGATGATCATCCAACTCAGTACCAGTTCCTACATTCTTCCCATGCATTTTGATCCTTTTATGCCGAAGAACTATATCTAACTCCTTCTTGAAAATTTTCAATATTTTGTCCTCAGCCGCTTTTTGTGACAGAGAATTCCACAGGCTCCCACACTCTGGGTGAAGACACTTCTCCTCATCTCAGTCCTAAATGGCCTACCCCATATCATTAGAGTGTGACCCCCTGGTTCTGGACTCCCCGGTCGTCGGGAACATCCTTCCTGTGTTTACCCTGTCTAGTCCTGATGGAATTCTTTAGGTTTCTATGAGATCTTAATAAGTGTGTCCAATATTTTTGAGTCAAATTTATTATTGTGCCAATATTAAAATGTGTATTTTTTTTTTGTTGCAGTCTCAGCTGAGCATCTTGGGGTCTCCGAACCTAACGCGGTTCGACAGCAAAAGCAGCATTTTCAGTATTAGAGATCGGAAAGAACCCGGTTCAGAAACAGAATTTGCTGATGATGAGCACAGCACGGTGGAAGAGACAGATGGCAACCGGAAGAATTCTTTGTTTGTTCCGAACAGGGAACCCAACAGGAGGAATAGCTACAGCGGCTACAGTCAACCCAGCAAGTCGTCAAAAATGTTTCCCGTCCTTCCAGTCAATGTGAAAAGGAACAGCACAGTGGACTGCAATGGTGTGGTCTCACTGATCGGTGGCCCTGGAGCTACCCTGTCTGGTGGACGCCTACTGCCTGAGGTGATAATAGATAAGGCAGCTACTGATGACAGTGTAAGGAAGTCAATAAGTAGATCAGTTTAGGCATGGCGGTCTAACCTCTCTGCATTTATGTATGCCGCCCTTCCCAACAGAAGATGCCACTTAGGAATGGAACTTGGTTTGTGCAATAGAACCTACGTGCACTTCTCCCAAGTCCAAATTGTTACCTATTAATAAGCGTGTTCAATTGGGAACCTGTTTCTAAAACAAAACCCCTTCTGAAAATGACTTAGGATGAATAATCTCTCGGCACCCGAACCCTTTTCCACCCAAAAGCAGTGCCTTCACTGATCTCTAATCCAATGCTTAATTTATATTTGTATACACTAACCCTCATGACAGGCCCATGAGAATTTAGAAATAACTTGGACTGTCTGTGTTGCCCAATTCTCCTCCTCTCTCCTTAATGGATTTTGTAGATTGTCTGAATGAGCAGTGGGCCGAGTTGTTTTTATGGTGAATCCTTTGGAGGAACACATTGGAAATGAGAGTGAAACAAAAGCCCAATTGTGTGTAATGAGATACAGATGACATCTTGACACATTAATGTGCTGTGCATTTGTTAAGGGATTCACCAAAGGAGAAATTTGATGGTTTTGTACTCCCAAAGAGCCATGCTCAAATGAAACCCAGTTAAGGAAATCAATGTGCCGTTGCTGTAGCCCTAACTCTGATTGTACTCCCACTGAGTGTGGCTCCCCACTCAGAATGCAAGATTGCTAAATATATTAATGTTGCACACTGCAATTTCACTCCAACTGTGATTAGTCATTGTGTCCCATTTCTTCTTGTGATAATCCAAGTCTTAAAACAACATATTCCAAAATACTTGGGTGGAAAAAGGACATCTGGTTGGATTTAATACTTATTACATTCTAAGGCATTTTCTGAGATCCTGCAACCAGCATTTAACTCCCCACTTCTCTGTCTCTTCCTAGTCCACCCCCCTCCCCTCCCATCCAGTAAGCACATGTACCTTCAGGTCTATATCTGTAGAACTAGCATGCCAACACAGCCGCATTGAAGCTTTATGTCTAACGCATGGAGCATGAAGAGTTGCTTGTACCCAGATAAAGCTTTGTGTTAATAGAAGGTCCTAAACAGACAGTATCCTTTTCATTTGTGCTGTTTAGGGACAGACCTGATTTGCTTCAAAATGCCAATTTTTAACATTGTGGTCTTTACTAATTCCATTGCATGTTTATGCCCCATTTACATTGGAGAGCTGTGGACAGGCAGTTGTTCTCAAATTGCATTTTTGTGCTTTTATATTTCTGGCCCAGACCTTGCTAAGTGTTGCAGGAGTGAGAAGTTGGGAATGGTGGATGGGCAGGGTTCTTCCTGACTGAGGCTGTGAAACTGTTAGCACTGATAGCAGCAATACTACAGCCCAGTCGAATTTTGTCATGAGATTTTTTGGGAGGTGCTATTGCCTACCATTTATGTCTTATTTATTTGACAGTACCTGTTTGCAAAAGCAGGGCTGTTCTATAAATGGAGTGCCATGTCAATTTTTAATTATGTTTTGCTAACAAATGATTATGCTAACACCGATCATTTAATCTGTCCCCACTTGTAAGATTGTTTCAAAATATGTTCCTTTTTGTCCATGGGATGTGGGTGTCACTGGCTGGGGCAGCATTTGTTGCCCATCCCTGATTGCCCAGAGGACATTTTAAGAGCCAACGACATTGCTGTGGGTCAGGAGCCACATGTAAATCAGACCAGGTAAGGATAGCACTTCCCTTCCCTGAAGGACATTAGTGAACCAGATGGGTTTTTACAAAAATTGGCAGCTTATACATGGTCACCATTTCAGATACTTGTTTTAAATTGAATTCAAATTTCATCACCTGCCGTAGAGGGATTTGAACCCATGTCCCCAGAACATTAGTTTGGAATTTCTGGGCTATTCATCTGCTGATATTACTGGCATAGCATCTCCCCAAGCAGCAGCCAACCTCTAACTTGGCCAATGTAACTGTTAACTTTGGACCTCTCTGAAATTCATCACATTCCATCAAATTGAATATGAGTGTTTTCTTTTTAAGGAGCATTGAGAAGCTGCTGCAGCAGTACATCTGTCAGAAAGTTGTTTGCTATCACGTGCATCTTTTACAAAAACAATTTGTTTTACAGAGTTATCTGCTTCAAAAGGGGGACACAACAGTTTGGGCATTGGGTGGAAGCTAGTGGATGAATTCTGGATTCCACTGTAACTCTGGCATTGCTTTTACGTTCTCCATCAATAAATGGGCCAAGGTTTGTCAAAATAATCTCCAATGAAGACATTTCCCACTAACATTCTTTTTATTTCTCTACACTTTTCTCATTTTTATATATTTTTGTTTGATCAGCAAACCCTGATGACATTGTTGATATGCTGTACAGTTCAGTCCAAAAACAGCAAAAATGTTTGCTGTTTGCGACAGGACAGAACTCATACAGGGAGGTCACCAAACCTAGTGTTTGAGCAGGAGATGAATTAACAGAATCATTGACCTGGACTTCTGGAGCAAATTGAGTGATTCATTCATAAAAGCATCTCTCTCTATTTCTCTCACATTTAGGCTCAGGCATTATTTTCAGACAACCATCCCTTAATAATGTCATCAGTGATCATAGTATAAACAGAAATATATTTTAACAAAAAAAAAGAGAACAAGGCAGAGAAAATGCAAAAGGGTGTGAAACATGGGAAAGTTTTGCCATGAAACAAGTAAATTCTATATTTTAGTAAGAAATGCAAAGAAGATTTAACTTTTGAACTGATTAAAATTATAAAGGATACTGTCTCTTTAATTATATCTAGCATAATGCATGAGCTTAAACTGTTTTGATGGATGTTGGTTTTTCACTATATGTGGACCAGATCACACTCAAACAAGGATTGTAAAGCCCCGTTACAAGAGGACTGTTATAGATAAGTCATTAGTTCATTTTGCTTTGAAGGCTCCATGCTGATTCCAAACAGCCTCGATTGATAGATTTGAGAGACTTTGAGGTTAGTGTTGTTGGATAGCAGTACAATGCTGAATACACTCATCTTAAACTCCGATCTCCCTTGGATGAGCAAAGATTTTAATTATCCATTTGAAATGCTTATGAGATAGGAATTTAATAAGAGCGTATTATCCATTTGTACTCTGAGCACAATTTCAAGACCAGAGCACAAAGACACCATGATTAATCATTGTGCAGTTTTGCTAAATTATTCTCTTTTGAATTCTAGTCAACTTGAAGTACATTTTTGTGCTCCAGGTTTTGGTCTTCAGAATGATGCAGGATCTTGGAGGTCCAAGTTACATTGCCAATTCTGTACATGGGATATTAAGCTTTGTGTGTACCCACTGGCACCCAAGTACTGGTTCCATTTTAGTGTAAACAGAAAAATCAAAATTCACAAGTTTAAATGAACAGAATCTGATTGACCATCTGGAACCTTTTCAAGCATTTGCCTTTGTGTGTACCAGTTGTAGTTTAATGCAGTCAAGGTGCAACTCTGAGACGTGTTCACCTTCCTCTTCAAGATGGTCTCATTTTCGATCACTTCCCCACTGAATTTAGAACAGTGTTTCAATTGTTGCAAAGCAGAAACTGATTCCCATTATCACAGAACATGTTGTGTCACATAATTGGACTGGAACCGGATGGAAAACCGCACCGGTGCTGGCGTAACTTAGTCCCAGAGACAGGAAATGCTTTTACATTTTATGCTTCTGCAGTTTGGTCACGGGAGACCAGAATCAGTGTGTCAGCTCCCCGTGTTTACATTTCTAAAGCCAACTCCCTTATCACTGAAACAACAAAAACATGGATCTGAGCTGAAAAAACATGACCTGCATTGAGTGATCTAAACTCAGGGAGCTGGTGCAAGGATGGTGCTCTCCAGTGGCTTGACATACAGATGCAGCACACGTAAAAATGCCTGCCGATCTGATTCCAACTATCATTTATGGCAAAAAAAAATCAAGGCTTGCTTTGTTGCCCAGATTACATCGTGTAGGTGAATCTTCTCCAGAACTGAATTAGCATTTTTCACCAAACTTGGCAAAATATAATTTAAGTAATCATAAAATATTCCTTCGGATACAGAGTTGAGCAATCAAATATCTTTTTGCATCTGAGACCTGGATTGGAATCCAGGAATAAGATCTGTCTCTTTTAGTTTCCCCTCCACCTTTCTTTCTCCCTCCTTTGTTCCCCTTCTCCTGCAGTCCATGTTTCCAGTAAGTGTAGGCAGTACACTTACTGTTCCTGTTGGGCACAAGTCTGCTGCCCCCAATTCTTGTTAAATTGACACGTTTACTCCAAAGCCACCTGATGGCTGAGATGGTGAATCATAACAAGACTTTAGTGTGGTCAGAGGGTGTTCTTCTGAGGTTGTGGGGGAACACATTGTTGGTGACAGCATAGTGGGAGCTTTACTTTCCATGTATCCTGGCTATTAGCTGACATGTGAGTGCTTGATACTGATACAGAGTACCCAAAGTGTTTCATTCTGCAAAATCTACATCACTCCACTTCAAATGGAGGCCAGGCCAGGAAATTCCTTGGAGCTGTCACAGCTCCGCCATGAGTGTGACAGAAGCCCCATTTACGCAGATAAACAGGATTTCTGACTCAACTTCAGGCAAAAGGATACTAGCTGAGTGGGAGCAGTTCCAAGGAATTCCCCGGCCAAAAAATCCTCCCTGCAACATATTCTTCGTGAATGATTGTTTTGGCAGAAATTCTACATAAAATTCAGTTCTTTTGAGGACGGATATGAGATGACAATTAAGCTGAAAATGATTTAGGTAACCAGGAGAGAAAGGGATATTTAGTTGAGAGATGAAGTATATCCCTGCCTGGTTTTGATTCCCACAAACATGGCCTAATTGATGCAAAGTTTTTTGCCAAGTTGCAAGTTACTGCTGTATGTCTGTCCCTTTATTATGCTCACTGCATTCTTCTAATCTCGCACTAATATAAACTATATATATATATATGCATATACATAATGTAATGAACATTTTTGGGTTTAACTTGTATCAGTGAAGGTATTTAGATATTTTTAATTAGAAAGGTAATCTAATTTATGGTATTTTGTAAGTCCTTCTTTGCATGAATCTGTTCTGTTGAATGCATAGTGTAAACTCTTGGCTGTCTCTGTTGTTTTTGAATCTCTCATTTCAATCATTTTCTCTCTTCTTTGCAGTCTCCTAATCCCAAAAATCATTTTCTCAGCTAGAAAAGAGGCCTGCCCCCACCCCTTACTGTTTACTAATCTCTGTCTAACAGCTTCTGAGAAGGCACATACCACAGCAATTTGGGGACTGTCTATCTGAGTTTCTCTTCCCCCACAGGGACCCCTTCTCATATACTTGACACACTTGGCTCACCCCAAGTTCAGGAATTCACTGTGGATGGAATGCCATGTAAGCACATCTTTGCATTCAATGGCACAGCACATTGGTATATCCCACAAAGCTCATCAAATATATCCATTTAATTTTGTATATCCCAAAAGCCCAGGTGAGAGGCATTGCCATTCCTCATGGAGTTTGGAGGGAAGGAGAATAAGCCAGCACCTTTTGATTCCCAATATTTCAGCTCGGTCCCCTAAATCAGAAAGTTGTTCAAACCCCACTCCAAAGACTAAAGGGTGCAATCCAGGCTAATGCATTAGTGCAACACCAAGGAAGTGTTACATTGTCAGAGATTTTGTCCTTTAGTTGAGACGTGATCTTGAAGCTCCATCCACCTGCTCAGGTAGATAAATCCCCCCGGAACAGTCTGAAGAAGATCAGGGAGTTGTTCCAGTGTCCTTGGGGCTACCTTTCCATCGACAAGTGTAACGAGAAACAGATTAATTGGTTACTCATCTCATTGCGATTTGTGGGATCTTTCTGCGTGCAAAATGGCTGTCACATTTGTCTGCATCACAGTCACTGCTCTTCAAAGGAATCGGTTGTATGTGAAATGCTATGAAATGCTTCTGACAAACTTGATATGCTACCAAACTGCATGCCTTCTTTATAATGGCTGATTCAAGCGATATAGATGGAAGCCTGGGTGTGAGCCCCGTAAATTGGGCTTACTGGGGTTTAAGGGTGGGAAAGTTAAATAATGGGAAAATGTACATATTATTTTAACAAAAGTGTTGTACAAATATACCTACTAGGAACAGAAGCATCATCTTCTATCTAAAACTGGAAGATCCAAGATCATAATCCTGCTCAGTACTAAGTATTTTAAACTGGGGCCTTTTTGCCTTATGAGTGAGGTAGAGGAAAGAAAATCTGCAAGGATTCCTGTTGTTAACTGCTATTCACTGGGTCCTGCTGCCAAATTTGTTGAATGGTTTTGGGCAAAGGTAAGATTAGTCCTGATGCTTCCCAAGGCATAATGACTCCTGGCAGTCCGGGGCTGAAAGGAACAAATGGGAATCACTCGAGGTCAGCCAGCGCCCACATGGCTGAAAGAACTGGGCAGGAACAAAGAAAATTGGGGAAAAACATAAAAGTGTCTCAGCTCTAACACAACTGTATTTCTTCATCTCCTCCACCTGCCATTTTGTGTTGACTTTTCAAAACACAAGTGCAAAAAAAACTGTGCTCAGTATATGACAGTGAATAATCATTGCACTGGTGTGAACGTTCAAAAAGGCTAAATTTGGGATGATGGAGATTTGTATGTTGGTGTTGCAACAAAAATGACTTTGTTTGGACACGAGTGTGATCTGAAACAGTTTGGCAGCTGCTCTGCCACACTGCATATTTCCTCTTATTTTCCAGTTAGAATGAGGTCTTTTAAAGTTTTGTGTGTATCCCACAATGAATGCTGATTTCCTTTACTGATACTTTTGACGAGTATCAGTAGATGCAGAGATTGTGGAACTGCACTGGGAAGACTGATCAGAGCCACAGTTTTCGCAGTGACTGAATAAGTTGAGCGATAACATGATTTTTCATCATTTTGAAATCACATTTTGCAATTATAGACCCATTTTTGTTTCAAGACTAAATCGGTAGCTTTAGTTTATAACTTTGATCTAAAATCTATTTTATGAATGGGGGAATGGCTTGTTAATTTACATGATCTTATTAATTTTAATATAATCCCCTTCCCTTCAAAGGCTTTTGCTTACATTTAGTTTCTTTCGTACTGAGGCACGTGGGAGAAGTGAAATACATGACTTGGCTGTCAATGTTCCATGTTAAGCTGGCTATACATTTTCTGTCACAATCAGAGCACCTACTGTGGTGTGTAAATAGCATCAATTGGTGTTGTCATATATATTAGTTTTGACATGATGTAGTTTATGAGAAGGAATTTGCCTTTTTGATGAAAACAACAGAACAGATGAACATTTCTGTTCTAAGTTCAGTTTTTTAAAATAATCCTGATTTTATGATGTAATTTATCCTCTGGAATACTAACTATGTCCTGTATTTGGGCGGAATTTTCCCTTCCGTTGAACAATGGTGAGAAAGGTGGGAAAATGCTATAAGAGAAAAAGGGAAACGTTCATCTGAAGCATCTTATGGCTCTTAGCTTGCACTCACTCACTTTGCCTCTACTTGGAAGCTGCCAGCCTCTATGAACTTCACATTGCGTTATTTGAGCACACTGACAAACTTAGAGGCTGCCAGTCTCTGCTTGGCTCACATTCCTTTCTTAGCACATGGTCTTCAGTGCTGTATTCCAGGCTTAGAACTCTGTGGCTTACATTACGTTTTAGTGCAGAGGGAGAAGTAAGCAGCTTATGATGGTGGAGGTCACTGAACAGTCAATGGATGAACATGTCACTGTATGGCACTGTACTACAGCAGTGTCAGACCTGCAGCTCACATGGCAAGCACAATGGGAGCAGTCATTACTTGGGTGAAGTGGGACTACCATCAGTCTGGGGGTACTCTACGGTCAGTCAGGTGCCCATCCAATTCCAATCTTAGGTGGCACTTTATCAAATGTCTTTCGGAAATTCATTTACACCTAATCAACCGCATTGCTCTCATCAACCTCATTTTAAAAATCTGCATCAGTCAGTCAAACACAATTTGCTGTTAACCTATCCATGCTGACTTTCCTTCATTCATTCTCATTTGCCCAAGTGACTGTTAATTTTGTCCTGATTTCTACAACTGACTGTTCTGTAATTGTTGGGTTTATCCTTCTACTCTTTTGGAACAAAAATAGTTTTGAACAACATTTGCCGTTCTCCAGTCCTCTGCTCTGGCGCCAGCTCTGTATCTGAGGGAGGATGGAAGATTATGGCCAGTGCTTACACTATTTCCAATCCCATTTCCCTCATTATCTTGGATATATTTTACCCAGCCCTGGTGGCTAAGCAACTTAGCAACCTATCTAATACCTCTTTATTAATTTTTAGCCCATCCCAGTGTCTCAATGGCCTCCTCTTTCCCCGTTTTGGCAGCATCTTCTTCCTTGTTATGGAGTTAAAGTACTCATTTGGTACCTCAGCCACACCCTCTGACTCTATGCTTACTTAAGCAAAAGTGAGGACTGCAGATGCTGGAGATTAGAGTCAAGAGTGTGGTGCTGGAAAAGCACAGCAGGCCAGGAAGCATCCGAGGAGCAGGAGAGTCAGGATTCATGCAGGGCCTTTGCCCCACACTCTCAACTCTATGCTTAATTAGCTTTGTTGCTCCTTAATGAACCTTGGTCCTCCTTTTACTACTTATATGTTTACAGAAAACTCTTAGATTCCCTTTTATGTGTACTGCCAACTTTTTCTCATACTCTTCTTTGCACCTCTGATTATTTTACTTTCCTTCTGGATGTTTTGTGTTCATTTCCATCATCATTCCTTCAGGAGAGGAAAGGTAGAAAACTCATTGAAGAGGGAAGAACAAAGTTGATTCCAGTCTTGGCCTTTAAAAGCATTTTATGGCAACAATGGCAATTAATGATACAACTTCATAAAGTATGTTGATTGCTAAGTGGGCATTTTGTCTCCCCCTCCTCACTCTGATTCCTTGAACTACAGACATGCAGGTTACATGGAGAAGAGACTAAAAATGGCACCTTTAACCATGTCCTCAAGCTATGAGCTGAATGGAAGTGGTCACAAAGTTCAGCCGTTTGTTATTTTAATCTGCACTCTTCTGCCTCTGGCCAGCATTTACTTGGCAAGGAAGCTATTATTGCTGGCCTGATCAGACCAAAATCACTGATCAGGTGCTGATTTTGTCATCAGATCCCAATGCACATGTTTAACGAGATGGTGAATTGCCTTCTGAATTACAGGCTTACAAACCAGAGGAGACAAGGAGTGGAACAAAACAGACAAATTTTCAGCAGGGGTCCTCAAACTGCTAATTTGCATACGTGACCTGTTAGCATCTATTTCAGACAGGTTTTCTCCTCATTCCTTTATTGCCTTATTCAAGGGATTTGAGCAGAGCTGCATTTTGGGGACTATTTCATCAAATTTCTATTATTTCCCAATGGGTCCCCTCCATTTTCACAGGTTAATGAAGGTAGCAGCCCAAAGCATGATTGAACTGTGATCTTGTCCATGTAGGCCGAACACCAGTTGTTACCATCAAGTGGATTTAGTTTCACATTTACAGCAGAATAATACATTGCCCATCATTTGGTTCTTGTCAAACATATCTGACTCAAGAGCCCTCGATATTAAAATATTGACTACAAATCCACAATAGGAGCAAGAATAGGTCATTCAGCCCTTTGAGCCTGCCCCACCATCCAGTCAAGTTGTGACTGCTCTTTTCCTCAATGCCACATTCCTGTACCATTTCATATCTTGTAATGTCCATTAGCCTCCCAAAACCTATCCATTTCTGTCATAAACTGACTCAGCAATTGAGCTTCTGCAATTGTTCAGGTCTTCAATTTTGTTGAAAATCCAAACCATAGAGTGAGTGTACCAAAGGTTCATCAGACTGATCCCAGAGATGGCATGATTGTTGTACGAGGAGAGATTGAAGAGACAAGATCTGTATCCTCTAGAGTTTAGAAGAATGAGTGGTGAGCTCATTGAAGCTTCCCAAATTCTGACAGTATAGATGTGGATAGGATTTTTCCCAAGTCTAGAACCAAAGGACACAGTCTGTGAATTAAGGGGCAGGCCATGTAGCACAGAATCACACAAATGTTGCAACGCGAGAGGAGACCATTTGGTCCATCGTGTAAGCCTGAGAGGAGACATTTCAGCCTTCACTTGTTACAGTGAGTCTTGGAATTCTCTACTCCAGAAGACTGTGGAAGTTCAGTCATTGAGTATATTCAAGACAAACATTGAGAGATTTCTCAAGGCAGTCATTAAGTGAGGTGGGGACAATGTGGATGGAAAAAATAGTGTTGAGGTTGTGGACCAGCCATGATCCAATTGAATGGCAGCGCAGGGTGGAGTGGCTGAGTGGCTCTTGTTTCCTGTGTTTCCATGGAATGAGAATGCAGCTTAAGGCCTGAAGTGATATGGTGTGAGGCCTGAGTGCTTTAATTGTAGGAATGTCTGAGGTGAAACTGATTTTTCACAATTTCCAATAAGGCAGGGAATAAATGAAATGCACAGGATGTCGGTCAGGTATCTATAATTAGGGACTAAATCAGTTAATTTGCGAGGATCTGAGTGAATTCCTTTTTGCTTTATGGAACTTGTTTTACAATAGCTGGCTCAGGCAAATATCAGGAATTGATAAGTAACACTCAGGAGGCCCAGATAATACATGGGTATCGTGGAAGTTGACAACTTTGACTCACAGGGGGCTATTACCATTGAACCAGAGGGTCGTTGTAGGCTGGAGGCCCAATAGATTGATGCTTCAGAGCAGTACTGAGGTGTACTGCTCTCTTCAAATACAATTCTCAAGTGGACATTAGAAAATTCTTTGCTTATAAAAACAAAGTACTGCAAATGTCAAAATCTGAAGTAAAGACACAGTGCTGAAGAGATTTAGCAGGTCCAGCAGAATCTGTACAGAGAGAAGCAGAGTTGATGTTTCGAGTCTGGTATGACTTTACCTCAGAACACATTTCCTGACACTGTTTACAAAAGGAGCAGATGATTTCGAATGTACTGGCTAGTATCTGTCCCGAAGTCTCAATGTTGTCTGCAGGACCCATCTGTGCATTAATTGATTCTGAAGTGCCTTGAGAAGTCTAATCATCATGAAATGCAGTTCTGAGAAAGCATCGTTGGACTCGAAATGTTAACTTCTCTCTTCACAGATGCTGCCAGACCTGCTGAGCTTCTCCAACACTTTCTGTTCTTGTTTAATGAGCTGCACTATGCTAGTTTGGTCTGTACTAACTCTTGAGAGTGCAGCAGCAGAATCTGAAATGGGACAATCCTTAATTCGGGCCAAAGTGCCGCAAAGCCACAACGTGGCTCCAACAAGGAGCAGGAAGGTGAGAACAGCAACTGTCTCTGAGACTGACTTAACTTTTACCCCGACTGAAGTTGGACATGAAAGGGTTGCAAAAATGACAGTGGGTGACGAGAAGTCTGCAGCCAGCTAAAGCTAAATGGAAGGAAGTGACATGGGCAGTGAGTGGCAACTCCCTCATCCTCAAGGCACCTACACTAGTCCGAAGCTCCATGACTGCACACAAGGCCAGCAAAGGTAAGCTGCCATTCGTCATCTTTACCTCTAAATGTTCAGTACAGATGTGAACTGTGCAGATGTGTTCACAATTATGCTGCTGCACTGGAGAATCTTGCAATGGGCACATGCCTTTGCGGGATCATCTTCAGTTTCAATATTCTATTAGGAAAGTCTTTGATAAGTTCTGGTAATTTTTAAACAAACAGCTCTCTATCCAAAAGTAATCAGGGTTCTGTTTGCATGCAGGAAAGCAAATTAGGCATAATTTGCAGGAAGACTCCATTGCATAAGGAAGAAGGCAAATCATTCATCCACTAATCAGTATGAAGAGGAGGCAGCCATTATACAGGGGTCCCACTCTTCTGAGGTGGGGATGTGCATCGTCAAGTGAAAAGTGCACCACAAGTACCATTGTGCATAGCCAGCACCACAAGTCGTTTTCCTGACTGTCTGTGCTTACAAGAAGACCCATGTATGAACAGACCAAGAAAAAAGCCAGCTTGTATGAAACACATAATATTTCCCCATTTACTTCCCTCCACAGAATTGGAAAACCCATTCAATAGCAACATCTTCAAAAGCTTGCCCAGCGGGAATTCACTCATGCCATCATGAACCACGGGTTTGAAGTCACCACCAGAAATGGTGTCACTTCAAGAGTTAATGGCATGAAGTGGAGACCAGAGAATTAATAGATACCAGGAGAGATTGATCTTGTGTAGTAGAATGAGTGGCATCCAGCCAATCCGCCATTATATGCTCTGGTCCATGTTAGTTCCAATGCGGAATATATTTCAAACAGACAGTATGATGCTATTAGTTTATCACTACTGCCCAAGATACACTCCTACCCAAGAGTGCTGCATAACATTCAAGGAAGACAGTGAAGAGGGTATTGGAAGTAGAGAGGATAGTCACAAGTGTTGGATGCAGAGATGCCAGGCTTCAGCTGAAGATCATTTGGCGCATTGCAATGTCGAAGTCTCTGAAACTGTTTGACAGAGAAATGGTGACAGTTGCCAAATCCCAGGTGCCCCTCTGCAACATCATCCAACAGAGACTCCTGACTCAACCTCTTGGGTGTTGATTGGACTGGGTGACTGAATGACGATGCACTCAGCTGCTGCGCTGCTTCCTACTCCAGCAAATAAATTATACAGAGGAGAATTTCAGTGGGAGAGACCTTTTTGCAGAAACTCACTCCTTTCTAGAGAAGGAAGAACCATTCACAAGGGAAACTTGGACATGAAGCAAAGAGTGATCAAAATAAAGAACAGAAATGTTTTGGCAAAAACCTAATCCAACCTCTGACTTAAATAATAATTCACCCTTAAGTTCTAAGAATCAGCCTTCCTTAGTTGCTGTTCTACACTATCCAGTTCCATCCTGTTTGAAATGGTTGTATTTTATAATAGTGCAAGTTAGACTGGTGGCTTAAGGAGGAGGTGATGGCTGAGTGATAATTTCACTGTGCAACTATCATCGATTATTTATAAAACCCATCAGGTTCACTGATGTCCTTTAGGGAAGGAAATCTGCTGTCCTTACCTGGTCTGGCCTACATGTGACTCCAGGCCTAGAAGGTTGACTTTTAAGCAGGCCAAGCAAGCCATTCAGTTCAAGGGCAATGTGGGATGGGCAATAAATGCCCACCCTGCCAGTGATGCCCATATCATATGAAAAAAACTGAATTTGAATGAAGCATTCACTCTATCCCCTCAGCTCCTGAAAACTGCACATGTAAAGTGGGTGAGATTGCAATAGAATAGACCCCCCACACACCCACTTTCCATGACTGGCTAAGTGATTGGAGAATGTACATTTAGGGCATATACCTGAAGTATTAATTTGCCCTTTCTCTGTTCAGATACTGATGTACATGCTATATGTTTCAAACATTTTCTGTTTCATGCTTTCAGTCAGCTAAAATGTCTTTTGTTTTCCATTTCCTCATCAATTCAAACAGTTGGGAAAAAAAAGGGAAACTAAATGATGCCACATAGCATTGCCCTTCTATGAAGGATCAAAGAGGATCATTTAAAATTTGTCTCCAAATGAAGAACTAAAATGTCAATATCTTGCCCTCATTCTTGAATACAACAGATTGCATTCATAGCGTTTTATTCATAAATTTGTTCTGTTATGGGTAGCAGTGACCAAGGACTGCTGAGTCATCTTACAACAATAGTGGACATCCTCTTAAGCCTCTGCAGTTCTTGAGTGAGTGCTGCCACCGTATTGTTTGATAGAGGACTTTCAGGATCTTCACCCAGATAATAAAGGAATAGCACTATACATCCATTTTACGATGGATGGTAACTTGGAGGTGCTCCAATGACATTGCCACCCTTGTTGTTTTCAGTGTTAAAACTTGCAGGGGAGGGGGCTGCAGCAGAAGTGAGCTTGGTAAATTGCTTGAGTGTATCCTGTACATCATATATAATCCATCTGTAATCCATTGGTGAAGGCCAGCAAGACTGTTGGGAAAATCAGTGTTCAAGGTTTTGAAGATGTGAGATTTGGGATTCAGGACTGTTTGGGGGGGAGGGAGATGAGAGTTTTAGGTATAGAGGGTTATACAATGAACTAACTGTGAAGTCACAATATTTTAACCTCACTAGTATGTTCAACACGGAAAAGATACTGATGGAATAACTGCACTTGCTGCATTTCTTCAAAATATACTTATTTTCCTTTACATTGTTCAGAGTTAGTATGTACTGGCTAAGTGTAAATCTCTCAATTATTTTGAACAGTGGTATTACATGTGACAAGTATAATGTATTGTACAGATTATTCAATTTGATTGTACAAAGAGGAAACTGGACATCAACTCGGTGAGACACTTAGCTAAGCTAGTTGCAGTGGAGGATTCTATCCTTGATGAGTGCCGATTGCTGTATTGAACTGACACTTGTATCCCCTCTCCCTTCCCCATTCCTTACCTGCTTATCTATGGATGAAGCATGCAAGCTGCACAATGCCATGTTTCTGAAGCGAATAGGAACTATATTAATTGAAATGTAACCATTTACAGCCTACCACTGAAATCGAGAGCAAGAAGAAACATTCGGGCTCCCTCCTGGTGTCAATGGACCAGTTAAATGCATCCTTCGGAAGGAAGGACAGAGCGAACAGTGTTTTAAGTGTTCTGACAAACACTCTGGAAGGTGCGTAGAATGTTATCCTTTTCAATTTCTAGATCGGTGACCTTCTGTTTCAAATGAGCTACTCCAAGTAATGTCCTTTGATTCCAACAATACTTAAAGCTTTAAATGAATTGGTTCTTTGATCTCCTTGAGTGTGGAGTGAGTACTGTACGGGGCCATACAGCATGCTGTGGAGGGACAAGCCTCCCTCTCTTGATTGCTGTCCAGGAAGATTTGCGATCAGATCTTTCTCAACACCCCCCAACAACCATTTCCCCTAAAACCATGAAAAATAAACTGATGTTAAACCGAACAAAATAAAAGAATGGTAGCATTCATTGGAATCCCTTCTTGGTGAAAGGTCTTTATTAGCTTTTGTACTATTTAAGGGGCAAAATCACTGGAAATCTATTCACTGCCGTCCTTTTGAATTCAGAGACCAAGTTGTACATGTGAGACATGTGGAAATTCAGCAGGACAGTCTGCTTAAGGCCCCTCACCATGGAATCCTCAAGCCTCCTGCGGTGAAATGGCAGAGCCCAATGGCACTGGTTCGCCACTGTCTTTGGAAGCTTCCTACAATGCTTTGAGGGTCAGAAGCCAGAAGTGGCTAAGGTCAGAAACAGGAGACACCCTAAACTAGGAATTGTGACCCAAGGAAGTTTGGAACCCAGTTCGTTTGTGATGAGCTTGGCAAGTCCATCACCATGTTGATGTCTTTGATTCAAGTTCCTGAAGAATAACTGCACACCATTCAGCACTGTTCTGTTTCATCAACATTGACTGCACATTCTGTCCGTTAAGAAACACTCTTCTAAATCTGATGGTGTGACCTGTGGGTATTGGGCAAATACAGTACGACCAAACTGCTCTGCATCAGCTAACACTGTACCTTATGTCTTTCTTATTGTTATGATTCTAGACTTTACAGAAATACCCATATCTCATGTGCGCCAGCCATGACTCAATTGATAGCATGTTCATCTCTCAAAGCTCTGGGTTCAAGTCCCACTCCAGGGTTTGAGTGTAAAATCCAGGCAGGTACTCACATGCAGTAGAAAGTGTGTTCCATCATCTTTGGGTGAGATGTTAAACTAAGGACCTGGCTACCCTCTCAGAGGTGTAAAGGTTGCCATGGCACTTTCCAGAGCAGAGCAGAGCAACTATCCCCAGTATCCCAGCCAAAACTTAATTCACAATTAACTTAAGCAAAAAAAAACCAAAATTATCTATTCTTTATTGTTGTTTGTGAACATTTACCATGTACACATTACAACACCGGCTACACTACAGTCATGCTTGATTGACAGTAAAGCACTTTGCGATGTCCAGTGGTTGTCAAGGGTGCTACTTAAGTACAAGTCTTTTCTTTGTGTTAATGTTATGCTTTACAGTGTCAAATTGAAGTTCACAGCAAGCTTGCAGTTCTCCCTCCATTGGCAATGCTTGTTCTTGTTCTGGCAGCTGGAGAGATGTACTTCCTTGTGGACTGAGAATTTAGCTGACATGTTCTGAAGACTGACCCCCAGCAGTATTGCAAACAGCAGTCACACGCCAATGTAAGGCTCTGAAATCAAGAGTTGAAAGGAAGCCTGAGACTTCATTTCTCTCTCTTGTCTAGTTTTGCTGAAGATGTGAATGGCGTTTAATAGAGAACAGTATTTGCTCCAGTATGTTTAGTGTTTCAGTCAAGAATGAATGACAATGCTGGAGTACAAGTTGTTAGTTTCTGAAATATTGTGCTCAGCAGAATAATCATTCAGGGTCATCATCACAATTTGATTCCCCATGTAACAGCGTGGTAACATAGTGTAACACTAGTGGTAACATAGTGTAACATAGTGCATAACACTATGTAACATAGTGGTAATATCACTGAATTAGTCATCCAGAAATCCAGGCTAATATTGCCATAAGTTGTTGTAAAATCCCACCTGGTTCACTTTTAGGGAAGGAAATCTGCCATCCTTACCTGGTCGGGCCTACATGTGACTCCAGACTCAGAGCAATGTGGTTGACTCTTAACTGCTCTGGAAATCTCTCAGGCTGTTCAATTCAAGGACAGTTAGGAATGGGCGATGAATGCTGTCCTTGCCAGCAACATCCACACCTGATGAAAGAATGATACAAAAAATTTCAGTCACTGTATCACCCAGTCTGTTCTCAAGATGTTTGTGTAGTGCACTGCCATATTGTCTCGGCCAGGCTCCTCACTCCCTGCTGAGTTTATTTGTCTGATCAGTGTAGAAGCTCTGGTGCGACAGTGACCTGCGGTTAAATAGTGGGACTGGAGTTTACCTGTGCTGAATGTTCTGGAAATCCTGCTGAAAATGAATGTGGATTGATGTCCAGAGCATTGAACCTACTAATAAGGCCCTCTGTGGTAGCTAAGTGAAGAGTTGCCACTTTGGGCAGGTATTTGTGCCTTTCAAACCAGCCCTCAGCAAAGGGTAAAATTGGACATGGCCACAAAGCATGTTGAATCACGTTGAATGCCTGTCCAACACTCTGCTGAGCATTCAGTTCCATTTTCTGCTGTAGAACCCAAGATTATGTGTGGTATAAGAGGCAAAAGAAAAGCACGCCCATTTGTTTTAAGCCCTTGCCCCGAGTCCAATTTCACCCCATCCCTTTGGAAGATCCTTTCAACACACTAATGGCAGGTGGTAAAAGCTGGAGAGATTCCTGGTCAGTCATGTGATGGGGAGAAAATGGAGTCCACAACTCCAGATGACAACATGCCGCTAAACATGCACATTGCCCGAGCAACTGTAACAGCCCCCACCTTCAGAACGGGATTGGGGGAATTCATGAAGCACTGAACTATGCTGCACACAACTTTAGCAGTTGTGGCTATCTTATCTCAAACTCTTTGACTTTGTAATTTCAGAGCTCGAAGAGTCTCAGAGGAAGTGTCCACCCTGCTGGTATAAATTTGCAAATATGTTTCTCATCTGGGAATGCTGTCCGCTGTGGTTGAAGTTGAAAGAGTACATGCATCTGTTTGTGTTTGATCCATTTGTGGACCTAGCCATCACCATTTGTATTGCACTCAATACCCTCTTCATGGCAATGGAGCACTACCCGATGACACCGTCCTTTGAAAATGTTTTGGCTGTGGGAAACTTGGTAAGGCACATGGTTTAATTTCTCTTTTCAAAGCAGCAGTGGAAAATGTAAAGACAGATTATTGAGCCCAGGCATCTGTTCTGGTGTTTATACCCCACAAAAACCTCCTTTCACCACTTTTGAACTTATCTTGAATCCTCTCAAGTGTAGTTACATTATTCACCTCACCTACTTCCCTGAAAGCCTGTTCCACACTCTGAGTAAAGCCATTTCTCCTGCATTCTTTCTTCACTTCTACCCCATTATGGGTCCCTCCTTCTGGAGTTGCCTGCACATGGAAACAGCCTTTACATCTTTCCTACATTGACTTGATAAAATGCCTACATAGTCCGAAAGATTTTGATCAGGTCGCTATTTCCTATTTCAGCCTGAGGCTCTCTGAATTTTTCTGGTAACTTTAACCATTGGTTGAGAGGAACTTCAGTTTCCCTGCAGAAACAGGCAAGCAGAAACAATCTTTGAATTCTCAGTGGTCTTAATCAGTGCTTGGCCCGCAGGCTTTGGCAAAATGTGTTCTCTCAACTTTTCCAATGAGTTTTAATTTGGGGTTAAAATAAAATATTGAGCTTCCCTTGTTTTGTCTCTAGCAATCGTTTCAGTCTCTGGACTGTATCTGTTCTTTCTGTCTCTTGCTCTTTTAGCTCTCTCTCTTGCCTCCTAGCCCTCTCGCTCGCTCGCTCGCTCTCTCTCTCTCTCTCTCTCTCTCTCTCCTGTAGCTATCTCTGTCTCCCTCCTCTAGCTGTCCCTCTGCTAGTGCTCACTCTGTCTCTTCCCCTTCCTCTCCTTGTCTCTTCTCTATCTTTTTTCTACTCTGTCTCTGTACTATACTCTTCTCAATCTCTCTCTCCTCTAACGCCCCCACCACCACCTCCCCCTCTGTCTCTCCTCAATCTTCCTCGCTATCTGTCTACCATCTCTCTCTCTCTTTCTCCACCACTTCTCTCTCTCTCTCTCCCTCCCCACTTTCTACCCTCCCCCATCACCTCCCCCTCTCTCTCTGTCTCAAACATCTCCTCCTCTCTCCTTACACAATGGCAGCTGTGAAATTTTAATTAAAGTAGTTGAAAGAAAGTCTTAATGATAGTGACCATGATAACTATCATTGATTGATGTAAAAGCCCATCTGGTTCACTAATGTCCTTTAGGGAGGAAAATCTGCCGTCCTTACCTGGTCTGGCCTACACGTGACTCCAGACCCACAGCAATGTAGTTCACCTTGTCCTTTTGAGATGGCCAAGCAAGTCACTCAGTTCAAGGGCAGTTAGGAATAGGGAACCAAAGATTTGGGACGGAAAGATGCAAATGCAGCCTGATTCCATCTCTATTTTGGGTCTTCAGTGAAGGATTGAAATGATTAAATCTGTATGCATTTCAGTGCCCATAATGTAGGACTATTGTATTGATTCATAACTTTAATTCAACATTTCCTTTCCTTTAATAACCAGGCAACCATTTCCCTGTTCCCTGACAATGAGGTTGTCTGTTTTTGTTACCACATATTTGTTATCTGTTTGCAGGTTTCAAGCATGGTTGCTTTACACTACAGAGGGATTTTTTGATGTTTGTCGCACTGTAGTTCAGTCTTTCGGCTGCAAGTGTGTTTCTTGTGGAAAAGAATGCCATCATTACTAAAATGCAGGGTTTTTTTTTGATGACAGCAAAATATTAGAGGAACTAGGTGTGACAATCAGGAAGTGGACACAAATGGGAAAAAAAATTGTTTGCAACTCCTGTTGTGATCAGGAGAGAAAGTCGCATAAGTGTGTGGATGTGTGACTAAATATTGAGGTTGACGGTAACACTGAAAAAAATTACCTTACACCTAAAAGGATTGGAGGGTTTTGTCACATGCAAAAGGCATCCTGCTTGGAGACAGCTGTATTTTTCCTGTTCTCCAGCCCTCCCATTGTTTGTCAATGGTGATTCATGCAGGGAAGTGTCATAAATACAATATGTTCTTATATAATGCTGGCACAACATGACTGTTTCTGGTGTTAGATACTGAGCCACGACAGAAATAGTGAGGTGCAGTTCCACAACCCACTCATTTAGCACAGGCACACACGCATTGATACTCAATTGGACATCTAGAGTAATGCATACTGTGTGTCTGTATTTGAGTTTGACAATTTTTGGTGTTTTAAGTTTATACTGTGACTTTGATATGTTTGGCTGTATGACTTCAGGTGAATCAAGGAAAGCAGACAGCTAACATATAAGTGCACTACTGAATTATTTTCAAGTACACATGCAACCAATCTACAGTTGGGAAATGAAAAGACGCTTAGACCATTCGATGTAAGAGCAGAAGTAGGCCATTCAGCCCATTGAGTCTGCTCCACCATTCGATGAGATCAAGGCTGTTCTGATCATCCTCAACTTCACTTTCCTGTCTTTTCTCCATATTTGATTCCCTTATTGATTAAAGCTTCATCTATCTCAGCCTTGAATTTACTTAATGACCCAGCCTTGACAGCCCTCTGTGGTAAAAAATTGCATAGATTCACCACCCTCAGAGAAAAACCTCCTCCTCATTTCTGTTTTAATTGTGCGACCCTTTATTCTGAGATTATACTCTCTGGTCCTAGACTCTCCCACAAGTAGAAACAACCTCTCCATATCTCCCCTGTCGCATCCCCTACGAATATTGTATGTTTCAATAAAGTAGCCTCCCATTCTTCTAAATTCCAATGAGTATGGGCCCAACCTACTCACCTACTTCGCATAAGACAGTCCCCTCCATACCTGGCATCGACCCTAACCTTAACCCTAAACTTGCAAGACCCTCCCTCACTGTGTTGAGGGCTCTGGACTGCGTCCAATGCTGCCAGTCCATCTTTCCTGAGCTAAAAGGACCCAAACTGTTCACAGTATTCCAGCTGTTGTCTGACTACTGCCTTGTCACATTTTAGCAAAACATCCCTACTTTTAAATTTTATTCCCTTTGAAATAAAGGCCAGCATTCCCTACTACCTACTGAACTTGGGTGCTAGTTTTTTGTGATTCATGGATGAGGACTCACAATCCCTCTGTTCTCCTTGAGGCTACCTGTAATTGTTGGCAATTGTTACGTGATTAAATCACTTGTGAATGATGAATAGAATTTTTGTTTTGCCTTCTCTCTCAGGTTTTCACTGCGATCTTTGCAGCGGAAATGTTTATGAAGCTCATAGCGATGGACCCTTACTACTATTTTCAGGAAGGGTGGAACATTTTTGATGGCTTTATCGTGTCCCTCAGTTTAATGGAGCTTGGTCTGGCAAATGTTGAAGGCCTGTCTGTGCTGAGGTCTTTCAGATTGGTAAATATCATGTTTTGTTTCATTCTGTTCCCAGTTGCTTGCAATCACCTTTGGGCTATGACACCTGAGAAAGTTTCAAGGTTCCCCCTCAGTATGTTGTGTCTTTTGACACCACTGTGTCAACCAAAAAGCTGCAACTGCAGTGGGCATGTGATAGGACTCATGGCAGCCCTGACTCTTTTTCAGCAAACAATGTCTGTCTGTTTAAATGGCAACCTGCAGAACACAGCTGACCAAGTCTATTTAAACAACACGTTGCAGCATACAGTCCCCACAGTCCATTTAAACAGAGTCCCAACCACAGCAAATGGCTACTCGTGACTGAAACTGTGGCAATGCCTCCCAGTTTAAAAAGAGGATGATTTCGCCAGTAGGCTTCATTAAACAAAGCATGGCTACATATTATAAATTTGTCATTTCTATTGCAAAATGTCATAATTGGGTGATAGTTACATGGACAGTCTATGTGTAAAATCAATCTAATGTAATCTTATATCAGAAGCATAAGCAACTAAAGTGGCTCACAACCAGAAAGAGGAATTTATCTCGTTTGCAATGTTTGCATATAAATTAACAGTGGCTACAAAAGCAACTCGCTGATAACTAAAAGCCCCTTGAAACATTCTGAAGGTATACAAATTTTATGATCCCAGCTGACGTTACTCCTGGACAATTCTGATCCCAGAATAAGATCTTGCTGAATAGATCATTATCTGTCTTTTTGTTAATTTAGCACGGCAGTCTTTCAGTGAAATATAAGCACACAAGGCTGCAGATTTGATTTAACAATAAAACAGAAATTTCTGACAAAATAAATAAAAGCAAAATTAAACAAACCAAACCATCTAAATATAATAGTTTGAAAGATTTAAAAGCACACAGCAAAACAAAATCCCATCTATTCCTAACACTATCACTTTACTTACTCAACAATCAGAGGAATTCCTTCCTTGTCAAATCTGTATGCTTGACTTAACTTCTTCTGAGTTCTGGTTCCATATGCTGTGAAAACTTTTCCTTCAATCCTCCCACAACTAATCTTAGACTTTCTCAGTCCTTGGATAATCTGCACAGTTCTAACCAAACATTTTGCGTTTGGAAGTTTCACCACCTACACACTTTCACGGAGTTAACTTTATTCCTTAACTTCTCGGAACAATCTGCTTTATGTAGAAGAGATTACACTTGTATCTGACTTCAGTCAGGCTTCCTTCAAACTGGCCAAAAGCTTTTGAAGAAGATTTTTAAAAAATCTGTTCACCTCAGATTCTGCTAAGCTACTAATTTAATGCTTTCTCTCTCTAATTGTACAACATAAACAAATGTCCATGAACACTCCAGGCGGCATGTTCTGTTTAAAATGATGTTTCCAGAAAGACTGTCCTAGTTAAGTTTAAACCCCTTCACAAATATAGACCAACAACTATATGCCACTAGTTTAAAATCCCAACTGTTTTTTAAAAAAAAGATGTTAAATCACTTACCCTTCATCACACAAAAGAGGGTGTGAATGCTTCTGATCTTGTGATCTCTGATGATTTGTGATTGAAATTACTGTCTGTTCAATTGATCAAACTTTCTTTTCATTTCATAGTTGAGAGTTTTCAAACTGGCAAAGTCCTGGCCAACGCTCAACATGTTGATAAAAATTATCGGCAACTCTGTTGGTGCCTTAGGAAACCTGACATTGGTGCTGGCGATCATTGTCTTCATCTTTGCTGTGGTGGGCATGCAGCTCTTTGGGAAAAGCTACAAGGACTGCGTCTGTAAGATCAATACCGATTGCATTCTGCCTCGTTGGCACATGAATGACTTCTTCCACTCTTTTCTGATTGTGTTCCGTGTGCTGTGTGGTGAATGGATTGAAACTATGTGGGACTGTATGGAAGTGGCAGGCCAGACCATGTGTCTCATTGTGTTCATGATGGTCATGGTCATTGGCAATCTTGTGGTAAGTAGTGAATTTTACCATGAATGCATGCCAAACACAAATAGTATTTGGTGTATTAGAACCATAAGAGTCATTTTATTCCAAGGAATTGCTTGCAAAAGCAGATTATGTGACCCTGTCACAAATACGCAGAACTGCATAAAGCAAATGTGGTATTTTAAAGCTGAGCTGGAAGAAAAAGCCTAGAATTGAAAATTAGATGTAATTTTTAGTAGGCAACTATAGAGAAAAGGTTTCATTTCTTGTGTCCAAATTTGTAGCACAGCCATCATTTATTGCATGTAATTCTTGCCTATGTAATTCTAATATGACAGTAAATGAGTTTAACAGAAGTATAAAATGTTTATTTTAAAGTAGTGTAAGCGCAAATTTCTAAGAGTGCATCAAGGTGTACAAATACATCCCAGAAGAAATGAATGTCTCAGGAGTTTGTCTTATTGCAAGGTACTGTGTTTTATTTTGACTGATTATGTGAAGGTCTAATTCTCGGACTGAAATTTCTGGCTCATTGACAGAGCTACCTTGCTTGGGCAATATTTGGCACTGCCCAAATGGGGAGTTCCTGGTGGCTGTAGGGGTTACTCTCCACATTGACAAGACTGGTATATGCCAGGATCATGTATCAGGAAATTGTGAACCCCAGATAGCAATTGGCAATCAAATTCACAGTGTCGGAACATTTCCAGTTCTGCATTCCCAGCGTGTGTTCAGATTAAAATCTAAACTGTCTTCAGCATTTATAGATGCTGAGAAACAAAAATATTACTTTGCTGGTCCTCAACATCATCAAGGCACCAGCTTGATTAACACCCTATTCAGCACCTTCGTCATTCATTCCCTCCTCAACCAATGCTCAGTAGCAGCAGTGTGTACTATCTACGAGAAATCCACCAAAGCTCCTCAGACAGCACCCTCCAAACCCATCACCACTTCCATCTAGAAGGACAAGGGCAGCAGTTACATGGGAACACCACCCCCTGCAATTTCCCCTCCGAGCCCCTCACCATCCTGACTTGGAAATATATCACTGTTCCTTCAGTGTCGCTGGATCAAAGTCCTGGAACTCCCTTCCTAAGGGCATTGTGGGTTTACCTACAGCACACAGGATGCAGCTGTTCAAGAAGGCAGCTCACCACCACATTCTCAAGGGGCAACTAGGGATGGACAATAAACCACACCCACATCCCATATACAAATATAAAAAAAAAGGTCTTGTGCCCTGAAATCAGAGCCTTTTAATATTTGTGTGGGACTTTTCCTTGAATACTACTTTAACAAATGTTTACTTTCAGTGGTTAAGTTCAAGACAGTTGTGTGTAATTTTAAACACTGTCTGAGAATACTTCAACAAAGATGTGTTTCAAAAGATTAGAATTTTTCCTAAACAAATGAGCAGAGCCCTATCACTTTGAAACACAGGAGAAGCTCTCCTTCTGCTGTCCTGTTTTATGTTCCCGTGTGTTTCACCATAGGTGCTGAACCTGTTCCTGGCCTTGTTGCTGAGCTCTTTCAGTGCTGATAACCTTGCAGCGACTGATGATGATGGTGAGATCAACAACCTTCAGTTGTCTGTGATTAGGATCAAGAAGGGAATTGCCTTCATGAAGGCCTATGGGCATGCGTTTGTTCAAAAACATTTTAAGAGCAAAGACGCAGATGAGGCCAAACCACTAGATGAGCTAATAGACAAAAAGGTGAACTACATTGGAAACCATACCGGTGCTGACATCAACCGAGAAATGGACTACCAAAAGAATGGCAATGGCACCACCAGTGGCATTGGGAGCAGTGTGGAAAAGTACATTATTGATGACGACCACAATTCCTTTATCCACAATCCTAACCTTACTGTCAGAGTTCCAATAGCAGTTGGGGAGTCAGACTTCGAAAACCTCAATACTGAAGACTTCAGCAGCGAATCTGAAGTTGGTGGGAGCAAAGAGGTAGGAAGGCATATTCTTGTTCTTGGCTGTGATCGTTGCTTTTTTTTTGTTGTCAAACCACCAGTCAACATTCAGTAATTCAGCTGAATATACTAGAGGCTGAACATCAGACTGAGAAAATGCTTTCAGGCTAACCAATCCATTCCCCATCCCAAGCACCTTCTGTTTGAAAGGCCTACATTGAACATTTACGCATTTGACAGGATAGTCCAAATTTTTTCTGTCTGATCTGTAGCCTAAGTTTTAACCATTAGAGACATGCCAATTTCACTGCTGAAGGAGCAGAGAAGTTAATTTCAGATGAATGCATTAAGAATCCTTTTATAACCTTTTTTAACATTTGGTTTTTGAAGGTTAAAGTTTTTATTTTCCCCCAATGACAATACTCCAAAACATTCAGGGAATGTTCACTGTTCAGACCAGTCAACTTGAGGAAGAATAAGATTCTAGCCCTGAAAAGATTCCAGAACTTAATAAGTAAGTGAGAAACTGTAATTTAGTTTCAGGATAACCACTAGTGGCACATTTTTAGTCAGTGCAGCAAAAGGCACATAAGGGCAGGACATGCCTGACTAGGGTCATGACATAGGGGAGAGAGAGAGAGAGTTGAGATTAGTTGAGCTGTTGCCTGCACCATGTCATGGAGAAGCATCTGGGCCTACTTGAGCTAGCCAGATGTGAGGAGATGTCCTCAGAAAGCATGTTTGGCTGAGAACCGAGACTAACATAAGCATGAGTTGAGCAAGGGCTCTGTTTTGACAATTGAAGTTGATCTTGACTTTGTTTAATTGACAATTCTATGAGGTTTTAAAACATTGTTCTTTCTGTGATCACTTTCGTCAATGTCTCATGTTTACTTGGACAAGGTCAAGGGATGCTAACTGTTTGAAACTGTGTTGATACTTGATGGTCTGTCTGATTGAAACTTTCATTGAATTGTAAAGAACAAAGGAACACTTACCATTGTTAATATTACCATTGCTCGTGCATCCTTAGTGCATCCTGAATAATTGAGCACAGAAAGGGACTAAGTTCTCATAGAGAGTATGGGGGATCATGAAGAGTGGCAGGAGATGGCATTGGGTTGACATGGGGGATGTGAGAGGCACGGGGAACGACTGAGGGGTGTGGGTAGAACTCTTTGAACTTACTTTTTAGAAGGTTGCATAAATCATAAATCCAGACTATGGTTCGTGACTTCTTTGAGCAGCCAGTGCCCACAAATTGTGGAGAAGCTGGGTGACTCCATGGAAATTGTGAGAGAGCTTGGGAGTTGCTAGGAGATGAAGAAGATGCCTACCTGTACAAAGGAGCCAGCCAGGTCAGCAGTGCAGGGACTATGTGCATCAGTTTAAAATGACTCTGCGATAAACCTGGCCATAGAGGCCAAAACAACATTTGACCCCATTGACTAAAATAACAAACCATGATGCAGCAGGCTGCCACTGGAGCTGACAACCACGAGGTCAGGATTGCCAGTTAAATTTTACAAGGAATAACACTTGAAGAAAAGATGAAAAGGAGGAGGATAGTAGCAACTGTTGTTAGAATATTGAATGGACTCACAAACTCTTAACATTCCCCTGTCCCTGTGTTTTTGTTTTTGCCGCTGTTTCCCTATTATTTACTGATCGATGCTACTTAACTCTGTGACCTGCCTGGATTGCTCACAAGACAAAGCTTTTCACTGTGTCTCGGTACACGTGACAATAAACTCAATTCAATAACTAGAAACAAATTAATACTATTAAGGAAGAAAACAGTTAAGTGGCTGAAACAGCATCCCTACTGGAGGGGGAATTAACTGTTTGAATGGTTTGCTCAGCATTTAGTAATCAAAGAGCCAGATTGCAGGGATTCAAAGTAATTGCTTGAGGAGAAAGAAATGGTGCAGATTTGATGGGTTGAACAGCCAGCTTCTGCCCTGTAATATTGCATCAGTTTGACTTTTTCTGAATGCAGGTTTAGGAGAAAGCGAGGACTGCAGGTGCTGGAGAGTCAGAGTTGATAAAGCATGGCACTGGAAAAGTAGAGCAGGTCAGGGCAGCATCCAAGGAGGAGAGAGCCAACGTTTCAGGCAGGACCTTTCTTCAGGACTGGGGAAGTGGAAGGGGGCTGAGAGATAAATGGGGGGACATGGCGCTAGAGGAAAGGGAGGTAGAATGGCAATAAATGGGCGAAGGTAGGAGGTGATTGCAATAGGTTGTTGGAAAGTATGAAGCGAATAGGTGGGAAGGAAGATGGACAGGTAGGTCATGGCAAGAGGGCGGTGCTGAGTCAGAGGGTTGGATCTGGAATGGGGTTGGAAGGAGGGGAGATTTGAAAAATGGTGAATTCAATATTCATGCCATTTGGATGTCAGCTTCTCATCTTTCCCTCGCCCCACACCCCCCCAACCAACCCCCACTTATCTGTCAGCCCCCTTCCCCGTCCCCAGTCCTGAAGAAGGGTCCTGCCCAAAACGTTGACTCTCTTGCTCCTCGGATGCTGCCTGACCTGCTGTGCTTTTCCAGCACCCCACTTTATCAACTCTCAATGCAGTTTTGCCCAGCTCTCAAGTGCCAGTTGGATTAACCATTAACGATCATGCTAGAATAAATTGCAATTGTCTGGTCTTTCCTATTAGTTTTGACTGAAACTAGGGTGTCAATTTTAACCCCATGCAGATTTAAAACAGACAGGAGCAGAGGCCAAATTTCAAGCCTGGGATGTTAAGCAGATGATGATCTGAACGGTGATAGATTGGGAAAGGGGAAGGTGCAATAAGACCTGGGTGTCCTTGCACACCAATCGCTGAAGTTAGACATTGCAGGTGCAGCAGGCGGCGAAGAAGGCAAGTAGTATGTTGGCCTTCATAGTGAGGAGCAGGAATGTCTTGCTGCTATTGTACAGGACTCTTGGTGAGACCACTCCTGGAGTACTGTGTGCAGTTTTGGTCTCCTTATCTGAGGAAGGATGTTCTGGTGATGGAGGGTTTATCAGACTGATTCCTGGGATGACATATGAAGAGAGACTGAAACAGTTAGGACTATTTTCACTAGAGTTGAGAAGAATGAGGGGGTGGATCTCATGGAAACCTATAAACTTCTAACAGGACTAGACAAGGTAAACATAGGAAGGACGTTCCTCATGACCATGGTGTCCAAAATCAGGGATTGCAATCTAAGGATATGGGGAAGGGCATTTAGGACTGAGATGAGGAGAAATTATTTCACCCAGAGAGTGATAAGCCTGTGAAATTCTCTGCCATAGAAAGCAGTTGAGGCCAAAATATTGGAAGTTTTCAGAGAAGGAGTTAGGTTGAGTTCAAAACAAGCACAGAGTACACTGTAGAAACTCAGCAGGACTGGCAGCATCTGTGGGGAGAGAAACAGTTAATGTTTCTAGTCCAGAATGCTTCTTCTTCAGAACTGAAAGAATGTAAGGATATGGGGAGAAGGTAGAAACAGGAACTGAATTGGACAATCAGCTATGTGCTTATTGAATGACAGAGCAAGCTGAAAGGGCTGAATAGCTTACTGCTCCTCATTGCTACATTTCTATGTTTAACTCCCTGGGGCTCATTTGATTGCTCGTTGCTCCAATTCCCGCTCCGAAATAGGCAGCATTAGGGTGCAGAGCTGAAAATGTGTTGCTGGAAAAGCGCAGCAGGTCAAGCAGCATCCAAGGAACAGGAAATTCGACGTTTCGGGCATAAGCCCTTCATCAGCTTTTCCAGCAACACATTTTCAGCTCTGATCTCCAGCATCTGCAGACTTCACTTTCTCCTCGAAGCATTAGGGTGCAGACTGGCTCAAAGGGTGGTGGGGCTCCTTTAACGCGAGGATGATGGCAAATATTTGGAGACCTGGTAGAAATTGGGGAGTCTGTAGTTGATGAGAGCAGCTCCTCCTGTGAGGCCTCACACTGCTTGTCCAGCTGACCCCCACACAGACACATTTGCCAAGTGCTTTGGAGACCTCTTCTGTCTCCAAAGCCAGCTACAGACTAGTTTTAAGGAGCAGCCTCATCTGATTACAAAATCCAAAATACTGTGAACAGGTAACTTGTGATGCTGTAGTAATGTCTCTACCTCTGGGCCAGGAGGCTTAGGTTCGAGTCCCAGCTGCTCCAGAGATGTATCACGGCATGTCCCAACAGGTTGATGAAATTGCTACCTGCTTGCCTTCACTACCTGCCTGGTCTCTGCCAGCTACCGTGGAGAGTGATTTTAATCCTGCATCTATGTCATGCTTAGAAATATCTTTGCTGGGAATTACAGGGAATTTAGAGCTGTAGCATCTGTTGGTGGCTTTCCACCAAGCGCTTTTGTTGTACCAAGTCTGGCAGAGGTTTCTTGTAAATGCTGTCTCTCTGCTAAGGTGAGAGGAGAAAGATTTAAGAAGGACCTGAGGGGCAACTTCTTCACACAGAGAGTGGTGTGTGTATGGAATGAGCTGCCAGAGAATACAGTTGAGGCCATACAATGCTTTAAAAAGCATTTGGATAGATACGTGAATGGGAAGAGTTTCGAGGGATATGGACCAAATGCAAACAATTGGAACTAGCTGAGGGGGCACCATGGTCAGTATGGGCCGAAGGGCCTGTTTCCATGCTGTTTTACTCTATGACTCTGTGACTCGAAGTGTTTGATAGCACAGTATTTAAAGAACCTCACATTCATATAGAATGAAAGCCTAATCAAAGTATCTAAAATTATTCAAAGTCTAGAGTGGACTAGAGGTCTTGTGGTGCAGTGCCTCTGAGCTAGAAGCTCTATGTTCCAGTCTCGGTAGATGGGCAGAAGGTGTGTTTGTAACATGATCAAACAGGTTTAGTATAAACCTATAAACCCTTCCAGCATATAGCAGTGGCATTGAGTAAAAATGGGAGAAATTCTTAGTTAGCCACATGACAGAGAGAAAACGTCAAAGCCTTACCATCCTTAGCTCCAGGTTACAACATGCAAGTGAAAATGGGGCAACTCTGATTCCTTGGAAGTGAGGAGGCAGTTAGTTAGACACCAGATTGGAGCCAGTAACATGAGATTTGATCCCCGTCCCAGCTGGGGTAGATTCAGGATCGGTCTCCTTGTGCTTTAGTGGTGGCTGCTGAGGTGCTGTGCCTTTGGACAGAGGACTGAACAAAAGAAGGTGAGGTGGCCAAGAAGCCCAATTCCCTTTCAATATGGGGTCCATAACCAGGGGCACAGATTTCAGGGAAGAGGTTTCAAGGGCAGAAAGACTTTGACCCAGAGGTAAATGGAAATTGAGAACATACTGCCTGAAGGGTTGATAGAGGCAGGGATCCTCATTAAAAAGGGCATGGAGCTGTACTTGAGATAGCATGGCCTACAGGGTTACAGACCCCAAGAGTGAAACATGGCATTAGGTTGAAAGGATCTTTGTCAACTTGGACAGACCTGGTGGTCCAAATCGGTATATTTCATAAAGTAAATTCAATGATATTAGATATGCTGCTGCTTTATCTTTGATCTTGAAATATTTGACAACACAGATGAGGTAGAGAATTTTTAAATCATTGGTGAATGTGAGGGACAGCAACAGTGGTCAATTGTGTTTCTTTTTTTTCTATGCAGTATCACCAGTATCACCAAAGGTTTTCAAAATGGGGAGCATCAGATCAGGCCCTTTCTTTGTCCTGTTCCTTTGACAAATGGTCTTGTTTTGCTTTGCTAAACATTTTGATGTAAAAAGCTAATTACCTTCCCAAACGTTTTTTCAGTTGGTTTATTTCCACAAGGGGTGTTAATACGCAATGGTTACTGGTTACTCTTCTGGGTAGCAACTTGAGTGGATGTTTGATACGGACTGTGGAAATAAAAGACAAAAATGGGTATTTGTGCGATTTTCCCAGGGTTTTGATTATCGTGAGTGAACAATCTAAGATTTCTGGTCAGAAGTATGAAAAACAGGAGTGGGAGTAGGCCATTCAGCCCTTCGAGCCTGCTTCACCATTCAATCAGATAATAGCTGACCATCTACTTCAGTACCCTGTTCTTGCTTTCTCCTCATATCCTTTGATCCCTTTAGCTTTCCGAACAATATCCAATTCTTTCTTGAAAACGTTTCAGAGACATTTTTCCATTTGTTGCTTACAAACCCTGTTGTGTTGCTTGATAGCTTAAATATTTGCCAAACATTTTCAAAGTCGTAGTCTCTGAAATTTTGATTTTTGTTATGCCACTCTGAAAGTCTTGTGATGAAAATGTTGGATAGTTTCAAGATCTTCAGAAACAGGAAGAATAAGTGGAAGACGATAAAGGCGGGCAAAGCCCCTTGGGGTCCAGTGTTCACAAGTGGCATCAGGGTGCCAGTTTGGTGCCCATTTGCATGCAGAAGAGGCATGATTTTGATGGTCTTTACCAATAGCCACCAATCACGCTGCCTTTCTCACCGCTAAAGCTGCTTCCCTCGGAAATTCTTAATTGTCTATGCTGGCTGCAAAGCATGCGGAAACGCATGTCCCCTTTCCCCAAATGCTGCATTATTCACTTAATTGCCCCGCCAAAACAAATTGAATCACCAATGCAGAGCAAGATTCACTTATATTACACTGAAATAGAAAAAGCTCAAACAGATTGAAGAGTGTGCATTGAGGAGCGGGATGGTTTAAGTTAAATAGGGGATAAAGTGAGAGAGACCCATTTCCCAGTCCAAAGTGTACTCCTGGTGCCACGAAGCAAAGCTTTGAACTGGTTGCTTCTCCCCTGTCAAGTCCTCTCAGAATCAAAAATGTTTCAATAAGGTCAACTTTCATACTTCTCAACTGCAATGAGTACACACCCAACCTACTCAACCTCTCCTCATAAGACAGTCCCTCCATACCCTTGAATATATTTAATGACCCAGCCTCAACAGCTCTCTGCTGTAAAGAATTCCACAGATTCACAGCCATCTGAGAGAAGAAATTCCTCCTCATCTTGCTTCAGTGTGCAACCCCTTATTCTGAGATGATGCTCTCTGGTCCTAGACTGTCCCACAAGGGGAAAACAACCTTTTAGCATCTACCCTGTCAAGTCCTCTAAGAATTTTATATATGTCAATAATGTTGCCTCTCATTCTTCTATATTCCAATTAGTCCAGAGACAATGTACTCATAAGACAGTCCCTCCATACCTGGAATCAGCCCAGTGAACTTTCTCTGGACTGCCTCCAATATCAGCATATCTTTCCTTCAATAAGGGCTCATAATTGTTCGGTTATGGTTTGACTGCTACCATGTATCATTTTAGCAAGATTTCCCTATTTTTATACCATCTGTTTATTGCCAAATGTTAGCCCCATTGCCCTCCTTCCAAAGATGCTCAAGGGCATCCAATTTTCCACCAGCTTCCCACTGTTTTCCAGCTGGATTTAAATGATGCCTGATGTTCAAATAGCCCAGGCTTTCTTTCATGAGCAGTAAGTCTGTTTTCAACTCACTCTGCTGCTCACCTGCCCAGAGTTAAGCCTTTATCTCTGTGTTGTCCATTAATGGAGTGGCATTTTTCTTTAAGACTTTTAACCCTTACAGTACTAAACCAGTACGTAGACTAAAAATATAATACCATAAATGAATTATTACAAGCTGTGTTACTTCAGACAAGAGAGTTGAGGTGGGAAGTATATCCTCAAAAATGTAACTGACAGTGGAATAAAATGACAACTTCTGTATACTGCATGTACTTCAGAATCCCCATCAATAATGATCATGCATTATTGTGATAACACTCTTTCATCAACCTCAATAGATGAAAATCTGAGCAAGATATCTTTAATGTCCCCTTCCTTTTCCATGTTTCCTTTAACATGCTATCAAGGGATTTGAAATTTCATGTCCAAACTTAGTAAAAAATGCATCATTGGCTAATCACCTTCCTTAAAGCTAGCAACAAAGTAAATTATGGGGATACAACAATGATGGGAAGGACAAGACCTTTATCTGTTCAGCTCCAAGGAATAGTTTGTCACAAAAGATTGACTTGCCATACCAATTGAAGCTGTATGGACTTCCAAAGTGCTTGAATGTGTTAATTATTCCTGTTTCACAGGAACAAAGTATATTGTTATGTCAAAGACAGTAATTCCACAGTGAAAGTACACTATGTATCCAGACACTTTGGTATATTTTGAACTTTGAGGCCTCAGCTTTCCAGCAGTTTGGCAATTATGCGCAAAGTTGGGATTGTCAGTGCAAAATATCTAAAGGACATTTGAGTGAAAATGAAAGGCTGGATAGACAGGGACTTGTTTCACTGGAACTTAGGAGGTTGAGAGGCAACCTGATAGAAATGTATAAAATAACAAGGGGTATGGATAGAGTTACTGTCTTTTCCCTGCAATGGGAGATTTCAAGAGCAGGGGACTCATTTTTAAGGTGAGAGGAGGAAGATTTTAAAAAGACATGAGGTGCAAATTTTTGACACAGAGTGGTTTGTGTATGGAAAGAACTTCCTGAGGAAGTGGTGACTGCAGATACAATTACACAGTTTAAAAGATATTTTGATAAGTACATGAACAGGAAAGATTTGGAGAGATATGGGCCAGGAGCAAGTAGGTGGGAGTAGTTTAGTTTGGGATTATGTTCGGCATGGATTAGTTGGACTGAAGGGTCTGTTTCTGTGCTATATGACTCTAGGACTCAGCTTATGACAACCAAAGGGATTGACTCTCCATCTTGACACCATCTTTTCCAGCATTTCCCTTTGATTTTCTGCAACATGGAATAACTGCTGTGTAAATTTAACCCCATGATCTGTAAGACATCCTTCTTTGTATATATTTTTGCCTCAAGCATCGCAACTTTAAATAAAAAGAAACAGCCGCTCTTTCTTTTATTTCCCAAGGCGATGCTTTGGTCTTCGAGTAAAAAATGAGGTCTGCAGATGCTGGAGATCACAGCTGCAAATGTGTTGCTGGTCAAAGCACAGCAGGTTAGGCAGCATCTCAGGAATAGAGAATTCGACGTTTCGAGCATAAGCCCTTCATCTGATGAAGGGCTTATGCTCGAAACGTCGAATTCTCTATTCCTGAGATGCTGCCTAACCTGCTGTGCTTTGACCAGCAACACATTTGCAGCTGCAGATGCTTTGGTCTTCAGCAATCAGAGACATTCCGCTTGCTTTAAAATGTATACAAAAGTTTGGCAGTTAACTGTCAGTCATCATTCGCTGGATCAGTCTTCATGGCAAAACCTTTACCAATTAACACTGACCTCATTTATAGTATAAAGGTTATGACCCCTTTAAATTAAAGCTCTTGTCAATTGTCTGGATGAGTGTATGTCTCAACAAAATATGTCTTTTTCCAGAAATATAAAAAAAAGTACTAAAAACTGATGGTCAGGACACGATAGCATTGTGTAACCTACTATAAATCTGTCTACTTTTGTTGTGGTGGCATCTGTTCCTTCAGCATTGCTTATGTTGTTATGGAGTTACCAATCATTCGCTTGTCTTATGAATTTGCAGAAACTGGATGATACCAGCTCGTCGGAAGGAAGCACAATAGATATAAAGCCAGAAGGAGAAGAGGGCCCACCAGTAGAGCAACCTGAAGAGTATTTAGACCCTGAAGCATGCTTCACTGATGGTAGGGCCTGACTAAATGACATTGTGAAATCACAGTTAGCATTGCAAAAAGATGAGTTGGGTTAGAATGACTTATACTGGGTGCAACACATGGACAACTGATGCATTCTTCATGCTTTTTTTCTACAATAGATAAGAACTTAAGAAGTCCAAGCAGGTTTGGGTCATTCAACCCCTTGATAATAATATCTGATTGTGACACACATTCCTGTCTGTCCCCCATAACTCTCATCTTCCTTGTCAATCCAGACTTTGTCTAAATTAGACTTGACTATATTTAATGAACCAGCCCCCAATGCTCACTGACCATAAGAACAATATGGAGGAGAAAGTGAGGTCTGCAGATACTGGAGATCTGAGCTGAAAATGTGTTGCTGGAAAAGCGCAGCAGGTTAGGCAGCATCCAAGGAGCAGGGGATTCGACGTTTCGGGCATAAGCCCTTCTTCAGGAATGAGGAGAGTGCGCCAAGCAGGCTAAGCAGGAGCGCCAAGCAGGAGAGGTCAGGAAGAAGATTGTAGGTTAGGAAGGCGGTCTAACTCAGCACCGCCCTCCTAACCTGCAATCTTCTTCCTGACCTCTCCGCCCCCACCCCACTCCGGCCTATCACCCTCACCTTGACCTCCTTCCACCTATCACATCTCCATCGCCCCTCCCCCAAGTCCCTCCTCCCTACCTTTTATCTTAGCCTGCTTGGCACACTCTCCTCATTCCTGAAGAAGGGCTTATGCCCGAAATGTCGAATCCCCTGCTCTTTGGATGCTACCTGACCTGCTGCGCTTTTCCAGCAACACATTTTCAGCATAAGAACAATATGACGACATTCCTGGGAGAAGAAATTCCCTCTTATTTCTGTCTTGAATAAGGTGCCCTTGGGTTCAGTCTTCACTGACCTGGAGGTGGTGAGAAGGGAAAATAATTGGATGAGTTGACCCTGGTGAGATACTCATCCCCTTCTCAGTGCATCTCTAATAAAGGGCTGGGCAAGTAGGGCATTGGATGACTTTCCTCGCCTGATGCCAATTAAGGGCTTTAAGCAGTCAATTATTAACTTCAACTCACCAAATCCCCAAAGGGCTTGTGTGGCACCTGGCCAAACTGGCCATAAACAGGTCCAGGGAGTGGGCCGTGGAGGGGGTTGATGGGGCCGATTGCCTGCCCCTCTTCCGCAGTTACGTTAGAGTCCGGGTGTCTCTGGAGAGGGAGCACGCGCTGTCCACCAACGCCCTTGAGATTTTCAGGGAGAGGTGGGCACCACAGGGGGTAGAGTGTATTATTTCCCCCTCCAACTCTATTTTGATTTAGTCCCTGCCCTCCCCTTCACTGTTTGATCACGCAGCACTGCCCTTCGATGTGAAGGGCACTGCTTGTCACTGGCCACTCGGGTGTTTCCTTTCTTCCTGGTGGTGGGAATTGAATAAAGATTTACACTCCTGTTGTTCTTCACTGTGTCCAACACCTACACACATATGACATGGGGGCTGGGGAAAATGTAAGCACTGCAGCAGTTAGGCGGGAGTGTGGGGGAAAGGTAAAAACAAGAAACAGGGGTGTCAGGGGTTCTGCTCACTCTGAGAGCTGCCTCTGAGGGAGCTGGATCAGTGTGAGTGAAGGACTCTGCTCTTTTTTTTACCCCTGTACTAAAGAGAAGAGGAGACTGATTAGATGCAAAAGAAAAGGGTTTGTGTGAATCATATCATGATGAAAACATGCCCAGTTCTAGATTCCCTGGCAAGAGGAAATGGTTCACCTTGCTAAAGTCAGAAGTCTCTTGGCCACAAATTCTGGAATGACCTGGGCCAGTAGTTGGCAAGTCTGGTTTATGAGGATAAAATCAAACTAATTTGTAAGGAAGTGTATGTTAAAAATAGCTCTGGCAATGCAATGCTTAATTACTGTTAAATATATAAGCAGGATAGATCCTTGCAGTATAACGTGCTGGTTGCACTCTATTTAAATTGTTTTGTGACCTTCTCTAAATTATAGGAGCAATATTATTTCTTGCACTTTGGTTCAGGAACAAAAAACTGTTCCCAGGTGTCAGGGATTTAATTATTTCAGGGACAAGTAATATATAGCAAGAGAAATGTTTGAGGTGATTGAGTAAATTTAGGGAACTTGAAGTGGAGTATTTGGACAGTGGAAGACGTAAGTTATAAGTTTTGAGGTTTAAAAAAAGGAAGCCCTTTTCTTATTGTCACAGAAAAGTTATTTGATTTCTGGGTCAGGAACAACTAAAAGCAAATAGAATGGTTTTGAGGGGAATAGAGAGGAGTTCTTGAAGTAACAAAACATTCAGGACCAGGTGAGGAGGTAGAATGGGGAGGTGTTGTGGTGCAGTCAGTAGCATCCCAGCCTCTGAGCCAGAAACTTCCGGTTCAAGTTACCATCCAGGACTTGATGGTCACGGGAGGTATATTCATTACAAGTTGATCATTAACCTACAAACTTTACCGATATTCCTGATGGCAGGTGGGAAGAGTGAGTGTGTCTCCTGGTTAGCCATCCTGCAGAAGGCAATGACAAACCACTGCAGTGTCTTGCTGAGCATTACCACAAACCAACATCAATACAGTGCAGGTTCAAAGTCAACAATGACCTGTTTTAGGCGGACGAGAGAGAGAGAGATAGATTGGCACCACATCTTAAAACACTCCCTCCACCACCGATGCTCAGTAGCAGTAGTCTTTACCATCTAAAAGGTGCACTGCAGAAATTCACCAAAGGTCCTTAGACAGCACGTTCCAAACCCATGACCACTTCCATCTAGAAGGACAAGGGTACCAGATACATGGGAACACCATCACCTGCAAGTTCCCCTCCAAGGAACTCACCATCCTGACTTGGAAATATATCACTGCTCCTTCAGTGTCGCTGGGTCAAAATCCTGCAACTCCCTCTCTAAGAGCATTGTGGGTCTATCTATAGCATGTAGACTGCAGCTCACCAGCACCTTCTCAAGTGACAACTAGGGACAGACAATAAATATGGGCCAGCCAGCAACACCCACATTGCATGAATGAATAAAAAAAATTAAAGTTAATCAGAAAGGGATGGTCTGGTTGGTCAAAATGTCCTTTCTCATTGTTGGATGAAATAATAATTGCTGAAAAGTGCAGATTCAGAAATTGCATTCTGTCTTTGAGTGAATTGGTCACCTTAGCTGAATATCATTGAGATAATGAACTGAGAAATTATCCCACTCCAATAGTCATTGAACCGTGTGTTTGCATTTTCCATAGGTTGTGTGCAACGCTTTAAATGTTGTCAAGTTAGTATTGAGGAAGGCTGGGGAAAACCATGGTGGACTTTGCGAAAGACCTGCTTCTTAATTGTGGAACATAACTGGTTTGAAACCTTCATTGTTTTCATGATTCTGCTCAGCAGTGGAGCTCTGGTAAGTCCTTTTAAAGTGAAGCAGCATTTGCCTCGGGCGTGACTGCACATTTATTGTCTTGTCAGTTAGCCAAATGAAAAGCAGAATTCTGAAGCTGAGTCTAATGCCCATTTTCTTTTGTTGTAGTTATACACTGCCTGCATTTTCAGGTTTTTTTAATCTTCCTTTCAGTGCAAACTCTTTCTGGGATTCAGGTCCCACAGGTGCTAGGCACTGTTCAATTCTCTAAATGGTCATTTAACATGAGTGCATGTGAACAGCCTGTGGCCTCCATTGCAACTGAGCCTTTTCTTGCGGTCTTGTCCAAATCCAAGATTTTCCAGCAGCCTCCCTTTCTATCTGACCCGATCAGAATAATCTTAGTGAGAGATACTGGCACACTGGTAACGGCACCAGGCTAGTAATCCAAAGCACTGGGGACATGGATTCAAATTTAATGAATAGATTTGGAATTGAAAGGTTGTCTCAGCAACAGTGACTATTGCTGTACGGGTATATCAGCTATTACCCTGTCTGAACTGCTGGTCATGATGAAGGTTGCTGCCACCATCCTGTTTGAGTGTAGAAAACGACAGGCCTGTTCGGTCTAGTGTGGGAGAGGAAAACCAGCTCCTCGTCCAACTAGAAGAGGCTCATGTAGTTCCCAAGGTGTAGTTTTTTGCATGTTGCGACATGTTACTGGCTACATTGATATTATAGACATTGTTACAGAGACTTTGAAGAGGACCCAGACTGATTCCTGGGGTGGCAGAACTGACGTATGGAGAGAGACTGAATTGGTTTAGGCCTATATTCACTGGAGTTTAGAAGAATTAGGGAGGGTCGCATAGAACCCTATAAAATTCCATCAGGACTAGACAGTGTGGATGCAGGAAGGATGTTCCCAATGACCGGGGAGTCCAGAACCAGGGGGTCACAGTCTAAGGATTGGGGTAGGCCATTTAAGATTGAGATGAGGAGAAATGTCTCCACCCAGAGTGTGGGAGCCTGTGGAATTCTCTGTCACAGGAAGCAGTTGAGGCCAAAACATTGAATGTTTTCAAGAAGGAGTTAGAGATAGTTCTTAGGTTTAAAGAGATTAAAAGGATGGAGGGAGAAAGCAGGAACAGGGGACTGAGTTGGATGACCAGCCAGGATCATATTGAATGGGGGAGCAGACTCAACAGGCCAAATGGCCTACTCCTGCTCCTATTTGCTATGTTTCTATGTTAGGTTTCACTCCTTTGTAGAGCCCAGAATGATCTGCCCATAAGTTCACAAGACATCATTATAGAAGTTGTTGCTTATGATGTTCCTCAGTATTATCTCTGTCAGACCCATATACAATAACCAGGGCAATATCTGGATGACTAATATCCTTTTGGGAAGGAAATGGCCATCTTGCCCAGTACGGTCTGGATGTGACTCCAGACCCAGAGCAATGTGGTTGACTTTGAACTACCTTCTTAAATCGCCTGGCATGACACTTGAGTTCAAGAGCAGCAAATAATGGCTTTGCCAGTGATGCTAATCTCCCATGAAAGAGAGAATTTTTTTTCTTCCTCATGTATTGATCTGTCTTCCCCTTAAGTACATCAACACCATTCCCCTCGATTACTCCATGTGGAGACAGGTTCTGCATCTTCTGGGGAAAGAGGTTTCTTCTGAATTCCCAATTGAATTTGTTAGTGACTATCTTCGCCTTAGGATCCCTAGTTCTGATCTTGCAGACAAATGGAAACTTTTCCATATCGAAGCTCTCCATAATCTTTAAGAACTTTAGTCGGTCAGTTTTAAGTTGTCTCTTTTCTGGAGAGAAGAGCCCCAGCCTATTCAGTCTTTCCTAATGGTTATTTATAGCCCCCGGCTCTGCTGTAAGTTGAGTGAATCCTTTAATTAATCAAGCCAAATTTGTAAAGATAAAAATTGTACCATTGCATGGCATGATGGTATTAGCTGCAACATAGGTATGACTATGGATTCTTTACTAAATAGGTTTCAGGTTTAATCGCCAGGCTGTGCGTCCAGTGTCTGAAGTTAGTTGAGGGCAATTTGTGAAAGTATTACAGCAGTCTCCCAGGACTGGGGAGAGGGGGTACCAGCTTGGGTGACTCCAGCGGATTGTCTAGCATGGGAAGAAGAACCTGGGGCAAACTAAAATAACATCACCACATACACACACAAGGCCAACAATCATGAAATAAGGAAACAGGCCAGCCGATGTCTGAGGAGCCAAGCCTTGGCTCAAGACAGTGCATTTTGAAGAGATGTTCTTTTGTTTCCAAGAACAATTGCTGTACAGTTTTAAAATGGTTATTCTTTTCAGGCTTTTGAAGATATTTACATTGAACAGCGGAAGACAATCCGGACTATCCTTGAGTATGCTGACAAGATCTTCACATATATCTTTATCCTTGAGATGTTGTTGAAGTGGACGGCCTATGGATTTCAAAAGTACTTCACGAATGCATGGTGTTGGCTGGACTTCCTCATTGTCGATGTACGTGTCCAACCTTTTTGTGTACTTTTTGTCACCTTTATGTGCTGGTGGGCATGCATGATATAGTTATGTTTAGTTATATTCTCATCTAGCAGTATAAATGTGTTTAATTCAACATACTATATTTAAGGTACAATGAACTGTTGTGCCAATCTTGTCAAGGTGTGTTATGAGCAAGGAAGTTTAGCCTCATAAATAAGTCTAAAATTGAACAGCAAATTATGTCAATGAGATACCTCCGTAATGGTTTTACTGGTGACTTCAGGGCTTAATCTGGTAAATAAATTGGTTTAAGAGATGGAGGGTTTTGGTCAATAGTTTAGTAGCGAATCTGAAGAAAACTTAAATCTTCATTCCATTCAGATTCCCTTCACCTAAGAAAACTTGAACCAGTCCCTTTTTTGGCAAATATATTGTTTGTTAATTTTAATTTCAGAGGTTAACAGGCAGTGTCAAATGATCTCTTAAAAGATAAAATTTGTACTAACAAAATCCCAGTGTATTTAAAAATGGAAATATTGATAGTGAATGTAAGATGTTGGAGATGCAGTGCTTTTATTTCTAATTCATTTTGCAGAAATTAGAGCCAGATATTGTCCTTTATTAATATCTGCATTGATTTGTAGCTCTTTTCCTGTATACAGAAAAATTGAGGCCCAGATTTTAAGAGTATCCTGTCCATTAGCCATCTTTCAATCATTTAAACCATTCAACTGTTAGCATATGGTAAAGCTCGTTTTGTGATGTTGTCGTCACTTGGAATTTTATGTTCTGCCACCAGAGATATACCTGTGATTTACTTTCATTGTTTGAAGCATTTGTCTGTGCAAATCTGTTGCCTGTGCTGGGTTGTTCTATTATAGCACTATTATGCAAACCTGTTCCAAAATAATTAAGTTGCCATTTCAAATTTGGGTGTTTTGTTGAATGAGGAAGGTGTTGACTTCAGGAAGTTATGTATGTGTAACAATGTTCTCCTGTGATTCAAATAGCAGTTTGACATATGCCAGGACAATATGGTCTCCTTAATGTTATACTGGGCATCCTCAATGCAGTGCTTCCTTTTAATCTGCCACAGGCTTTCCTTTATTAGCTGCTATATTGAAGTGTTGACTTTTTTTTGCTGTGGGATAATTGAAAAGTATATTTTTGTCATGCTACTACACTCAAGCTTCAAAGTTGCCAATGCTGTTGTAGTAATTTTCAGTATGTCCTTAGAAATGGGTGCCATACATTGCACTGTCAACTACAAGCCAAGCAAAATGCACAAGGCATGTCATATTTTTATTTTCTAATAACCTGTTCAGAACCATTATGACACACTTCCAGAGCAGATGGGACTTGAAGCCGGGACTCCTGGTTCAGCGGTAGGGGCACTACCACTGTGCCACAAGAACCCTCCACAGTACATGTTATTCTCTTATAGCATAGTTTGGGGTAGAAATTTGCAGGCAAAATAGATTATTAGTATTGAATTATCTGGCCATTCTATGCCATCCCAAATTAATTCCATTCATTTGAATCTATCAAGTCAGGTATTTCGTCCAGACAACACTCATGTTTAGTTGGCCATTGAGCCTCCTCTTCTGTGGCTAATCCTCTTTCTCAATGCCATGGGGGTGTCGAGTAGCTCAGTTGGTTGGATGGCTGGTTTGTGATGCAGAGTGACACCATCAGTATAGGTTCAATTCACACACTGGCTGAGATTCCACCTTCCCAACCTTGCCCCCTCACCTGAGGTGTCACCACCAGTCATCTCTCTAATAAGAGAATAGCCCTGTGGTCCTCTGGGACAACAATGACTTTACCTTATCTCAATGCCTGCTTTTTCCCCATACTCCTTCATGCCTTTAAAGCTAAAAATGTATCGATCTCTTTCTTGAATATGTTCAGTGACTTGGCATCCACAGCCTTCCATAGGGTGACCACCTTCTGAGTAAAGAATTCTTTTTTCATCTCAGTCCTAGATGGTCTACCCCATCCCGAGATTGTGACCCTTGGTTCTAGATTCTGTCACCAGGGGATATAAAATAATAAAGAATAAAATTGATAATAAATTAATAGTCCATTTGAAAGGAATAGTTTAATGCCCCCATTAAAATAGTGACTAAAGTAATGCACACAACATAATCCCTGGACGATGATGTTTAATTTCGTTAAAACATCATTGGGATAGAAAGTTGTCACCGACAGTGATGTAGAACAAGCAGTATTGAATCAGCTGCCTGATATTAACTCAATTGCAGCCAATGTGCCCAGATGAATTCCTACCCTAGAGTTTATCTCTGTAATGAGTCTAAAAATCCATGTCACTTTTAGCCAAAATTTTAATACACGTGTATTAAGAGGTTGGAAGTCTATTTTAGCAGATAGACCATAAGACCATCAGATATAGGAGCAGAATTAGGCTATTCAACCCATCAAGTCTGCTCTACCATTCATTCATGACTGATGTGTCTCTGAACCTTATTCTCCTGCCTCCTCCCCATAACCCTTAATCCCCTTACCAATCAAGAACCTATCTAGCTCTGTCTTAAATACACTCAATGACTTGACCTCCACAGCCCTCTGCGGCAAAGTGTTCCACAGATTCACCACCCTCTGGCTGAAGACATTCCTCCTCATCTCAGTTCTAAAGGGTTGTCCCTTCACTCTGAGGCTGTTCCTCATGTGATAAGCCCTTCATCACCAGGATCATTCTTGTGAACCTCCTTTGGACCCCTTCCAAGGCCTATGCATCCTTCCTTAGATTCGGGGCCCAAAACTGCTTACAATATTCCAAATGTGATCTTACTAGAGCCTAATACAGCCTCAGCAGTACAGCCTTGCTCTTGTATCCTAGCCCTCTTGAAATGAATGCTAACATTGCATTTGCCTTCTGAACTGCCAACTGAATGTGTATGTTAATCTTAAGAAAATCCTGAACTAGGACTCCAAGGTCGCTTTTGTGCTTCAGGTTTCTGAAGCCTTTCCCCATTTAGAAAATAGTCTATTCCTGTATCCTTCCTACCAAAGTGCAGAACCTGTCACTTTCCTACATTGTAATCCATCTGCCATTAGCAATAGTTAGTACATTCATCCATAATTTTTAGGAAAAGCATTTACTTTAGAGAAATAAAGGAACTTAGCAGGTTTATCAATGCATTACAAATGCCAGTAACAATTTGTATTCATTGAGCTCTTTTTAAAAATATATTTTTATTTAAAATAGATTTTTAAATTTTACAGCAAATACAAAATAATACAATGCAAAACACCAAAGAAAGAACACCAAAAAAATTTTAAAAACCCAAACCACCCTCATGTACAAATGTATAAATCTGTATATTAAAAAATGCATAATAAAAACCCAACTACTCAACTAAATAAATAATAACCAACAACAAACTAATAAATAATAATAATACAGCTCAGCCAGACAAAATACTAACTCTCAAATATCGAGAGCATTAATTTTTCATTGAGCCCTTTAATGTAATATAATTGCTCAAGGTGTTTCACCAAGAAATTTTGAAACAAAGTCCTATAGAACTTCAACCTGATGGAGAATAGCACATAGTGTACAAAATGATGAAATGTTGTACAATGCATATGTTATGGGAGATTAATATACACACTATCCTCATTCTAACATGAATGAATTTCAAAAGAGGCTGTCCCACTTGTTCACGAGAAGGAAGGAAAAGTTAGAAAATGTTTTGCAGCACATAGATGCTTTAAATGACTTCTTGAAGTTTAACTATTTATTGGTTTTCTTTACATTCATTCTTGGGATATAGATGTTGTTGGCTAATTTCCCTTGAGAAGATGGTGGTGAGCTGCCTCTTTGAACTGCTGCAGTCCATGTGCTGCAGTTAGACCCACAATGTCGTTAGGGAGGGAATTCAAGGAGTTTGACCCAGTGACATGAAGAAACAGCAATATATTTCCAAGTCAGGCTGGTCACTGGCTTGGAGGGGAACTTGCAGGTGATGGTGTTCTCATGCATCTGCTGTCTTATTGGTCATTCCTAGTTCATAAAGCACCAATTTTATTGTCAATTTTGCTTTTCCAAGAGACTGAACCACTGAATGTTATTCTTTGAAGAAAGTTTGCAATTTAATTCTTGCAGTCCCCTCTCCCTCATTTTGTTCAACATCATTAGTTTCTCTTCACTTGTGTAACCCCCTCACCCAAGTAGACTGTCCCAGGATCTGAGGTATCTTCATGTACACCACCAATGTCAAGCTAAACCCACTTGACAGATGTAGGTGCTGGAGTCTGTTTTCTTATGCTCAAGTAGCAGGGCTAAGACTGTCAAATGGAACATGGGCAGGAATGCAGAAGGAATTGCATTGTACAAGTCACCATTTATACCCACCATGTACCCCTTTGTTTCTGGAGAGAGTCAATATGTCATTGATAATCCAAACTCGAAACTTGAATTTCAGTCTGAATATGTGTGTGTCAGTTATTCTAAAGCAACAATATAAAACTTTACATAATGAAGGTTAATAATGACTTTGTTTTAGTCCAAAGATGCTTCCAATGATTGTTTTCAAACTTGTTAGTATAATATGAATGTGGAATAGTCTGATGGCATAATGATGGCAAATGATCTCTATTAGTATTTTGCCTGTGGATTTAAATTTCCATGTTGGTTGCATTGATTAGATAAACACATAATAATTAACATGTTACATACAGATCTCATTAACTTCCTTTTCAGAGTCTTGGACGATCAGCATCTTTACTTTTCCTTTTGGCTTCGGGTACAATAACCATTGTAAACAGGTGGACGTGAGCATGCTTAGTATTCCGTCTTGTCTGAAGGTGAACTAACAGAGTTGATAACCTGTAGATCAATTTATTGTCTCGTTCCTTTCCTTGTAGAATGGATTTCTCCCTCTTATTATGTTAAGAGTGAACACTGACAACATTGTAAACATGTCTTTAAATTTATAGCCTTTTGGAAGATTTTGAATTGTTTCAGTCTACTGTGTGTCTTCTGTAAAAGTTCGAAGAATGAATTGATTTTAAGATGTTTTCCATTTGTGCAGAACAATTCCTGTTCACCCCTCTGACTACTGAAGACAGATTTGGGTCTGCTATATTGCTTATGGTAGCTAACTTCCTCAGCATATTCCTGCTGTGATTTCTGGGGACAAGTGTAACATCCAGTACCAATTATCTCTGTTAAATTACTATTGTTTGTTTAGTGATTTATGTCAATTGTAAGCTCAGCTAAAATGCTGAGTCAGAAGTCATAATGGACAAACCAAACGTTTGTATTTGTTATTTAGTGGACGGCTGATCTCTATTATATTGTCTTCAGTGCTCAGAGTGTGTAAAAAGAAAGCAAGTTGAAATGCTGGCAAAATAGGTTTCGGCTCTTTCATTTGATTCCTTATGGCCAAATATCTTTTGAGTGCGAAAGACTACACTCACAATGATTACTAGAATAAATATTAGGTATTAAAAAGCACGGATCAGGGAGATGCTAGTACATTTATTCTACACGTGCATCAAACCCATGTCATATATAATCTCTGACCTTTCCATCATGGTGAAAGAGCTACATTACTATATCAGTGCAACATCGACCCAGTTGTAGATGCCATTAATTTAGTTATTCAAAATAAGATCCAATCTACACATCAATATCAAGCCATGCTGAATAGACATCCTTTAGAATTTAAATTTTAAGCCATTTGGAGATAGAGTGGGGAAGTCTGTCTTCCCTTGGAGGCACTAAGGAAAACAGATTTCACTTATTTGACATATTAATACTAATGTGTGTCAAACCTAGCCCCTTAGACTCTGTGAGTTCCTCCCCCACCGCCCCACATCTCTGCTGCCCTCAGCCTTGCAGCTGTGTAGTGCACCTATACAAACATTGAGTAGAGAACTGAACAAGATCATCTTCAGTGTCCAACTTTTAAAGTTCTCACTTTAGCAACGACTCAAGCGTTTGAGCATGTTTTGCTAGAAGGCAATATATTCTGCCTGGTACCGTTTTCAAATTGTTCCTTGCCCGTGAGTCTTTTCGAACCTGATTTAACAACCAGTAACATTTCAGAAACTTCCCGAAGAGACTGAGCTAGAGTGCAGCTTCCAATTGAAATTTCCTGGGAATCCCTCTTGGTTTTGTGCATTTGAATTTGAGGACAAAATGTTAAACTGAACGTGACTGGGCTTAACACATCACAGAATGTCAGTTTGACTATCATTAGGATCAGTTTGTTTGCAGATGGAACCTTGTGTCCCTCTGCCACCCACATCCTCCCCCACCCCCCTCCCCACCTCCGATCCCATGATCCCTTTCCAATGCAGTGCCTCTGTATATAAAGGATATATCAGAGGTTAGTTTGATATGCAGCACAGATTTACCTGTATTCTTTTTTGTAGGTACCTTTTATTTGTGTCGCTTAATTTTCTGGGCTTTTTCCCCCCTCACTTCGATCGGATCTTCACAAAGTAAAGGGCAAGGGTAAGGTTCTTATCGTCCATTGGGCGTTTTCCTCCAACAGGTCCCCTTTAGTTGTCTGTGTGTCTGTGACCCTTCTTTTCACTTTTCTTCCTTTTGTTCTGTCTTATGCCTCTTCTCAACTACGCATTTCCTTCTAGGTCACTAGGAATTACTTCAGGCAAGGGAAGTAGGGAGCTGGCCTCAGTTCATCGCATCGAGCTTGAGGCAATCTCACAATTAGTCCATTTTGTTTCATCAGCAATAGGGCCTTTGCTAACAGTATTGGGAACTTTGCTTTTCTGTTTCTGTATAGGTTTCCTTAGTCAGCCTCGTAGCTAATGCCCTGGGCTACTCCGAACTAGGTGCCATTAAGTCTCTTAGGACACTAAGAGCTTTGAGACCTCTAAGAGCCTTGTCACGATTTGAAGGGATGAGGGTAAGATGGAATAGCAGCTGACCTTCTGCATGCATATGAAAACAAGTTTAAGCATGCTAGAATTGATCAATAAACTCTGGGGAGGGGTAAATTAACCATGACACAGCTGCTGAACTTATCCCCTCTCCCTGTTATTCCCCCACCTGCACCCTCTCCTGAAAGGGAGATACATTAGGCTGCCTCATCACATTTAGACTGGCCCAAACTACATGCCATCGTAGAACATACATCAGCCGTTCTCATTTGGCCTGGCTTTCCTTTAGTGTTTAAAAGGGTTTTTCTGCTGTAACCTAAATGGAGAATCACCAGGTGCAAAGAAGTACACATGGAGCATATGCACAAATATGGATCAGGCCAATGTGAGTGATTGGAAATTAATCCACAAAGTGACAAACTTGATTAAATTCATTGATGGGAAACTGTGATCATTGTATCCAAATCTGAGGTGCAATCGACTGTTTTTGACGTCTGAATGTATGTGTGATCAGAACGGCATGTTTCTCAGCTTGTTAAACATATGCACAACCATGGTGTTCATCTTGTTGTACCTGGTTGTTCTCAATCCAGTCCACTGGAGACTGGTGGCCTTGTCTGACAGCTTTTCCTTCCACTCCCTCCCTTCTTTATACCATGCTCTATGGTACTCCTGTTGTGTCACTTTAAATGAATCTGAACACAATCAAGCATTGCACTGACTGAGTTTGATGCCATCATAACATTTGAAAGATTTGACATCAGATAATGTGGGATGAAACTCACTGCTGTTGATTGCATGGAATCCATATTGAGTAATCAACCAGACATTTTGAAGGTGCGTGTAAATTACAATGTACCAGTACCTTTATTTTGACTGAGCATGTACACAGCACAGGCCGTCCAATGCTAATTAAACAGACAACGTTTGGAGAAACAGCATTTTTTTTTCCCCAGCTTTGCATTCAATGGCTTGCAAGCATCCCTAGTTTGGATGTATAGTATGGTCAAAAGGGACTGTATGACCAATCAATCCAGTTTAAACCCCAAACCTAGGACAGGCAAAACTGCTGTGGAAGGTGACTTATAGAAGAGCAAAATGAAGGAATGTGTTCCAAAGATGTACTCGATCTCTAATCACCCCACACTCATAGACTAAGGTACAGATTGACAAACTCGTGATCCATCCCTGATTTTATGCTCTGTATGTCCACACATTTTAAACACACTTTTCTACTTGCCCTGTTTTTGAAAATTGCCTGCTGCAAAGCCAAGGTGAGTACACTGTAGAGAATAAAGGCTCGGCTTTCCCTCCCGAGATGACAATCAGTTGAGTGCTGAAGTAGGCTGCTTTGAAGGCCTGCCTCAGTTCCCTGGGAATCCCTTCCATTTCTTGTAAAAGATCATAACCCCTCCAGCTCCCATATCTCTAACCCTGTGTCCACTCCCTATGGCCTCTCTATACCAACACATGCCACCCACCCAGCGCCCACGGTGACAGAGCTCTGTAGCCAACTGGAGATGGGAAAAAACAAGTTTATAACAACTTATTGGATCTCTCACTCATGCATTCTTTAATGCAAAAATCGTCCATTTGTGAAAACCATTCAAAGGTTTTAATTCCCCTCATTGTCCAACCTATACTAAAAACCAAGTTCTATTTGGTAACCAGATAAAAAGCAGCCAATGCTTTAATAATCTCTTTAAACTGTCAATCAAAATGCAAACCCTGCTGTCCCAGTTGATAGAAATGTTCTTTTAATTTTTTCAAATTTAGCCAAGATTTCAGAATCATGTCAGCTATAGTAACAGCCCTTGGGAAATCTCAACCAACAACTCTATTGATACTGCAGGAACGACCGGTAATCGTTTTGTTTTTCTTTCTTGATTATTATCTGGGATGTGGGCATCACTGGAAGGGCTGGCTTTTGTTGCCAATTCTCAATGGCCCCTTTAACAGAATGACTTGCGAGAGTCATTTCAGAGAGCAGTTAAGAGTCAAATACATTGCTGTGGGTCTGGAGTCACGTATAGGCCAGACTGGGGAACATTGGCAGATTTCCTTTCATAAAGGGCATTAGTGAAGCAGACAATTACAACAACTCGCAACGGTTACATGGTCAACGCTGGGTTAGCTTTCAGCTCAGGATGTTATTGAATTTAAATGTCACCATCTGCCACTGCCTCCCCCTTGCTAATAGACCCCTGATTGCCTATCAATCAAAGCAGTCTCACAGAATTGTCACAATGCAGAAGGAGGCCATTCAGTCCATTGTGCTTGTACCTGTTCTATCCCCTAGTGCCAATCTCCTGCCTTTTCCCCATATCTCTGCACCCCATTTCTATCCAAATAATCAGTCCAGCAAAGGATTTCCTTTTAATGCTGACTGACAGATTCAGCCTTTCCTTTTCCTTAAAGTGCTGGGTTGGATAAGCGGTCAAATCGTGGCACTTAAACAGATCTCATCTGTCTTTCACGAGCGTCTATGTCTACACCATCTTGCACTCTCACACTGTGGGTTAAGGCTCTTGGAACAGTAGAAATGGGGTCTGATTGATTGAAGCACTGATTTCAAATGGCCCTGCTGTGTTTGGGTTTTCTGCCTATGTGATTCACACGAGTTTGCTGGGGTGAGGGCACCTCATTGGACAGGAGGATACCAAGTGAGAATCCCGCTGCCATCCTGCCTCTGCACCAATTAAATCCAAGGTGGGAAGGCTTGTGGATGGCCTTCCTCAATGCCAGTTGAGGCCCTTTACCCCAGCACTGCAGATATTGACCCAGCGTTGGCAATGGAGTTTGAAACATAGAAAAAGGAACAGGCGTAGGCCATTTGAACCTGTTACACCATTCAATATGATCCTAGCTGATTATCCAATTCAGTCTCCTGTTTCTGCTTTCTCCCCATACCCTTTAGCCCCAGGAAATATATTTAACTCCTTCTTGAAAACATTCAATGTTTTGGCCTCAGCCACTTTCTGTAGTCGTGAATTCCACAGGCTCCCCCCTCACTCTCTTGGTGAAGGCATTTCTTCTCAACTTGGTCATCTAACTCCTTCTTGAAAACTTGCTCTTCGGGAATTATAACGGACCTTGTCAGGGTGCCTGGAGGGCCTCTGCAGGGGTCGGAGATCAGGAAGGAGGCAAGTGGTCACGGGAATGGGCATTGAGAAGAGGTTTCCCACTGAGAGCCATCTCCTCTATCCTAGCTGCCAACGTAACACCTCACCTCAGGACCACTTCTCAGTGAAACAGCCTCTCCACTTTGAAAGACTGGCAAGCATCCTTCAAACGATCATCAGAATAATTCAATTAATGGGAGATGGTGATGGTAATGTCAATGGATTAGTAATCTAGAAGTCCAAAAATGCTCTGGGGATGTGGGTTCAAATTACAGCCACTGGTGGAATTTAAATTCAATGAATATATCTGGAATTTGAAAGCTAGTCTAACTGATGGTGATCATGAAATGATCATTGACTATGGTAGAAATCTATGGAGTTCACTAAAGTCCTTCAGGGAAGGAAATCTGTTGTTCTTACCTCGTTGGTCTACTGCAGGTAGATGGCATGATTTCACAGCTCCAACACTTCAAGACTGATGTCATAGAATCATAAGATCTCTACACTGCCAATAGTAGCCATTTGGCCCATCGAGTCTTCACTTAACCTCCAAAGAGCATCCCATCCAGACTCAGCCCCCTGCTCATCCCAGTAACCCCACACGTACCCAGCCTACATGTCCCTGGACACCATGAGCAATTTAGCATGGCCATTCCACCTAACCTGCACATCTTTGGTCTGTGGGCGGAAACCCACACAGACACCGGGAGAATGTGCAAACTCCACCCAGACAGTCACCCGAGGCTGAAATTCAACTCAAGTACCTGATGCTGTGAGGTAGCAGTGCTAATCACTGAATCACTGTGTCACCCCAATGTCAGGAAGTTCGTTGCATGAAAAGCAGTCACTCAAAGAACAAAGAAAATTTACAGCCCAGGAAAAGGCCCTTCAGCCCTGCAGTCCTGAGCTGATCCAAATCTACTGTCTAGATTAGAGTGGTGTTGGAAAAGCACAGTAGGTCAGGCATCACCCTCATGACCTGTCCTACTTGCCTATCTCCCTTCCCACCTATCCACTCCACCCTCCTCCCTGACCTATCACCTCCATCCCCACCCCCATTTACCTATTGTACTCTCTGCTGCTTTCTCCCCACCCTCCTCTCTGACCTATCACCTTCATCCCCACCCCCATTCACCCATTGTACTCTTTCCTACCTTCCCCCACCATCCTCTCTGACCTATCACCTCCATCCCCAACCCCATTCACCCATTGTACTCTTTGCTATCTTCCCCCACCCTCCTCTCTGACCTATCACCTCCATCCCCACCCCCATTCACCTATTGTACTCTCTGCTGCTTTCTCCCCAACCCCCTCTCATTTATCTCTCCACTGCAAGCACCCTGCCTCTATTCCTGATGAAGGGCTTTTGCCTGAAACGTCAATTTTCCTGCTCTTCGGATGCTGCCTGACCGGCTGTGCTTTTCCAGCACAACTCAAATCTAGACTCTGGTTTCCAGCATCTGCAGACCTTGTTTTTACCTGATCCAAATCTACTGTCTAAACCTATCGCCCAATTCCTAAGCATCTGTATCTCTCTATTCCCCACCTACTCTGTCCAGACTCACCTTAAATGAATCTACTGTGCCTGCCTCTACTACCTCTGTTGACAACACGTTCCAGGCACCTACCACCCTCTGTGTAAAGTACTTGCCGCATGTATCCCCCTTAAACTTTTCACCTCTCACCTTGAAAGCGTGGCCTCTCGTTATTGAATCCTTCACCCTCGGAAAATGCTTATCTCTATCTACCCTGTCTATATCCTTCATGATTTTGTAAACCTCAATCAGGTCCCCACTCAATCTCCTTTTTTCTAATGAAAATAAACCTAACCTACTCAACCTCTCTTCATAGCTAGCACCTTCCATCCCAGGCAACGTCCTCGTAAACCTTCTCTGTACCCTCTCCAAAGCATCCACATCCTTTTGGTAATGTGGCGAACAGAACTGTACACAGTATTCTAAATGTGGCCGAACTAACCAACTATTTTAACATGACCTGCCAGCTCTCATACTTAGTACCTTGTCCAATGAAGGCAAGCACACTGTATGCCTTCTTGACCACTCTATCCACCTTTGCAGCAACCTTCAGGGTACAATAGACCTGCACTCACAGATCTCTCTGTTCATCAACTTTTCCCAAGGCTCTTCCATTCACTGTATAATTCGCTCAAGAATTAGACTTCCCCAAATACATCACCTCACATTTACCTGGATTGAACTCCATCTGCCACTTCTCTGCCCAACTCTCCAGTCTATCTATATTCTCCTGTATTCTCTGACAGTCCCTTATGCTTTCTGCTACTCCACCAATCTTCGTGTCATCTGCAAACTTGCTGATCATACCTACAGTGCCCTCTTCCAGATCATTTATGTATATCACAAACAACAGTGGCCCCAGCACTGACCCCTGTGGGACACCACTGGTCACCTTACTCCATTTCAACTACCACTCTCTGTCTCCTGTTGCTCAACCAGTTCTTTATCCACCTAGCTAGAACACCCTGCACACCATGTGACTTCCCTTTCTTCATTAGTTTACCATGGGGAACCTTATCAAATGCCTTACTAAATCCATGTATGTGACATCACTCTTTGGAATAGCCTTTCAGGTGACATTTACTTCAGGCCCCAGTGCCATACAGATCAGCGCAGTCCAGATTTGATCCCTGATCTGGACTGCTACAAGCTGATTAAAGGCTGACTGTTGGTAGGGATTCTGTATTTGGCCTCAGTGCTCCTGAATTTGGGAGGTATGAATCATGAATTTTTAAAATTCATTCATGGGATGTGAGCACCACTGGTTTATTGCCCATCCCGAATCCTTGAAAAGATGTTGGGGAACTGCTTTCTAGGATTTGTTCGATTACCCACATTGTGGAAACAGGCCCTTCGGCCCAACCAGTCCACACCAACCCTCCAAAGAGTAACCCACCCGGACCCATTCCCCTCTGACTAATGCACCTAACACTATGAGCAATTTAGCATGGCCAATTCACCTGACCTGCACATCTTTGGACTGTGGGAGGAAACTGGAGCAAACCCACACAGACACGGGGAGAATGTGCGAACTCCACACGGACAGTCACCAGAGGCTGGAATCGAACCTGGGACCCTGGCACTGTGAGGCAGCAGTGCTAACCACTGAGCCACCACGATTGCTCGTGACCATTTGGTGTGGCTTTCCCCTCCAATGTTGGTAGGGAGAAAATTCCAGGATTCTGACCAGCGAACACTGAAGGAATAGTGATATATTTCCAAGTCAGGATAATGCTTGGCTTGGAGTGGTGTTCCATGTTTTGGAATACATGGGATAAGACAAGTATCTTGCTGCCCTTGTCTTTGTGGATGGAAGTGGTCGTGGGTTTGGAAGGTGCTGTCTGAGGACCTTTGGTGAATGTCTGCAGTGCATCTTGTAGATAGTACACACTGCTGCTACTGAGCATCGGTGGTGGGGGGAGGGGATATTTGTGGATGTGGTGTCAATGAAGCAGGCTCTTTGTCCTGAATGGTGTTGCGCTTCTTGAGTGTTGTTGGAGCTGCACTACAACAGTGTGTACCATCTATTAGGTAAGTGGGGAGTATTCCATCACACTCCTCATTTGTGCCTTGTAGGTAGTGGCCAGGCTGTGGGGAGTCAGGAGGAGAGTTACTTGTGAAACTGTTGTTGGATGGAGTTGAAGTATTTATGTGGGTGGTCTAGTAAGTTTCTGGCCACTGGTGATTCCCACTGTGTTGATGGTAGGGGATTTGATCATTGCAATATCATTGAATATCACATGGAGGCAGTGAGATGTTCATTGCTTGGCACCAGTGGGGTATGAATATTGGTTATCATAGATTAGCACAAGCCTGAATGATGCTCAAGTCTTGCTGTTTGTGGGTATGAATGGCTTCAGGATCTGAGGAGTTGTGAATGGTGCCAAACATTGTGCATTTCACTGAGATGTTGCCTGGGCCGGAACGTTTCAGCTCTGAAGTGAGCCTAGACAGGCTTGGGTTATTTTCTTCAAGCAGAGAAGGCTGATGGGGGGTATCTGACTGAGGTGTACAAAGCTCTGAGAGTGTAGAAAAGGTCAATCAGGAGAAGCTTTTCCCCTTAGAGAGGGGTCAGTAACTAGGATGCCCAGTTTAAAGGTAAGGAGCAAGAGGTTTAGAAGGGATTTAAGGAACATTTCTTTCATCCAGAACCCACTCCCTGAAAGGGTGGTGGAGACAGAAATCATCAAGGCATTTAAGAAGAATTTAAATGCACGCTTAAAACACCATAGCATAGAAGGCTCCAGGCCAAGTGCTGGGAAATGGGATTCGGTAGACAGGGCTTTCTGTCCATGCCGGACATCAACGGACTGAAGGACCTCTTCCTGAGCTGTCCAGACATTGACTCGATACCATTGCGCCAGTGCAGTACCCTGTAGAGGTAGAACTGTGTTCCTTCACAGTCTGTAACCCCATGGCCTGGCATATCCCCTACTCTACCATTGCCATCAAGTCAGGGGAACAACATTGGTTCAATGAAGAGTGTAGCACCAGGCAAAGTTTTAAATAAAAAGAGGTGCCAAATTGGTGAAGTGACAACATAGGGCGACATGAATGGTAAAAAGCAGAAGCTGTATGCTATGGGCACCTAAACCATCCCACAGTCAGTGAATCAGATCAAAGCTGTGCTGGGTCTGTCCTGCTGGTGATGTAGGACATGCGCAGGGAGGATGACACGCAATCTGCTCAGTTTTGATTCAGTAAGTGTGATTGTATTAGTCTGGAGGCCAGCTCTCCCAATGTTTTTGCACAAGTCCCTGTTTATTGTTGAGGAAGATTTTGCGGGGTTAACTGCACTGAGTGTGCTTTTGTTACATCTGAATCCATAACCTAGGCCAGTGCTGGTGGTCCGCGCATTGTGGTTTTGATGCAACTGAGTGACTTGTTAGGCCATTTCAGATGACATTTGAGACAGTAATAGCACATTTGAAGCACAGGTTATATTCTGGCCACTTTCCCCAATTTAGCTTGAAGAAAGTTAGAGTAGATGCTTTATTGAGACGCAAGATAATGGCACTGAGAACAAAGATTTGCAGAAACTAAACCTAATATGGACAATACATAAAGCCAAACTATTGAAAGAAATGAAGAACCAGAAAGCAGTTCAATATTTTGTCATGAAAATGGTGAAAATAATTCCAGATGTAAAGTCCAAACAACAATGAAAAGCTCCTCAACTGGACTTTAAATGCTACAATGCTACAAAAAGAATGTATGAGAAAGTGCAAGAGATGGAAAGACATATTTCTTGCATACGTGTTGAAAGCCCAGAAGTCAGAACAACGATGATCTCCAGCAGATGCAAGCTTATTATAGCTTTGTTGAAGATCGTATTTGAGTCATAGAGATGTACAGCAAGGAAACAGACCCTTTAGTCCAACACGTCATTGCCGACCAGATATCCTAAATTAATCGAGTCCCATTTGCCAACACTTGACCCATATCGCTCTAAACCCTTCCTATTCATATACCCATCCAGATGCCTTTTAAATGTTCTAATTGTGCCTGTCTCCCCCACATCCTCTGGCACCTCATTCCATACAGGCACCACCCTCTGTATGAAAAAGTTGCCTCTTAGCTCCCTTTTAAATCTTTTCCCTCTCACCCTAAACGTATGCCCTCTAGTTTTGGACTCCCCCACCCCAGGGAATAGATCTTGTCTGTTTACCCTATCCATGCCCCTCATGATTTGAAAAACCTCAAAAACATCACCCCTCAGTCTCTGATGCTCAAAGGTAAACAGCCCCAGCCTATTCAGCCTCTCTCTGTAGCTCAAACCCTCCAACCCTGGCAATACCATTGTAAATCATTTCTGAACCCTTTCTGGTTTCACAACATCCTTCCTATAGCAGGGAGACCAGAATTGCACACAGTACTCCAGAAGTGGCCTCATCAATATCCTGTACAGCCACAGCATGACCTCCCAACTCCTCTACTCAATACTCTAACCAATAAAGGCAACATACTAATTACCTTCTTCTCTATCTTGTCTACCTGCGACTCCACTTTCAAGGAGCTATGAACCTGCACTCCAAGGTCTCTTTGTTCAGCAGCACTCCCCAGGACCCTACCTTTAATCTTCTAAGTCCTGCCATGATTTGCCTTTTCAAAATGCAGTGCCTCACATTTATCTGAATTAAACTCCATTTGCCACTCCTCAGCCCATTAGCCCATCTGATCAAGGTCCCGTTGTTCTCTGAGGTAACCTTCTTTGCTGTCCACTACACCTCCAATTTTGGTGTCATTTGCAAACTTACTAACTCTACCTCCAATGTTCACATCCAAATCATTTACATAAATGCCAAAGAGCAGTGGTCCCAGCACCGATCCTTGGTCGGTGGTCACAGGCCTCCAGTCTGAAAAGCAACCTTCCGCCATCATCCTCTTGCCACTACAATGAAGAACTGGAACCGGCAACCGGAAGCAGCAGGAATGGAACCAAATAAATTCCAGAAGACGCAGTACAGTACACCGTACAGGAGGCTCCAAAGCACTCAAGATGGCACCCAGACAGGGGACGAAATGTCTGCAAATGAACTTCTCAGCTCAGTGAACATACCCACAACTACAACAACTGGCACATTAGCCAGTCTCCAGTCTTCCAGCACCTCACCTGTAACTATCGATGATACAAATATCTCAGCAAGGGGTCCAGCAATCATTTCCCTAGCTTCCCACAAAGTTCTAGGGTACGCCTGATCAGGTCCTGGGGATTTAGCCACCTTTATGCATTTTAAGACATCCAGCACCACCTCCTCTGAAATATGGACATTTTTTAAGATGTCACTGTTTATTTCCCCACATTGTATATCTTCCATATCCTTCTCCACGTAAACACTGATGCATAAAATTCATTGAGTATCTCCCTGGTGATAGTGAAAGCGAGTGAGAAAGTGTGCTTGTGTAGCCACTAAAGCCACTTAACCAAGCTTCTGTCAGTGGTGAAATCAACGAAAGTGAAGACATGCACAAGTTGGCACAATGAAGATTTTTGGGGGTTTTGGGGGCATATTGTGTTTGATGAATTGGACCTGCTACTATTTTCCCCACACCGTTTAAAAGCTGCAAATGATTGGATGTACCATTTGAAATCTAAGCAGCTCATGAGGAATTTCCACAAGACTCCATGAGGTTCTTGAAACTGAGAAAACACTGCTGGTGTACCAGTTGCAGTTTAGCCAATGATACAAACGGATGAGAAGCCAGGAGCTTATTATTGATACATTATGTCGAGCTTGTTGACAGCACTGGCTAGGAAGAGCTAGCAGAGCGGTGTCAATTGACAAACGTTCAGAAGCAAAGATTTGAAACCTGCAATATTAGAATAGAATATAAATTTATTTTCACCTGTGCATGAAAAATACAGGGAAAAAATGTATAACTTATCAACCCACCATGGCGCCCACATCATTGACATGTTACCAATGTAAATAAGGAAAGTGAATGCATCCAGAGCTCTTCACAGTTGGAGAAGTGAATTTAGATTAGATTACTTACATACGGCCCAACAAGTCCACACCGACCCGCCACCCACCCATACCCCTAACCTAACACTAGGGGCAATTTAGCATGGCTCATTCACCTGACCCACGCATCTTTGAACTGTGGGAGGAAACCCACACAGACACGGGGCAAACATGCAAACTCCACACCGTGAGTCACCTGAGGCAGGAATTGAACCCAGGTCTCTGGCGCTGTGAGGCAGCAGTGCTAACCACTGTGCCACCGTGCCGCCCAATATAATACAGCAAATTTACTAACCTTTGCTGAACAAGGACATTGAAAAAAAACATGATGTGCACCAATTGCTCAAAGACAAACAGCAAATACCGCAAAAGCCCTGGGAGAAATGACAGCTTTTGTTTTTGACTTGAAGGAAATGAACGATTTCATGTTCTGGCTATTATTCATATTCCTTCAGAATAAGACAGGTTTCAAAAAAAAAGATAATCAAGACGTTCCACTGAAGGTGAGAGCATATCCCAAATGAATTTCTGTCAAATAATGGTATCCTGCTCCCCCATTTGATTTGAGAAAATTGCAACAGTTTGCCATCACTCCACCAGCTCACAAACCAGACAGAAAGGTAGAGAGCATTCCAAATTGCAAAGGTTTAATCCAGCTCCTTACATCAATCCTCCTGGTAATACAATACAGCAAATGAAACACCAGACAGTTCATTTACTGGATGCTCTAGCCAGATCAAAGACTATTTGACCCTTTCCCTTGAAACTAACAGTAGTAAGTGATATAAAAAGCAAGCTATACTTCAGGAGCATGAAGCTCCAGCTCCACAGGAAAGGCACCGAAGACCTCACTGAGGATTGAGAAGGAGTCATCAGAGTTGTACCAAACAGTGGGAATCAGTTTAGCTCAGTTGGCTGGATTGTTGGTTTATAAAGCAGCGTAATGCCAACAGTGTGGGTTCAATTCCCATCACCAGTTTGAGGTTACCATGAAGGTCTCTCTTTCTCAACCTGTTCCCTTGCCTGACAGCTGGTGGCCCTCAGGTTAAGTCACCACCAATTGCTTCTCTCTAATGAGGGAGCAGCCCCTATGGTCTGGTCAGACTATGGCGCCACAACAAGAATCAGACAGTGGAGGAAGTGGATGGGGATGAGCTCAGATGGGAATGCAGTTAGACAGGTGTCAGGCCCAAGGATGGAGCAATCTTTAAGAGGAATCAAAGGGCCATTCTTTGTAGATCAACCAGACTACACACTCCGTAGCACAGATGGTGTGATCCAGGTAGTTCAGAGTTAATGACCCACAGCAACAGAAACGAAGACTGTGTCTGATCACAACAAAATGGTGAGCTCAAACATCGACTCATCTCCTGAGAGGAGAAGCTGCAATGAAACCTTGATGAAGAGGCACAGTAGAGTCTTGCAAAAATTCCAGTGATTTTATGGATGAGGGATTGGCTTTCAACTGGATGCATATTGTTGTATTGTTGTGCCACAGTCAAGTGCAGCACGTGCTCAAACTCTTCCCTCTGATCTGGGGTGTGGGAAGGGGTGCAGGATTTTTATGACTGGCAGCTGACCAGCCAATGCCACAGCCCCAAATTCCCTCTGCTCTGCATTTCCAAGTGTGCCTTCATTTTAAAGCAAAGATACCAAGATGTAGTTCTCTGTTGCAATTGCACTTGTCCTGAAACCACATTGAGTGCTTCATGAGGGGTGCATAGCCTCTCCGAGGTTTTTAATGGAGCTAGCACTGTTTCATACCTTTGTGCTGTTACTAGCTCAAGCTTCAGAGGTATTTAGCATTCAAAGAGGTATACCAGTTGCCATATCGCATTATGTCCATTTGAAACGTCAAATCTGAAATTGCAGAATGAGGTTCCTGTTTAAGTTTTCCTTTTGTATGATGTAGAAGAGGGTGGAGGTACTTTTGGAAGCCAGGGAGATGAATTATTAGTTGATGGTTTTGCCTTGTGTATGTGTATGTAAACTAATGTGCTTTGCCGATATAGGTAAAGGCATAACAACTACTCAGTTTTCCAATTCAGATCACCCTTTCTAAAAAAAAATCAATTATCTCCAGCTAGCCACAGGAAAATAGTTCATTTGGATATGTAAGTGTTAATAGGATCCAAGCTGGTTGGTGAGATAGAAACCACGACTCGTCGCCATTACTTTGTGGAGAGAGTTTATCGACTTGCTCAATCTTACAGCTCTCATCCAACAGCCTCAGTGTCCCAGTTGTTCCTTATTTATGTGTGGATATTTTCTAACCAACCTGTTCAGAGAGGTTATTGCACAGCTCTGAAGCAGGTGTGACTTGAATCCAGGCCTACTGGTTCAGATGTAGGGATACTACCACTGCACCACAAAAGGCTTTCTTATTTATAAGTGCTTAAAGACAATTCATACCAACCACCTTTTTCTGCTAACCTTAACAATTACATCAAGAAATCTCAACAGTGTGATTGGTTAGACATTGATACAGTATATCGATAACACTTTTCCAAATGCATCTGTAACAGAAGGGGAAGATTAGCTCTGGTCATTGTGTGTAGTGACACAGTAAAATGTTGTTTACAATTCCGTAACACGTCATGATCAAAGGTTTGTGGCCTGATTCTTAATGGAATCACTTCCCAAATGACGCAGCATACAAATTCTTTGGGGTACATTTATGAACAGCACTTCAGAATGTTTAATTCTGTGTTCAATAATTTGATCAATTCAGAAGGGAAGACAAAAGGGTTCTTTTGAGAAAACTATGACATCAACTCCATCAGTAAAATGCACTGATTACTTTCATTTTGGCTTATTGATGATCAGTCTCTCTCAATGCACATTATCTTTGTTTTGCATATCTGATGAAGTTCATTGGAGACGTTTTGAACTTCAGGTGGCATAGTAGGTTTGAGTACCGCTGTTGTGGATTTCCAAAATGGCAAGATTCAGGGTTAATTGTAAGTCTGCCCTCTTGGCCAGGCTGCTATGGCTGAATGCCAAGCCGAGGATGGGCATCTCTTTGCAGAGAAAGGAATGAAGAACATGGATCTAATCTTTTGACACTTGACTCAAGAGTAAGAGGCAAAAATGCCTGGTATAAGGTTGTCTGGTCAAGCTCTTAGCTCGAAGAAATCGATGGCACAGGAAAGTTAGGAAGATATTTTATAAATGAAATAAATGGTAAAATAATGAAAACCTTTATTGTATTGAATGTTGAGTTTTCTAAATATGAATTTTGAAAAATGGCACAGCATGGGGAAGGTCAACCTTGTGTTCATGCCTGTGATTTTGTTTTACATGTGTGTTCCCTGTCTTCCTGGAAAGTTGTCCAGTTAAAAGATCAGGCAGGTCTTGAGAAGGGACATGGGGAGGACAGGAGGCAGTCACCCCCAGAGCTGCCTGAGAGCACCTTCAAGTGGCCAGTAATGGTACAGCAATGGAATAGAGGCCTCTCAGCCAGAGTATGATGTGTAGTCCTGCAAAATCTAAGGGAGAGAAAACTGAGAAATTCAAACTATATGGCAGAAAAAATCTATCCAACAATCATTTGACTCTTTATCCTTAACAATCTACTAATATTCGCAGTCTAATAAAGGAGAAAGTATCTATTTATTCTTGGAATTTGTTTCAAAACTTGATTCCACTCCAAGCTGTGCTTTTGCCTACTATCTTGTGATATGCATTGCAAAGAGCTTGTAAAACCCCTTGTATATGCAGGAAATGGCATAAAGATGCTGTTCTGTAACTTGCATGCATGCCTCAAATCACCACTGCCTGCTTCCAAACAGCTTATAAGACTGCACGCTCAGCTGTTAACTTTCCCATTGGCCCCGCTTATTCACAAACAAAAGTTGGAAGGACAGGGTTTAAGCTGAGCAGCAGGAGGATGTGAGATAACTTGTTGAAGAAAATACTGTCACTTGTTTCAAAGATCAAAACAGCAGGATCAGAAATATCTGTATGGATTGCTGGATCAATCACTCAAGCAGTTTTATAATATTCATCAGTCAAAGCTCATAACCCTACAGTATAGTACTTGACTATGCAGTAAGGCGACAACAGCTTAAACCCTGACCTAAAATTCCTGGTGTATGGTCTCGAAGGCGTTTCTTGTCACACTGATCTTCTTTCTTTCTGCGTCCTGGTGCAGGTTGTCGTCAACGCTTTGGTGGGTGCCATTCCTTCCATTATGAATGTACTGCTGGTCTGTCTCATCTTCTGGCTCATTTTCAGCATAATGGGAGTGAACCTTTTTGCTGGAAAGTATTATTTTTGTTTTAATGAAACCTCCGAATATAGGTTTCTCCCCTCGGAAATAAACAACAAGACAGATTGTGAGGCCTTTATAAACCAGACCAGTGATGAAATTCGATGGAAGAATGTGAAGATTAACTTTGACAATGTCGGAGCAGGATATCTGGCTTTGCTGCAAGTGGTACGTTTCTTTCCTATTTTGGCACTGCTAATAGACCTTTGTGTATGTGTTGATGCCCAACACCAAATTACATTGATGTAGTGCCTTTAATATCCCATCAAGGTAAGGGAAGATAGCCCTGGGAATGGAATATTTTCCAACTCTGGCACCCAGGCAGTCCAGGTACACACATGTGCATGTATGTGTGCTTTTGTGCATCTGTACTTTTATTTTTATTTCCACTCTGACCTCTCATCTCAGACTCATGTGGATCTCGTTGCAAATTTGAGATGCACTGGCAATAATATTCCTTCTATAATCTGGGAATGGGATACATGGGCTGAATGGCCTGTTTCTGTGCCAAATGGTCCATGTGCCAATGCAACACCCTCCTACCTTTATTCATCGGAATTCTTTTCATGAAGAGCTTTCTGTTCCCTTCTCTCTCATCTGCTCGTCTGGCTTTCCCTTAGATGAATCTATCCTACTTCCCTGCAGCCATTCCGTATGGGAGGGTGTTCTACATCCTCACCACTCTCTGGGTGAAGACACTTCTTCTGAATTCCCTATGGGAATTTCTCAGTGACTGTCTTATATTAATGACCTCCAATTCTGCTGTTCCCCACAAAAACAGAAAATTAAATCAGGAGTAGGCCATTTGGCCCTTTGAGCCTTCTTGAAAACATTCAGTGGTTTGGTCTTAACCATTTTCTGTGATCGAAAATTCCACAGGCTTCTCTGGGTGAAGACATCTCTCCTCATCTCAGTCCGAAATGGCCTACCCTGTATCCTTAGACTGTGACCCCTGCTTCTGGACTCCCTGGTCATCGGGAACATCCATCCTGCACCTACTCTGTCTAGACCTGTTAGACTTTTATAGCTTTCTATGACATTCCCCCCCCCTCATTCTTTTAAACTCCAGTGAATATATTCCTCGCTGATTCAGTCCCTCTACATTAATCAGTCCTGCCATCCCAGGAATCAGTCTGGTAAACTGCACTCCCTCCATCACCAGAACATCCTTCCTCAGATAAGGAGACCCAAACTGCACACAATACTGCAGGGGTGGTCTCACCAAGGCCCTGCACAATAGCAGCAAGACCTTCCTGCTCCTATACTCAAATCCTCTCACAATGAAGGCCAACCTACCATTTGCTTTCTTCACTGCCTGCCGTACCTGCAATAATTACTTTCTGCATTTGGTGTCCAAGGACACCCAGGTCTCATTCCCCCTTTCCCAATCTATCACCATTCAGATAATGATATGCCTTCCTGTTTTTGCTCCCAAAGTCAGTTCCTTCGCATTTATCCATGTTATACTGCATCTGCCATGCATGTGCCCAGTCACTCACAGCTCACCCTCTCACCCAGCTTTGTGGAAGCACTCTCTCTGCATCCACTCAATCAAAAATCTTTCATCATTTTAAAGACCTCCTGTTAGATCAGCCCTCAGCTGCTTTTTTTATAAGAAAGGTGGCACCCAGCCTGGCAATCCTTTCCTGATAGGTGTACCCACACATTCCTGGGCTCACCCTTGTGAATCTGCAGGAGTTAGGGGACTGGAATGGAAATGGGGCAACATTGCTCAAGGTTTTATTAGGAGATTAAAGTGGATCGGGTGGTAACTCTGACTGACCAAATTGTCACGTGAATTATAGAAAGGGACAAGTGTTCTTTTCTTCAGCACATCTTGTGATAGTTTGAGAAATTGATACATTGAAGAGGGCAAATCCACCAATGTCACTCTCCCAGCAGAGAGGTCAAGCAAGGAAAAATGCACTTAAAACGTGGAAATGACACTTTGCAGTCTGAACTGGTTTTGTGTACTGAAAACGGAACTCCAGTTTGGACCACTATCAGTTCTTTCCGCATTTTGTGGGGTTTTTTTACCCTCTCCTTTCAGAATTGTTGCAGTGCTGTGACCTTCTCCTCCAAAACATGTTCACTCCATGCCACTGGAGTGCAGGACTGATGAATTTGATCTCTAATAACATTTCTTGAGTGAAATAAATAAGACTTCATTGAACATGTGGGAATACTTGGCATACCTTCCTGTCCTGTATTGGTGAAATGCTAAATTCTGGTCATAGTGCAAAAGAGTTGAATGCAGCCCATTATTCACTGGGTGTTCATTTGATCATTTTCAGGCTACTTTCAAAGGTTGGATGGAAATCATGTATGCAGCTGTTGATTCACGAAAGGTAAGTGCAACAAGATGGATGGTGTGTTTTCCATGATGTTGAGGCATCAGTGATATCCTAAGTGACTCAGTATAAGGCAAGCAGCAGCCTCTGTTCCAGAAATGTTGCATTGCCAAAAGGAAAATAGAGGTGAAACTTCTCAACATGGTTTGGGTAAAGTCACTTTGCCATACAAGGCAGAAGTGCCTAGGTTTGATGCCAGGTCTGTGCTGAGTTACCAAGGTGCCAGCCTGAGCACCATATTATGCCACCTGTGTGTTCTAGGCAAGAGGTACACGACAGCGGCTAGCATTTCTGCTCCTGCTCACTGTCAGGTCTCCTGCTGGAAAATGCACTTGGCTAGCCATGATGTGAAACCACAGTTGGCAGCCACCTCAAACCAGCTCGGTGGTCAGTTACACTGCTGGCCGTCCATGGAAGAGGTTGACTGCTCTTCACTTGCAAATCTGCCCAGCCAAAACATCAGCACCTACCGGGGTAGAAGCAAAAGGTGACAGTGCATTCTGTTTACATGATCAAAGCAATTCCTAATTTAAAAATCCAGGCATGACCAGAGATGTGTGCCTGGACCTTGCAGAAGTCCTGGCAGTGTAACCTCCCAATGGAATGACCTGGGAAGTTTGAACTTCTGGTGTTGCAATTTCCCTGTTCCTTGGAACTCTCTTAAAAAGTCTCTAAGTCCCGAGTTCAAGCGGAAAACCTGCAACAGTTCTGATGTACTTACCTAGATAGTGAGAGAGAAACCTTCACCTAAGTCCTGGGCAATGACACAACTGTCTCCTTCCCTCCCAAACCCACCAACCAAACATTCGCATTTCCCCCTCAATCCCTCCTGTCCTCCCTCCTCCTCCTTCCCTGCCCCCAGCCACACGACTACAACGCTAACTCCACTGGACTAGAAGACAACTCAAGAACCCCTCATGTCCTGATCCAACTACCTCAAAGCAACCTCACTCACCTCACCGCCCTATCTCTGTCCACACTACCCACCTGCCTATGACCCATCTTTCACCTTACTCTGTGGTGGGCTTGTACCTGGAATTATGGCCCCCAGCACGATGGTCCTACTTACTGAGAGTCACCAGCCTCTGATGTTGGGGATTCCGAAGTGCCCAGCGATTTGGAGGACCCAACAAATTTGTGGATGTCATCAGTTTTCAAATTCCTCCTTGACCGAACTCTGTATTCCCCTCCAGTCCCATGACTCTCTGAAATCTCTGCACACCTCTCATCCTAGACTCTGGAGCTTCCCTGGTTTGAATCTCTTCACAATTGGTGATCTTGCCTTCAACCAGCCAAGGCCCAGAGCTCTGGAACTCCTGCCCTAAACCACCCTCTCATACATTAAGGGGTTCATTTGAAACTATCACTGTGGGCAAGTTTTTAATCAATTGTCCTGCAATATTCTCATGCAGTTTGTGTCAGATGTTGCAACATAATACGCCATTGAAACTGCTTCCATGTTTTATTGCAATGAGGGCACCTGTGGAAGTTTTAGTTGTTGTTGTAGATACGTCGGATGACAGGGAGGTCTTTCTGAACCCTGCTCAAGAGTTTGATGCCCTGGACTCTCTCCGTCCTGCATCCCAGTCAGCTGTAGCAGGGTGATGGGGTCTCTAGATGAAAGCATAATTAAAAAATTGGGAATCTGTCCAAAGGCCAGGCTGGTTGGTTAGCAATATTGATAAAGTAGCCGTTGACAGGAGAGACTTCGGTAACAGTGCTCACAGACCGTGAAACCACAGTGGGGTGAGTAAAGCAGCAACTTGGGAAACAGCACTCTGACTGAGGTAGGCGACAAATGGTGTGCTAACAGTGAAAAGGTAAGCAGGGTGTGTAAAAGCAGACATTAGCAAAACATCGCCAAGGCAACATGGTTTTAACAGGAGACTTTAGTTCCTGCATTGACTGAGAGAGAAGCAGCTTCACTCAAGTTGTGATGAAGTGAATAGATTTGGAGCAGTTTTCCAGGACAATCCGAGCTGGAGCTGCAACAAAAAACAGGAATTGCTGGAGAAACTCAGCAGCATCTGTGTAGAGAGAAACAGAGTTGACATTTCGAGCCTGGTGTGACTCTACTTCAAATCAAATAACCATACGGGGAAAGGTGATATTTATTGTGATGACACGGGGGTGAGGGTGGGGGAGGGAGAGAGAAGAAAGAGTGAGCAGATAAATGAAGACAGAGTCCAGAGAGAGAGAGACCAAAAAGGATAGTAGACTACAGAAGAATAAAAGCTCGATGGGTGATGATGGGGACCATGAGTGGGTGAAAATGGGCTGGCTGTGCTGAAAGCAGTTGAGAGTCAGTAGCGCTGGAAACGCACAGCAGGGCTGGCAGCAGCCGAGGAGCTGATAAGCCCTTCATCAGGAATGCTAAAAGCAGCTCATGTGATGACAGGATCTGGATGTGGGGCTGGGGAAAAGACATGGAAGAAGATACTCAGGCTCTAAAATGCTTGAGCTCAATATTGAGATGGCTCAGGGTCCACAAGTGGAAAACGAGATGCTGTTCTTCCAGCCTGCGCTGAGCTGAATTGGAGTCCTGCAGTCGGCATGACATTGAAATGTTGTCATGGGAACAGGCTGGTATCTTGAAGTGACAGGCAACTGGAAGCTTAGGGTTATTTTTGTGGACAGAGCGTAGGTGTTCTGCGAACTGGTCACCCAGTCTAGGCTTCATTTCCCCAATATAGAGGACACCATGTTGTGAGCAGTGAATACAGCAGACTAGATTGTGGGAAGTGCAGGTAAAGTGCTGCTTCAGCTGGAAGGTATGTTTGGGCCCGTGGATATTGAGGAGGTCAACAGGCAGGTGTCACACCTTCTGCGATTGCGTGGGAAGGTGCCTTGGGGCTGTGGGGAGGTATTGGGAGTGGAGTGTGAATGATTAATTGCATGTCCGTTGTTGTTTGCATGCTTACTGACCTGGATAATCCATTACACATGCCATGACACAGGTGATTTAAGTGATGCTCACTGTGGTACCTGATTCCGAAAGGATCCTCTTTGGGGAGATACATGACCACCAATCCCACTTATGAGTACTAGTTTTGTGTACTTTCTAATAGTGAGTAGTGAAAGGTGACTGTATGAAGTGTTGGCTAATGAGGCTCATTCTTGAGGAACAAGAAAGGTTTATTACACACCAGGAAGACAGCAAATTATGTAGAGTATCTCCTAAGAGATTCCACCTGCCATGTTATGGTTACAGAGCTGGTGTGTTGTGGCTATAGATCTGGGGTGTTGTGGTTACAGAGAGGAATTGTTGTGGTTACACTGCTGGCGTGTTGTGTATATGAAGCTGGCATGTTGTGCTTACGGGATCAGCACTTTGTGGTTACACTGATGTGTTGTGGTTATGGAGCTGGCATGTTGTATTTACAGTGCCAGTGTATTGTGGTTATGGAGCCATCATGTTGTGGTTACAGAGCTGGTGTGCTGTGGTTATGAAACAGGCATATTGTGCTTACACTACTGATGTGTTTTGGTTATGGAGTTGGCACATTGTGCTTACAGTGGTGTGTTGTAATTATGGTGCTGTCATATTGTGAATATGAAGCTGGTGTGTTGTGGTTATGAAGCTGGCGAGTTGTGGATATGAAGCTGGCGTGTTGTGGATATGAAGCTGATGTGTTGTGGATATGAAGCTGGTGTGTTGTGGATATGAAGCTGGTGTGTTGTGGATATGAAGCTGGTGTGTTGTGGGTATGAAGCTGGTGTGTTGTGGATATGAAGCTGGCGAGTTGTGGATATGAAGCTGGCATGTTGTGGTTATAGAGCTAGTGTATTGTGGATATGAAGCTGGCGTGTTGTGGTTATGAAGCTGGCGTGTTGAGGATATGAAGCTGGCATGTTGAGGATATGAAGCTGGCGTGTTGTGGATATGAAGCTGATGTGTTGTGGATATGAAGCTGGTGTGTTGTGGATATGAAGCTGGTGTGTTGTGGGTATAAAGCTGGTATGTTGTGGATGTAGAGCTGGCGTGTTGTGGATATGAAGCTGGCATGTTGTGGTCATAGAGCTAGTGTATTGTGGATATGAAGCTGGCGTGTTGTGGATATGAAGCTGGTGTGTTGTGGATATGAAGCTGGTGTGTTGTGGATATGAAGCTGGTGTGTTGTGGTTATGAAGCTGGTGTGTTGAGGATATGAAGCTCGTGTGTTGAGGATATGAAGCTGTCGTGTTGTGGATATGAAGCTGATGTGTTGTGGATATCAAGCTGGTATGTTGTAGATATAAATCTGGTGTGTTGTGGTTATGAAGCTGGTGTGTTGTGGATATGAAGCTGATGTGTTGTGGATATGAAGCTGGTATGTTGTAGATATGAATCTGGTGTGTTGTGGTTATGAAGCTGGTGAGTTTTGGTTATGAAGCTGGTATGTTGTGGCTATGATGCTGGTGTGTTTTGGTTATGAAGCTGGTGTGTTGTGGTTATGAAGCTGACGTTTTGTGGATATGACGATGGTCTATTGTGGATATAGAGCTGGCGTGTTGTGGATATGAAGCTGACGTGTTGTGGATATGAAGCTGACGTGTTATGGATATGAAGCTGGCATGTTATGGATATGAAGCTGGCGTGTTGTGGATATGAAGCTGGCATGTTGTGGATATGAAGCTAGTGTGTTTTGGTTATGAAGCTGGTGTGTTGTGGTTATGAAGCTGACGTTTTGTGGATATGACGATGGTCTATTGTGGATATAGAGCTGGCGTGTTGTGGCTTTGAAGCTGGCGTGTTGTGGGTATGAAGCTGGTGTGTTGTGGATATGAAGCTGGTGTGTTGTGAATGTGAAGCTGGTGTGTTGGAGCTACGAAGCTCCTGTGTTGTGGATATCAAGCTGGCGTGTTGTGGATATGAAACTGGACAGTTCTGGTATGAAGCTGGCATGTTGTGGATATAGAGCTGGTGTGTTGTGGTTATGAAGCTGGTATGTAGTGAATATGAAGCTGGTGTGTTGTGGATATGAAGCTGGTATGTTGTGGGTATGAAGCTGGTATGTAGTGGATATGAAGCTGGTGTGTTGTGGATATGAAGCTGGTGTGTTGTGGATATGAAGCTGGTGTGTTGTGGGTATGAAGCTGGTGTGTTGTGACTATGAAGCTGGTGTGTTGTGGATATGAAGCTGGTGTGTTGTGGATATGAAGCTGGCGTGTTGTGGATATGAAGCTGGCATGTTGTGGATATGAAGCTAGTGTGTTTTGGTTATGAAACTGGTGTGTTTTGGATATGAAGCTAGTGTGTTATGGATCTGAAGCTCGTGTGTTCTGGATATGAAGCTGGCGTGTTGTGGATATGAATCGGGCGTGTTGTGGTTATGAAGCTGGTGTGTTGTGGTTATGAAGCTGGTGTGTTGTGGATATGAAGCTGGCGTGTTGTGGATATGAAGCTGGCGTGTTGTGGATATGAAGCTAGTGTGTTTTGGTTATGAAGCTGGTGTGTTGTAGTTATGAAGCTGACGTTTTGTGAATATGACGATGGTCGATTGTGGATATAGAGCTGGTGTGTTGTGGATTTGAAGCTAGCATGTTGTGGGTAAGAAGCTGGTGTGTTGTGGGTAAGAAGCTGGTGTGTTGTGGATATGAAGCTGGTGTGTTGTGAATATGAAGCTGGTGTGTTGGAGCTACGAAGCTCATGTGTTGTGGATATCAAGCTGGCGTGTTGTGGATATGAAGCTGGTGTGTTGTGGTTATGAAGCTGTTGTGTTGTGGATATGAAGCTGTTGTGTTGTGGATATGAAGCTGGTGTGTTGTGGATATGACGCTGGTGTGTTGTGGATATGACGCTGGTGTGTTGTGGATATGACGCTGGTGTGTTGTGGATGTGACGCTGGTGTGTTGTGGTTGTGAAGCTGGTGTGTTGTGCTTATAGAGCTGTTGTGTTGTGGATATGAAGCTGGTGTGTTGTGGATATGACGCTGGTGTGTTGTGGTTGTGAAGCTGGTGTGTTGTGGATATGACGCTGGTGTGTTGTGGATGTGACGCTGGTGTGTTGTGGTTGTGAAGCTGGCGTGTTGTGGTTATGAAGCTGGTGTGCTGTGGGTATGAAGCTGGTGTGTTGTGCTTATAGAGCTGGTGTGTTGTGGGTATGAAGCTGGTGTGTTGTGGTTATGAAGCTGGTGTGTTTTCGATATGAAGCTGGTGTGTTTTGGATATGAAACCAGTGTGTTGTGGATATGAAGCTGGCGTGTTGTGGATATGTTGCTGGTCTATTGTGGATATAGCGCTGGCGTGTTGTGGATATAAAGCTGATGTGTTATGGATATGAAGCTGGCGTGTTGTGGATATGAAGCTGGCGTGTTGTGGATATGAAGCTGGCATGTTGTTGATATGAAGCTAGTGTGTTTTGGTTATGAAGTTGGAGTGTTGTGGTTATGAAGCTGACGTTTTGTGGATATGACGATGGTCTATTGTGGATATAGCGCTGGCGTGTTGTGGGTTTGAAGCTGGCATGTTGTGGGTTTGAAGCTGGCATGTTGTGGGTATGAAGCTGGTGTGTTGTGGTTATGAAGCTGGTGTGTTTTCGATATGAAGCTGGTGTGTTTTTGATATGAAACCGGTGTGTTGTGGATATGAAGCTGGCGTGTTGTGGATATGAAGCTGGTCTGTTGTGGATATGAAGCTGGTCTGTTGTGGATATAGAGCTGCTGTGCTGTGGATATGAAGCTGGTGTGTTATGGATCTGAAGCTCGTGTGTTCTGGATATGAAACTGGTGTGTTGTGGATATGAAGCTGCCGTGTTGTGGATATGATGCTGGTATGTTGTAGATATGAATCTGGTGTGTTGTGGTTATGAATCTGGCGTGTTGTGGATATGAAGCTGGTGTGTTGTGGATATGAAGCTAGTGTGTTTTGCATATGAAGCTGGTGTGTTGTGGTTATGAAGCTGACGTTTTGTGGATATGACGATGGTCTATTGTGGATATAGAGCTGGTGTGTTGTGGTTATGAAGCTGGTGTGTTGTGGTTATGAAGCTGGTGTGTTGTGGGTATGAAGCTGGTGTGTTGTGGGTATGAAGCTGACGTTTTGTGGATATGACGATGGTCTATTGTGGATATAGAGCTGGTGTGTTGTGGTTATGAAGCTGGTGTGTTGTGGTTATGAAGCTGGTGTGTTGTGGGTATGAAGATGGTGTGTTGTGGATATGAAGCTGGTGTGTTGTGGATATGAAGCTGGTGTGTTGTAGATATGAAGCTGGTGTGTTGTTGTTGTGAAGCTGGAGTGTTGTGGATATGAAGCTGGCGTGTTGTGGATATGAAGCTGGTGTGTTGGGTTTTACAGCTGGTGTGTTGTGGATATGAAGCTGGTGTGTTGTGGATATGAAGCTGGCGTGTTGTGGATATGAAGCTGGTGTGTTGTGGATATCAAGCTGGTGTGTTGTGGTTTTGAAGCTGGTATGTTGTGGCTATGATGCTGGTGTGTTTTAGTTATGCAGCTGGCGTGTTGTGGATGAGACGCTGGTCTATTGGGGGTATAGAGCTGGCGTGTTGTGGATATGAAGCTGACGTGTTGTGGATATGAAGCTAGTGTGTTTTGGTTATGAAGCTGGCGTTTTGTGGATATGACGCTGGTCTATTGTGGATATAGAGCTGGCGTGTTGTGGGTATGGAGCTGGTGTGTTATGTTTATGAAGCTGGTGTGTTGTGGATATGAAGCTGGCGTGTTGTGGATATGAAGCTGGCGTGTTGGGTTATACAGCTGGTGTGTTGTGGATATGAAGCTGGTGTGTTGTGGTTATGAAGCTGACGTTTTGTGGATATGACGATGGTCTATTGTGGATATAGAGCTGGCGTGTTGTGGATTTGAAGCTGGTGTGTTGTTGTGAAGCTGGTGTGTTGTGGGTATGAAGCTGGTGTGTTGTGGGTATGAAGCTGACGTTTTGTGGATATGACGATGGTCTATTGTGGATATAGAGCTGGTGTGTTGTGGTTATGAAGCTGGTGTGTTGTGGTTATGAAGCTGGTGTGTTGTGGGTATGAAGATGGTGTGTTGTGGATATGAAGCTGGTGTGTTGTGGATATGAAGCTGGTGTGTTGTAGATATGAAGCTGGTGTGTTGTTGTTGTGAAGCTGGAGTGTTGTGGATATGAAGCTGGCGTGTTGTGGATATGAAGCTGAAGTGTTGTGGATATGAAGCTGGTGTGTTGGGTTTTACAGCTGGTGTGTTGTGGATATGAAGCTGGTGTGTTGTGGATATGAAGCTGGCGTGTTGTGGATATGAAGCTGAAGTGTTGTGGATATGAAGCTGGTGTGTTGTGGATATCAAGCTGGTGTGTTGTGGTTTTGAAGCTGGTATGTTGTGGCTATGATGCTGGTGTGTTTTAGTTATGCAGCTGGCGTGTTGTGGATGAGACGCTGGTCTATTGGGGGTATAGAGCTGGCGTGTTGTGGATATGAAGCTGACGTGTTGTGGATATGAAGCTAGTGTGTTTTGGTTTTGAAGCTGGCGTTTTGTGGATATGACGCTGGTCTATTGTGGATATAGAGCTGGCGTGTTGTGGGTATGGAGCTGGTGTGTTATGTTTATGAAGCTGGTGTGTTGTGGATATGAAGCTGGCGTGTTGTGGATATGAAGCTGGCGTGTTGGGTTATACAGCTGGTGTGTTGTGGATATGAAGCTGGTGTGTTGTGGTTATGAAAACTGGTGTGTTGTGGATATGAAGCTGGTGTTGTTTGGATATGAAGCTGGTGTGTTGTGGATATGAAGCTGGTGTGTTGTGGATATGACGCTGGTGTGTTGTAGTTGTGAAGCTGGTGTGTTGTGGTTATGAAGCTGGTGTGTTTTCGATATGAAGCTGGTGTGTTTTTATTATGAAGCTGGTGTGTTTTTATTATGAAGCTGGTGTGTTGTGGATATGAAGCTGGCGTGTTGTGGATATGTTGCTGGTCTGTTGTGGATATAGAGCTGGCATGTTGTGGATATGAAGCTGGCGTGTTGTGGATATGTTGCTGGTCTGTTGTGGATATAGAGCTGGCATGTTGTGGATATGAAGCTGGTGTGTTTTGGTTATGAAGCTGACGTTTTGTGGATATGACGATGGTCTATTGTGGATATAGCGCTGGCGTGTTGTGGGTTTGAAGCTGGCATGTTGTGGGTTTGAAGCTGGCATGTTGTGGGTATGAAGCTTGTGTGTTGTGGTTATGAAGCTGGTGTGTTTTCGATATGAAGCTGGTGTGTTTTTGATATGAAACCGGTGTGTTATGGATCTGAAGCTCGTGTGTTCTGGATATGAAACTGGTGTGTTGTGGATATGAAGCTGGCGTGTTGTGGATATGATGCTGGTATGTTGTAGATATGAATCTGGTGTGTTGTGGTTATGAATCTGGTGTGTTGTGGATATAGAGCTGGCGTGTTGTGGATTTGAAGCTGGTGTGTTGTTGTGAAGCTGGTGTGTTGTGGGTATGAAGCTGACGTTTTGTGGATATGACGATGGTCTATTGTGGATATAGAGCTGGCGTGTTGTGGGTATGGAGCTGGTGTGTTGTGGGTATGAAGATGGTGTGTTGTGGATATGAAGCTGGTGTGTTGTGGATATGAAGCTGATGTGTTGTAGATATGAAGCAGGTATGTTGTGGTTATGAAGCTGGTGTGTTGTGGATATGAAGCTAGTGTGTTGTGGATATGACGCTGGTGTGTTGTGGTTGTGAAGCTGGTGTGTTGTGATTGTGAAGCTGGTGTGTTGTGGGTATGAAGCTGGTGTGTTTTGGATATGAAGCTGGTGTGTTGTGGATATGAAGCTGGCGTGTTGTGGATATGATGCTGGTCTATTGTGGATGTAGAGCTGGCATGTTGTGGATATGAAGCTGACGTGTTGTAGATATGAAGCTAGTGTGTTTTGGTTATGAAGCTGGTGTGTTGTGGTTATGAAGCTGACGTTTTGTGGATATGACGATGGTCTATTGTGGATATAGCGCTCGCGTGTTGTGGGCTTGAAGCTGGCATGTGGGTATGAAGCTGGTGTGTTGTGGATATGATGCTGGTGTGTTGTGAATGTGAAGCTGGTGTGTTGTGGATATGACGCGGGGGTGTTGTGGATATGAAGCTGGTGTGTTGTGGATATGAAGCTGGCGTGTTGTGTTTATGAAACCGGTGTGTTGTGGATATGAAGCTGGCGTGTTGTGGATATGAAGCTGGCGTGTTGTGGATATGAAGCTGGTGTGTTGTGGATATGAAGCTGGTGTGTTGTGGATATGACGCGGGGGTGTTGTGGATATGAAGCTGGTGTGTTGTGGATATCAAGCTGGCGTGTTGTGGATATGAAGCTGGCGTGTTGTGTTTATGAAACCGGTGTGTTGTGGATATGAAGCTGGCGTGTTGTGGATATGAAGCTGGCGTGTTGTGTTTATGAAACCGGTGTGTTGTGGATATGAAGCTGGTGTGTTGTGGATATGAAACCGGTGTGTTGTGGTTATGAAGCTGGTGCTTTCTGGGTATGAAGCTGGTGTGTTGTGGTTGTGAAGCTGGTGTGTTTTGGTTATGAAGCTGGTATGTTGGGGCTATGAGGCTGGTCTATTGTGAATATAGAGCTGGCGTGTTGTGGATATGAAGCTGACGTGTTGTGGATATGAAGCTGGTGTGTTGAGGATATGAAGCTGGTGTGTTGAGGATATGAAGCTGTCGTGTTGTGGATATGATGCTGGTATGTTGTAGATATGAATCTGAGGTGTTGTGGTTATGAAGCTGGTGTGTTGTGGATATGAAGCTGGTATGTTGTAGTTATGAATCTGGTGTGTTGTGATTATGTAGCTGGTGTATTGTAGATATGAAGCTGATGTGTTGTGGATATGAAGCTGGTATGTTGTAGTTATGAATCTGGTGTGTTGTGATTATGTAGCTGGTGTGTTGTGGATATGAAGCTGGTGTGTTGTGGATATGATGCTGGTCTATTGTGGATATAGAGCAGGCATGTTGTGCATATGCAGCTGGTGTGTTGCGGATATGAAGCTGGTATGTTGTGGATATGAAGCTAGTGTGTTGGGAATATGAAGCTGGTGTGTTGTGGATATGAAGCTGGTGTGTTGTGGATATGAAGCTGGTGTGTTATGGTTATGAAGCTGGTGTGTTGTGGATATGAAGCTGGTGTGTTGTGGATATCAAGCTGGTGTGTTTTGGTTATGAAGCTGGTATGTTTTGGCTATGATGCTGGTGTGTTTTAGTTATGCAGCTGGCGTGTTGTGGATATGACGCTGGTCTATTGTGGATATAGAGCTGGCGTGTTGTGGATATGAAGCTGACGTGTTGTGGATATGAAGCTGACGTGTTATGCATATGAAGCTGGCGTGTTATGGATATGAAGCTGGCGTGTTGTGGATATGAAGCTGGCATGTTATAGATATGAAGCTAGTGTGTTTTGGTTATGAAGCTGGTGTGTTGTGGTTATGAAGCTGACGTTTTTTGGATATGACGATGGTCTATTGTGGATATAAAGCTAGTGTGTTGTGGATTTGAAGCTGGCGTGTTGTTGTGAAGCTGGTGTGTTGTGGATATGAAGCTGGTGTGTTGTGGATATGAAGCTGGTGTGTTGTGGATATGAAGCTGGTGTGTTGTGGACATGAAGCTGGTGTGTTGTGGACATGAAGCTTGTGTGTTGTGGATATGATGCTGGTGTATTTTCGATATGAAGCTGGTGTGATGTGGATATGAAACTGGTGTGTTGTGGATATGATGCTGGTTTCTTGTGGATATAGAGCAGGCATGTTGTGGATATGAAGCTGGTGTTGTTTGGATATGAAGCTGGTGTGTTGTGGATATGAAGCTGGTGTTGTTTGGATAGGAAGTTGGTGTGTTGTGGATATGAAGCTGGTGTGTTGTGGATATGAAGCTGGTGTGTTGTGGGTATGACGCTGGTGTGTTGTGGTTGTGAAGCTGGTGTGTTGTGGTTATGAAGCTGGTGTGTTTTCGATATGAAGCTGGTGTGTTTTTATTATGAAGCTGGTGTGTTGTGGATATGAAGCTGGCGTGTTGTGGATATGTTGCTGGTCTGTTGTGGATATAGAGCTGGCATGTTGTGGATATGAAGCTGGCGTGTTGTGGATATGTTGCTGGTCTGTTGTGGATATAGAGCTGGCATGTTGTGGATATGAAGCTGGTGTGTTGTGGATATGAAGCTGGTGTGTTTTGGTTATGAAGCTGACATTTTGTGGATATGACGATGGTCTATTGTGGATATAGCGCTGGCGTGTTGTGGGTTTGAAGCTGGCATGTTGTGGGTTTGAAGCTGGCATGTTGTGGATATGAAGCTGGCGTGTTGTGGATATGAAGCTGGTCTGTTGTGGATATGAAGCTGGTCTGTTGTGGATATAGAGCTGCTGTGCTGTGGATATGAAGCTAGTGTGTTATGGATCTGAAGCTCGTGTGTTCTGGATTTGAAACTGGTGTGTTGTGGATATGAAGCTGGCGTGTTGTGGATATGATGCTGGTATGTTGTAGATATGAATCTGGTGTGTTGTGGTTATGAATCTGGTGTGTTGTGGATATGAAGCTGGTGGTTTGTGGATATGAAGCTAGTGTGTTTTGCATATGAAGCTGGTGTGTTGTGGTTATGAAGCTGACGTTTTGTGGATATGACGATGGTCTATTGTGGATATAGAGCTGGCGTGTTGTGGATTTGAAGCTGGTGTGTTGTTGTGAAGCTGGTGTGTTGTGGGTATGAAGCTGGTGTGTTGTGGGTATGAAGCTGACGTTTTGTGGATATGACGATGGTCTATTGTGGATATAGAGCTGGTGTGTTGTGGTTATGAAGCTGGTGTGTTGTGGGTATGAAGATGGTGTGTTGTGGATATGAAGATGGTGTGTTGTGGATATGAAGCTGGTGTGTTGTAGATATGAAGCTGGTGTGTTGTTGTTGTGAAGCTGGAGTGTTGTGGGTATGAAGCTGGAGTGTTGTGGGTATGAAGCTGGTGTGTTGTGGGTATGAAGCTGGTGTGTTGTGGGTATGAAGCTGGTGTGTTGTGGATATGAAGCTGGTGTGTTGTGGGTATGAAGCTGGTGTGTTGTGGTTGTGAAGCTGGTGTGTTGGAGCTACGAAGCAGGTATGTTGTGGTTATGACGCTGGTGTGTTGTGGTTGTGAAGCTGGTGTGTTGTGGTTGTGAAGCTGGTGTGTTGTGGGTATGAAGCTGGTGTGTTTTCGATATGAAGCTGGTGTGTTTTGGATATGAAGCTGGTGTGTTGTGGATATGAAGCTGGCGTGTTGTGGATATGATGCTGGTCTATTGTGGATGTAGAGCTGGCATGTTGTGGATATGAAGCTGACGTGTTGTAGATATGAAGCTAGTGTGTTTTGGTTATGAAGCTGGTGTGTTGTGGTTATGAAGCTGACGTTTTGTGGATATGACGATGGTCTATTGTGGATATAGCGCTCGCGTGTTGTGGGCTTGAAGCTGGCATGTGGGTATGAAGCTGGTGTGTTGTGGATATGCTGCTGGTGTGTTGTGAATGTGAAGCTGGTGTGTTGTGGATATGACGCGGGGGTGTTGTGGATATGAAGCTGGTGTGTTGTGGATATCAAGCTGGCGTGTTGTGGATATGAAGCTGGCGTGTTGTGTTTATGAAACCGGTGTGTTGTGGATATGAAGCTGGCGTGTTGTGGATATGAAGCTGGTGTGTTGTGGATATGACGCGGGGGTGTTGTGGATATGAAGCTGGTGTGTTGTGGATATTAAGCTGGCGTGTTGTGGATATGAAGCTGGCGTGTTGTGTTTATGAAACCGGTGTGTTGTGGATATGAAGTTGGCGTGTTGTGGATATGAAGCTGGCGTGTTGTGTTTATGAAACCGGTGTGTTGTGGATATGAAGCTGGTGTGTTGTGGATATGAAACCGGTGTGTTGTGGTTATGAAGCTGGTGCTTTCTGGGTATGAAGCTGGTGTGTTTTGGTTATGAAGCTGGTATGTTGGGGCTATGAGGCTGGTCTATTGTGAATATAGAGCTGGCGTGTTGTGGATATGAAGCTGACGTGTTGTGGTTATGAAACCGGTGTGTTGTGGATATACAGCTGGCGTGTTGTGGATATGAAACTGGTCCATTCTGGTATGAAGCTTGTGTGTTGTGGATATCAAGCTGGCGTGTTGTGTTTATGAAACTGGTGTGTTATGGATATAGAGCTGGTGTGTTGTGGTTATGAAGCTGGTGTGTTGTGGTTATGAAGGTGGTGTGTTGTGGTTATGAAGGTGGTGTGTTGTGGTTATGACGCTGGTGTGTTGTGGTTGTGAAGCTGGTGTGTTGTGGTTGTGAAGCTGGTGTGTTGTGGTTGTGAAGCTGGTGTGTTGTGGTTATGAAGCTGGCGTGTTGTGGATATGAAGCTGGTGTGTTGTGGATATGAAGCTGGTGGGTTGTGGATATGACGCTGGTGTGTTGTGGTTGTGAAGCTGGTGTGTTGTGGTTATGTAGCTGGTGTGTTGTGGTTATGAAGCTGGCGTGTTGTGGATATGAAGCTGACGTGTTGTGAATATGAAGCTGGCATGTTGTGGATATGAAGCTAGTGTGTTTTGCATATGAAGCTGACGTTTTGTGGATATGACGTTGGTCTATTGTGGATATAGAGCTGGCGTGTTGTGGATATGAAGCTGGTGTGTTGTGGATATGAAGCTGGTGTGTTGTGGATATGAAGTTGGCATGTTGTGGATATGAAGCTGAAGTGTTGTGGATATGAAGCTGGCGTGTTGTGGATATGAAGCTGGCATGTTATAGATATGAAGCTAGTGTGTTTCGGTTATGAAGCTGGTGTGTTGTGGTTATGAAGCTGACGTTTTGTGGATATGACGATGGTCTATTGTGGATATAAAGCTAGTGTGTTGTGGATTTGAAGCTGGCGTGTTGTTGTGAAGCTGGTGTGTTGTGGATATGAAGCTGGTGTGTTGTGGATATGAAGCTGGTGTGTTGTGGACATGAAGCTGGTGTGTTGTGGACATGAAGCTTGTGTGTTGTGGATATGAAGCTGGTGTGTTGTGGTTATGAAGCTGGTGTTTGGATATGAAGCTGGTGTGTTGTGGATATGAAGCTGGTGTGTTGTGGTTGTGAAGCTGGTGTGTTGTTATGATGCTGGTGTATTTTCGATATGAAGCTGGTGTGATGTGGATATGAAACTGGTGTGTTGTGGATATGATGCTGGTTTCTTGTGGATATAGAGCAGGCATGTTGTGGATATGAAGCTGGTGTTGTTTGGATATGAAGCTGGTGTGTTGTGGATATGAAGCTGGTGTTGTTTGGATAGGAAGCTGGTGTGTTGTGGATATGAAGCTGGTGTGTTTTCGATATGAAGCTGGTGTGTTTTTATTATGAAGCTGGTGTGTTGTGGATATGAAGCTGGCGTGTTGTGGATATGTTGCTGGTCTGTTGTGGATATAGAGCTGGCATGTTGTGGATATGAAGCTGGTGTGTTGTGGATATGAAGCTGGTGTGTTGTGGATATGAAGCTGGTGTGTTGTGGGTATGAAACTGGTGTGTTGTGGGTATGAAACTGGTGTGTTGTGGGTATGAAACTGGTGTGTTGTGGATATGAAGCTGGTGTGTTTTCGATATGAAGCTGGTGTGTTTTTATTATGAAGCTGGTGTGTTGTGGATATGAAGCTGGCGTGTTGTGGATATGTTGCTGGTCTGTTGTGGATATAGAGCTGGCATGTTGTGGATATGAAGCTGGCGTGTTGTGGATATGTTGCTGGTCTGTTGTGGATATAGAGCTGGCATGTTGTGGATATGAAGCTGGTGTGTTGTGGATATGAAGCTGGTGTGTTTTGGTTATGAAGCTGACGTTTTGTGGATATGACGATGGTCTATTGTGGATATAGCGCTGGCGTGTTGTGGGTTTGAAGCTGGCATGTTGTGGGTTTGAAGCTGGCATGTTGTGGGTATGAAGCTTGTGTGTTGTGGTTATGAAGCTGGTGTGTTTTCGATATGAAGCTGGTGTGTTTTTGATATGAAACCGGTGTGTTGTGGATATGAAGCTGGCGTGTTGTGGATATGAAGCTGGTCTGTTGTGGATATGAAGCTGGTCTGTTGTGGATATAGAGCTGCTGTGCTGTGGATATGAAGCTAGTGTGTTATGGATCTGAAGCTCGTGTGTTCTGGATGTGAAACTGGTGTGTTGTGGATATGAAGCTGGCGTGTTGTGGATATGATGCTGGTATGTTGTAGATATGAATCTGGTGTGTTGTGGTTATGAATCTGGTGTGTTGTGGATATGAAGCTGGTGGTTTGTGGATATGAAGCTAGTGTGTTTTGCATATGAAGCTGGTGTGTTGTGGTTATGAAGCTGACGTTTTGTGGATATGACGATGGTCTATTGTGGATATAGAGCTGGTGTGTTGTGGTTATGAAGCTGGTGTGTTGTGGGTATGAAGATGGTGTGTTGTGGATATGAAGATGGTGTGTTGTGGATATGAAGCTGGTGTGTTGTAGATATGAAGCTGGTGTGTTGTAGATATGAAGCTGGTGTGTTGTTGTTGTGAAGCTGGAGTGTTGTGGGTATGAAGCTGGTGTGTTGTGGATATGAAGCTGGTGTGTTGTGGGTATGAAGCTGGTGTGTTGTGGATATGAAGCTGGTGTGTTGGAGCTACGAAGCAGGTATGTTGTGGTTATGAAGCTGGTGTGTTGTGGATATGAAGCTAGTGTGTTGTGGATATGACGCTGGTGTGTTGTGGTTGTGAAGCTGGTGTGTTGTGGTTGTGAAGCTGGTGTGTTGTGGGTATGAAGCTGGTGTGTTGTGGATATGACGCTGGTGTGTTGTGGTTGTGAAGCTGGTGTGTTGTGGTTGTGAAGCTGGTGTGTTGTGGGTATGAAGCTGGTGTGTTTTCGATATGAAGCTGGTGTGTTTTGGATATGAAGCTGGTGTGTTGTGGATATGAAGCTGGCGTGTTGTGGATATGATGCTGGTTTATTGTGGATGTAGAGCTGGCATGTTGTGGATATGAAGCTGACGTGTTGTAGATATGAAGCTAGTGTGTTTTGGTTATGAAGCTGGTGTGTTGTGGTTATGAAGCTGACGTTTTGTGGATATGACGATGGTCTATTGTGGATATAGCGCTCGCGTGTTGTGGGCTTGAAGCTGGCATGTGGGTATGAAGCTGGTGTGTTGTGGATATGATGCTGGTGTGTTGTGAATGTGAAGCTGGTGTGTTGTGGATATGAAGCTGGTGTGTTGTGGATATCAAGCTGGCGTGTTGTGGATATGAAGCTGGCGTGTTGTGTTTATGAAACCGGCGTGTTGTGGATATGAAGCTGGCGTGTTGTGGATATGAAGCTGGTGTGTTGTGGATATGAAGCTGGTGTGTTGTGGATATGACGCGGGGGTGTTGTGGATATGAAGCTGGTGTGTTGTGGATATCAAGCTGGCATGTTGTGGATATGAAGCTGGCGTGTTGTGTTTATGAAACCGGTGTGTTGTGGATATGAAGCTGGCGTGTTGTGGATATGAAGCTGGCATGTTGTGTTTATGAAGCTGGTGTGTTGTGGATATGAAGCTGGTGTGTTGTGGATATGAAACCGGTGTGTTGTGGTTATGAAGCTGGTGCTTTCTGGGTATGAAGCTGGTGTGTTGTGGTTGTGAAGCTGGTGTGTTTTGGTTATGAAGCTGGTATGTTGGGGCTATGAGGCTGGTCTATTGTGAATATAGAGCTGGCGTGTTGTGGATATGAAGCTGACGTGTTATGGATATGAAGCTGGTATGTTGTGGATATGAAGCTGGTGTGTTGTGGTTATGAAACCGGTGTGTTGTGGATATACAGCTGGCGTGTTGTGGATATGAAACTGGTCCATTCTGGTATGAAGCTTGTGTGTTGTGGATATCAAGCTGGCGTGTTGTGTTTATGAAACTGGTGTGTTATGGATATAGAGCTGGTGTGTTGTGGTTATGAAGCTGGTGTGTTGTGGTTATGAAGGTGGTGTGTTGTGGTTATGAAGGTGGTGTGTTGTGGTTATGACGCTGGTGTGTTGTGCTTGTGAAGCTGGTGTGTTGTGGTTGTGAAGCTGACGTTTTGTGGATATGACGTTGGTCTATTGTGGATATAGAGCTGGCGTGTTGTGGATATGAAGCTGGTGTGTTGTGGATATGAAGCTGGTGTGTTGTGGATATGAAGCTGGCATGTTGTGGATATGAAGCTGAAGTGTTGTGGATATGAAGCTGGCGTGTTGTGGATATGAAGCTGGTGTGTTGTGGATATGAAGCTGGTGTGTTGTGGATATCAAGCTGGTGTGTTGTGGATATCAAGCTGGTGTGTTGTGGTTATGAAGCTGGTATGTTGTGGCTATGATGCTGGTGTGTTTTAGTTATGCAGCTGGCGTGTTGTGGATGAGACGCTGGTCTATTGGGGGTATAGAGCTGGCGTGTTGTGGATATGAAGCTGACGTGTTGTGGATATGAAGCTAGTGTGTTTTGGTTATGAAGCTGGCGTTTTGTGGATATGACGCTGGTCTATTGTGGATATAGAGGTGGCGTGTTGTGGGTATGGAGCTGGTGTGTTATGTTTATGAAGCTGGTGTATTGTGGATATGAAGCTGGCGTGTTGTGGATATGAAGCTGGCGTGTTGGGTTATACAGCTGGTGTGTTGTGGATATGAAGCTGGTGTGTTGTGGATATGAAGCTGGTGTGTTGTGGTTATGAAAACTGGTGTGTTGTGGATATGAAGCTGGTGTTGTTTGGATATGAAGCTGGTGTGTTGTGGATATGAAGCTGGTGTTGTTTGGATATGAAGCTGGTGTGTTGTGGATATGAAGCTGGTGTGTTGTGGATATGACGCTGGTGTGTTGTAGTTGTGAAGCTGGTGTGTTGTGGTTATGAAGCTGGTGTGTTTTCGATATGAAGCTGGTGTGTTTTTATTATGAAGCTGGTGTGTTGTGGATATGAAGCTGGCGTGTTGTGGATATGTTGCTGGTCTGTTGTGGATATGTTGCTGGTCTGTTGTGGATATGGAGCTGGCATGTTGTGGATATGAAGCTGGTGTGTTGTGGATATGAAGCTGGTGTGTTGTGGGTATGAAACTGGTGTGTTGTGGATATGAAGCTGGTGTGTTTTCGATATGAAGCTGGTGTGTTTTGAATATGAAGCTGGCGTGTTGTGGATATGTTGCTGGTCTGTTGTGGATATAGAGCTGGCATGTTGTGGATATGAAGCTGGCGTGTTGTGGATATGTTGCTGGTCTGTTGTGGATATAGAGCTGGCATGTTGTGGATATGAAGCTGGCGTGTTGTGGATATGAAGCTGGTGTGTTTTGGTTATGAAGCTGGTGTTTGGATATGAAGCTGGTGTGTTGTGGTTATGAAGCTGGTCTGTTGTGGATATAGAACTGGTGTGTTTTGGGTATGAAGCTGGTGTGTTGTGGATATTAAGCTTGTGTGTTGTGGATATTAAGCTTGTGTGTTGTGGATATGAAGCTGGTGTGTTTTGGTTATGAAGCTGGTGCATTTTCAATATGAAGCTGGTGTGTTGTGGATATGATGCTGGTCTGTTGTGGATATAGAGCTGGTGTGTTGTGGATATGAAGCTGGCGTGTTGTGGATATGAAGCTGGCGTGTTGTGGATATCAAGCTAGTGTGTTGTGGTTATGAAGCTGGTATGTTGTGGATGTAGAGCTGACGTGTTGTGGATATGAAGCTGGCATGTTGTGGTTATAGAGCTAGTGCATTTTCAATATGAAGCTGGTGTGTTGTGGATATGATGCTGGTGTGTTGAGGATATGAAGCTGGTGTGTTGAGGATATGAAGCTGTCGTGTTGAGGATATGAAGCTGTCGTGTTGTGGATATGATGCTGGTATGTTGTAGATATGAATCTGAGGTGTTGTGGTTATGAAGCTGGTGTGTTGTGGATATGAAGCTGGTATGTTGTAGTTATGAATCTGGTGTGTTGTGATTATGTAGCTGGTGTATTGTAGATATGAAGCTGATGTGTTGTGGATATGAAGCTGGTATGTTGTAGTTATGAATCTGGTGTGTTGTGATTATGTAGCTGGTGTGTTGTGGATATGAAGCTGGTGTGTTGTGGATATGATGCTGGTCTATTGTGGATATAGAGCAGGCATGTTGTGCATATGCAGCTGGTGTGTTGCGGATATGAAGCTGGTGTGTTGTGGTTATGAAGCTGGTGTGTTGTGGATATGAAGCTGGTATGTTGTAGTTATGAATCTGGTGTGTTGTGATTATGTATCTGGTGTATTGTAGATATGAAGCTGATGTGTTGTGGATATGAAGCTGGTATGTTGTAGTTATGAATCTGGTGTGTTGTGATTATGTAGCTGGTGTGTTGTGGATATGAAGCTAGTGTGTTGGGAATATGAAGCTGGTGTGTTGTGGATATGAAGCTGGTGTGTTGTGGATATGAAGCTGGTGTGTTATGGTTATGAAGCTGGTGTGTTGTGGATATGAAGCTGGTGTGTTGTGGATATCAAGCTGGTGTGTTTTGGTTATGAAGCTGGTATGTTTTGGCTATGATGCTGGTGTGTTTTAGTTATGCAGCTGGCGTGTTGTGGATATGACGCTGGTCTATTGTGGATATAGAGCTGGCGTGTTGTGGATATGAAGCTGACGTGTTGTGGATATGAAGCTGACGTGTTATGCATATGAAGCTGGCGTGTTATGGATATGAAGCTGGCGTGTTGTGGATATGAAGCTGGCATGTTATAGATATGAAGCTAGTGTGTTTTGGTTATGAAGCTGGTGTGTTGTGGTTATGAAGCTGACGTTTTGTGGATATGACGATGGTCTATTGTGGATATAAAGCTAGTGTGTTGTGGATTTGAAGCTGGCGTGTTGTTGTGAAGCTGGTGTGTTGTGGATATGAAGCTGGTGTGTTGTGGATATGAAGCTGGTGTGTTGTGGATATGAAGCTGGTGTGTTGTGGGTATGAAGCTGGTGTGTTGTGGATATGAAGCTGGTGTGTTGTGGACATGAAGCTGGTGTGTTGTGGACATGAAGCTGGTGTGTTGTGGATATTAAGCTGGTGTGTTGTGGATATGAAGCTGGTGTGTTGTGGTTATGAAGCTGGTGTTTGGATATGAAGCTGGTGTGTTGTGGATATGAAGCTGGTGTGTTGTGGTTGTGAAGCTGGTGTGTTGTTATGAAGCTGGTGTATTTTCGATATGAAGCTGGTGTGATGTGGATATGAAACTGGTGTATTGTGGATATGATGCTGGTTTCTTGTGGATATAGAGCAGGCATGTTGTGGATATGAAGCTGGTGTGTTGCGGATATGCAGCTGGTATGTTGTGGATATGAAGCTAGTGTGTTGTGGATATGAAGCTGGTGTATTGTGGATATGTAGCTGGTGTGTTGTGGATATAGAGCTGGTGTGTTGTGGATATGAAGCTGGTGTGTTGTGGGTTTGAAGCTGGTGTGTTGTGGATATGAAGCTGATGTGTTGTGGATATGAAGCTGGTATGTTGTGGATATGAAGCTGGTCTATTGTGGATATAGAGCAGGCATGTTGTGGAAATGAAGCTGGTGTGTTGTGGATATGAAGCTGGTGTGTTGTGGATATGAAGCTGGTGTGTTGTGGATATGAAGCTGGTGTGTTGTGGATATAGAGCTGGTGTGTTGTGGATATGAAACTGGTGTGTTTTGGTTATGAAGCTGGCGTTTTGTGGATATGACGCTGGTCTATTGTGGATATAGAGCTGGCGTGTTGTGGGTATGGAGCTGGTGTGTTATGTTTATGAAGCTGGTGTGTTATGTTTATGAAGCTGGTGTGTTGTGGATATGAAGCTGGCGTGTTGTGGATATGAAGCTGGCGTGTTGGGTTATACAGCTGGTGTGTTGTGGATATGAAGCTGGTGTGTTGTGGTTATGAAAACTGGTGTGTTGTGGATAGGAAGCTGGTGTTGTTTGGATATGAAGCTGGTGTGTTGTGGATATGAAGCTGGTGTTGTTTGGATAGGAAGCTGGTGTGTTGTGGATATGAAGCTGGTGTGTTGTGGATATGACGCTGGTGTGTTGTGGTTGTGAAGCTGGTGTGTTGTGGATATGTTGCTGGTCTGTTGTGGAGAAAGAGCTGGCATGTTGTGGATATGAAGCTGGTATGTTGTGGATATGAAGCTGGTGTGTTGTGGTTATGAAGCTGGTGTGTTGTGGGTATGAAGCTGGCGTTTTGAGGATCTGACGCTGGTCTATTGTGGATATAGAGCTGGTGTGTTGTGAATTTGAAGCTGGTGTGTTGTGAAAATGAAGCTGGTGTGTTGGAGCTACAAAGCTTGTGTGTTGTGGATATCAAGCTGGCGTGTTGTGGATATGAAGCTGGCGTGTTGTGTTTATGAAACCGGTGTGTTGTGGATATGAAGCTGGCATGTTGTGGATATAGAGCTGGTGTGTTTTAGATTAGACTTACAGTGTGGAAACAGGCCCTTCGGCCCAACAAGTCCACACCGACCCGCCGAAGCGCAACCCACCCAAACCCCTACATTTACCCCTTACCTAACACTATGGGCAATTTAGCTTGGCCAATTCACCTGACCCACACATCTTTGGACTGTGGGAGGAAACCGGAGCACCCGGAGGAAACCCACGCAGACACGGGGAGAATGTGCAAACTCCACACAGTCAGTCGCCTGAGTCGGGAATTGAACCCGGGTCTACAGGCGCTGTGAGGCAGCAGTGCTAACCACTGTGCCTGTGTGTTGTGGATATCAAGCTGGCGTGTTGTGGATATGAAGCTGGCGTGTTGTGTTTATGAAACCGGTGTGTTGTGGATATGAAGCTAGCGTGTTGTGAATATGAAGCTGGTGTGTTGTGGCTATGAAGCTGGTGGGTTGTGGCTATGAAGCTGGTGTGTTGTGGTTATGAAGCTGGTGTGTTGTGGATATGAAGCTGATGTGTTGTCCTTATGAAGCTGGTGTGTTGTGGTTATGAAGCTGGCGTGTTGTGGATATGGAGCTGGTGTGTTGTGGATATGAAGCTGGTGTGTTTTCGTTATGAAGCTGGTATGTTGTGGCTATGATGCTGGTGTGTTTTGCATATGAAGCTGGTGTGTTGTGGATATGAAGCTGGCGTGTTGTGGATATGAAGCTAGTGTGTTGTGGCTATGAAGCTGGTGTGTTTTGCATATGAAGCTGACGTGTTGTGGATATGAAGCTGGCGTGTTGTGAATATGAAGCTGACGTGTTTTGGATATGAAACTGGCGTGTTGTGGATATGAAGCTGGCATGGTGTGGTTATGAAGCTCGTGTGTTTTGGTTATGAAGCTGGTATGTTGTGGCTATGATGCTGGTGTGTTTTAGTTATGCAGCTGGCGTGTTGTGGATATGACACTGGTCTATTGTGGATATAGGGCTGACGCGTTGTGGATATGAAGCTGGCGTGTTGTGGATATGAAGCTGGCATGTTGTGGTTATGAAACTGGCGTGTTGTGGATATGAAGCTGGTATGTTGTGGATATGAAGCTGGCGTGTTGTGGATGTGCATCTGGTGTGTTGTGGTTGTGAAGCTGGTCTGTTGTGGTTATGAAGCTGGTGTGTTTTGGATATGAAGCTGGTGTGTTTTGGATATGAAGCTGGTGTGTTGTGGATATGAAGCTGGCGTGTTGTGGATATGATGCTGGTCTATTGTGGATATAGAGCTGGCATGTTGTGGATATGAAGCTAGTGTGTTGCGGATATGAAGCTACCGTGTTGTGGATATGATGCTGCTGTATTGTGGATATAGAGCTGGTGTGTTGTGGATATGAAGCTGGTGTGTTGTGGATATGAAGCTGGTGTGTTGTGGCTATGAAGCTGGTGTGTTGTGGCTATGAAGCTGGTGTGTTGTGGATATGAAGCTGGTGTGTTGTGGCTATGAAGCTGGTGTGTTGAGGATATGAAGCTGCTGTGTTGTGGATATGAAGCTGGTGTATTGTAGATATGAAGCTGGCGTGTTGTAGATATGAAGCTGGTGTGTTGTGGTTATGAAGCTGGTGTGTTGAGGATATGAAGCTGGCGTGTTGTGGTTATGAAGCTGGTGTGTTGAGGATATGAAGCTGGCGTGCTGTGGGTATGAAGCTGGTGTGTTGAGGATATGAAGGTGGTGTGTTGTGGTTATGAAGCTGGTGTGTTGTGGGTATGAAGCTGGTGTGTTGTGCTTATAGAGCTGGTGTATTGTGGGTATGAAGCTGGTGTGTTGTGGATATGAAGCTGGTATGTTGTGGATATGAAGCTGGTGTGTTGTGGATGTGAAACTGGTCAGTGATGGATATGAAGCTGGTGTGTTGTGGTTATGAAGCTGGTGTGTTGTGCTTATAGAGCTGGTGTATTGTGGGTATGAAGCTGGTGTGTTGTGGGTATGAAGCTGGTGTGTTGTGGATATGAAGCTGGTGTGTTGTGGATGTGAAGCTGCTGTGTTGTGGATATGAAGCTGGCGTGTTGTAGATATGAAGCTGGCGTGTTGTAGATATGAAGCTGGTGTGTTGTGGTTATGAAGCTGGTGTGTTGAGGATATGAAGCTGGCGTGTTGTGGTTATGAAGCTGGTGTGTTGAGGATATGAAGGTGGTGTGTTGTGGATATGAAGCTGCTGTGTTGTGGATGTGAAGCTGCTGTGTTGTGGATATGAAGCTGGCGTGTTGTAGATATGAAGCTGGCGTGTTGTAGATATGAAGCTGGTGTGTTGTGGTTATGAAGCTGGTGTGTTGTGGTTATGAAGCTGGTGTGTTGTGCTTATAGAGCTGGTGTATTGTGGGTATGAAGCTGGTGTGTTGTGTATATGAAGCTGGTATGTTGTGGATATGAAGCTGGTGTGTTGTGGATGTGAAACTGGTCAGTGATGGATATGAAGCTGGTGTGTTGTGGCTATGAAGCTGGCATGTTGTGGCTATGAAGCTGGCATGTTGTGGATATGAAGCTAGTGTGTTTTGGTTATGAAGCTGGTGTGTTGTGGTTTTGAAGCTGGTCTGTTGTGGATATGAAGATGGTGTGTAGTGGATGTGAAGCTTGTGTGTTGTGGATGTGACGCTGTTGTGTTTTGGATATGAAGCTGGTGTGTTGTGGATATGAAGCTGGTGTGTTGTGGTTATGGAACTGGTCCGTTCTGGTATGAACTGGCATATTGTGGATATAGAGCTGGTGTGTTGTGGTTATGAAGCTGGTGTGTTGTGGATGTGAAGCTGGTGCTTTCTGGGTATGAAGCTGGCGTGTTGTGGATATGAAGCAGGGGTGTTGTGGATATGAAGCTGGGGTGTTGGGTTATACAGCTGGTGTGTTGTAGATATGAAGCTGGCGTGTTGTAGATATGAAGCTGGTGTGTTGTAGATATGAAGCTGGTGTGTTGCGGATATGAAGCTACCGTGTTGTGGATATGATGCTGCTGTATTGTGGATATAGAGCTGGTGTGTTGTGGATATGAAGCTGGTGTGTTGTGGATATGAAGCTGGTGTGTTGTGGATATGATGCTGCTGTATTGTGGATATAGAGCTGGTGTGTTGTGGATATGAAGCTGGTGTGTTGTGGATATGAAGCTGGTGTGTTGTGGCTATGAAGCTGGTGTGTTGTGGCTATGAAGCTGGTGTGTTGTGGCTATGAAGCTGGTGTGTTGTGGATATGAAGCTGCTATGTTGTGGTTATGAAGCTGGTGTGCTGTGGTTATGAAGCTGGTGTGTTGTGGTTATGAAGCTGGAGTGTTGGGAATATGAAACTGGTCGGTTGTGGATATAAAGCTGGTGTGTTGAGGATGTGAAGCTGCTGTGTTGTGGATATGAAGCTGGTGTATTGTGGATATGAAGCTAGTGTGTTTTGGATATGATGCTAGTGTGTTGTGAATATTAACCTGGTGTGTTGTGGATATGAAGCTGCTGTGTTGTGGATGTGGAGCTGCTGTGTTGTGGATATGAAGCTGGCGTGTTGTAGATAGTGAAGCTGGCGTGTTGTAGATATGAAGCTGGTGTATTGTGGGTATGAAGCTGGTGTGTTGTGCTTATAGAGCTGGTGTATTGTGGGTATGAAGCTGGTATGTTGTGGATATGAAGCTGGTGTGTTGTGGATATGAAGCTGGTGTGTTGTGGATATGAAGCTGGCGTGTTGTGGATATGAAGCTGGTGTGTTGTGGATATGAAGCTGCTGTGTTGTGGATGTGAAGCTAGTGTGTTGTGGATATGAAGCTGGCGTGTTGTGGATATGAAGCTGGTGTGTTGTGGATATGAAGCTGGTGTGTTGTAGATATGAAGCTGGTGTGTTGTGGTTATGAAGCTGGTGTGTTGTGGTTATGAAGCTGGTGTGTTGTGGATATGAAGCTGGTGTGTTGTGGATATGAAGCTGGTATGTTGTGGATATGAAGCTGGTATGTTGTGGATATGAAGCTGGTGTGTTGTGGTTATGAAGCTGGTGTGTTGTGCTTATAGAGCTGGTGTGTTGTGGGTATGAAGCTGGTGTGTTGTGGATATGAAGCTGGTGTGTTGTGGATGTGAAATTGGTCAGTGATGGATATGAAGCTGGTATGTTGTGGTTATGAAGCTGACGTTTTGTGGGTATGACGCTGGTCTATTGTGGATATAGAGTTGGCGTGTTGTGGGTAGGAAGCTTGTGTGTTGTTAATATGAAGCTGGTGTGTTGCGGATATGAAGCTGGCATGTTGTGGCTATGAAGCTGGCATGTTGTGGATATGAAGCTAGTGTGTTGTGGTTATGAAGCTGGCGTTTTGAGGATCTGACGCTGGTCAATTGTGGATATGAAGCTGGTGTGTTGTGAAAATGAAGCTGGTGTGTTTGAGCTACAAAGCTCGTGTGTTGTGGATTTCAAGCTGGCGTGTTGTGGATATGATGCTGGCGTGTTGTGGTTATGAAACCGGTGTGTTGTAGATATGAAGCTGGCGTGTTTTGGATATGGAACTGGTCCGTTCTGGTATGAACTGGCATATTGTGGATATAGAGCTGGTGTGTTGTGGTTATGAAGCTGGCGTGTTGTGGATATGAAGCTGGTGTGTTGGGTTATACAGCTGGTGTGTTGTGGATATGAAGCTGGTGTGTTGTGGTTGTGAAGCTGGTGTGTTGTGGATATGAAGCTGGTGTGTTGTGGATGTGAAGCTGGTATATTGTGGATATGAAGCTGGCGTGTTGTGGATGTGCATCTGGTGTGTTGTGGATATGACGCTGGTGTGTTTTGGATATGAAGCTGGTGTGTTGTGGATATGAAGCTGGTGTGTTGTGGATATGAAGCTGGTGTGTTGTGGATATGAAACTGGCGTGTTGTGGATATGAAGCTGGTGTGTTGTTGGTATGAAGCTGGAGTGTTGTGGATATGAAGCTGGTGTGTTGTTGGTATGAAGCTGGCGTGTTGTGGTTATGAAGCTGGCGTGTTGTGGTTATGAAGCTGGTGTGTTGTGGTTATGAAGCTGGTGTGTTGTGGGTATGAAGCTGGTGTGTTGTGGATATGAAGCTGGTGTGTTGTGGATATGAAACTGGTCAGTGATGGATATGAAGCTGGTGTGTTGTGGTTATGAAGCTGGTGTGTTGTGGATATGAAGCTGGTGTGTTGTTGGTATGAAGCTGGAGTGTTGTGGATATGAAGCTGGTGTGTTGTGGATATAAAGCTGGTGTGTTGTGGATATGAAGCTGGTGTGTTGTTGGTATGAAGCTGGTGTGTTGTGGATATGAAGCTGGTGTGTTGTGGATATGAAGCTAGTGTGTTGTGTTTATGAAACCGGTGTGTTGTGGATATGAAGCTGACGTGTTGTGGATATGAAACTGGTCCGTTCTGGTATGAAGCTGGCGTGTTGTGGATATGAAGCTAGTGTGTTGTGGCTATGAAGCTGGTGTGTTGTGGATATGAAGCTGGTGTGTTGTCCTTATGAAGCTGGTGTGTTGTGGTTATGGAGCTGGTGTGTTGGGTTTTACAGCTGGTGTGTTGTGGATATGAAGCTGGTGTGTTTTCGTTATGAAGCTGGTATGTTGTGGCTATGATGCTGGTGTGTTTTAGTTATGCAGCTGGCGTGTTGTGGATATGACGCTGGTCTATTGTGGATATAGGGCTGACGCGTTGTGGATTTGAAGCTGACGTGTTGTGGATATGAAGCTGGCATGTTGTGGATATGAAGATGGTGTGTTTTGGTTATGAAGCTGGTGTGATGTGGTTATGAAGCTGGCGTTTTGAGGATCTGAAGCTGGTCTATTGTGGATATAGAGCTGGCGTGTTGTGAATTTGAAGCTGGCGTGTTGTGGGTATGAAGCTGGTGTGTTGTGGTTATGAAGCTGGTGTGTTGTGGATATGAAGCTGGTGTGTTGTGGTTATGAAGCTGGTGTGTTTTCATTATGAAGCTGGTGTGTTGTGGATATGAGACTGGTCGGTTGTGGATATAAAGCTGGTGTGTTGTGATGAAGCTGGAGAGTTGTGGATATGAAGCTGGCGTGTGGTGGTTATGAAGCTGGTGTGTTGTGGATATGAAGCTGGTGTGTTGTGGTTATGAAGCTGGTGTGTTGTGGATATGAAGCTGGTGTGTTGTGATGAAGCTGGAGAGTTGTGGATATGAAGCTGGCGTGTTGTGGGTATGAAGCTGGTGTGTTGTGGATATGAAGCTGGTGTGTTGTGGATATGAAACTGGTCAGTGATGGATATGAAGCTGGTGTGTTGTGGTTATGAAGCTGGTGTGTTGTGGGTATGAAGCTGGTGTGTTGTGGTTATGAAGCTGGTGTGTTGTGGTTATGAAGCTTGTGTGTTGTTAATATGAAGCTGGTGTGTTGTGGATGTGAAGGTGGTGTGTTGTGGATATGAAGCTGGCGTGTTGTGGTTATGAAGCTGGCGTGTTGTGGATATGAAGCTGGCATGTTGTGGATATGAAGCTGGCGTGTTGTGGATATGAAGCTAGTGTGTTGTGGATATGAAGCTGGAGTGTTGTGGATATGAAGCTGGTGCGTTGTGGATATGAAGCTGGTGTGTTGTGGATGTGAAACTGGTCAGTGATGGATATGAAGCTGGTGTGTTGTGATGAAGCTGGAGAGTTGTGGATATGAAGCTGGCGTGTGGTGGTTATGAAGCTGGTGTGTTGTGGATATGAAGCTGGTGTGTTGTGGTTATGAAGCTGGTGTGTTGTGGGTATGAAGCTGGTGTGTTGTGGATATGAAGCTGGTGTGTTGTGGATGTGAAGGTGGTGTGTTGTGGATATGAAGCTGGCGTGTTGTAGATATGAAGCTGGCGTGTTGTGGTTATGAAGCTGGCGTGTTGTGGTTATGAAGCTGGTGTGTTGTGGTTATGAAGCTGGTGTGTTGTGGGTATGAAGCTGGTGTGTTGTGGATATGAAGCTGGTGTGTTGTGGATATGAAACTGGTCAGTGATGGATATGAAGCTGGTGTGTTGTGGTTATGAAGCTGGTGTGTTGTGGTTATGAAGCTGGTGTGTTGTGGGTATGAAGCTGGTGTGTTGTGGATATGAAGCTGGTGTGCTGTGGATATGAAACTGGTCAGTGATGGATATGAAGCTGGTGTGTTGTGGTTATGAAGCTGGTGTGTTGTGGGTATGAAGCTGGTGTGTTGTGGATATGAAGCTGGTGTGTTGTGGATGTGAAGGTGGTGTGTTGTGGTTATGAAGCTGGTGTGTTGTGGGTATGAAGCTGGTGTGCTGTGGGTATGAAGCTGGTGTGTTGTGGATGTGAAGCTGGTGTGTTGTGGATATGAAGCTGACGTGTTGTAGATATGAAGCTGGCGTGTTGTGGTTATGAAGCTGGCGTGTTGTGGTTATGAAGCTGGTGTGTTGTGGTTATGAAGCTGGTGTGTTGTGCTTATAGAGCTGGTGTGTTGTGGGTATGAAGCTGGTGTGTTGTGGATATGAAGCTGGTGTGTTGTGGATATGAAACTGGTCAGTGATGGATATGAAGCTGGTGTGTTGTGGTTATGAAGCTGGTGTGTTGTGGATATGAAGCTGGTGTGTTGTGGTTATGAAGCTGGTGTGTTGTGGTTATGAAGCTGGTGTGTTGTGGATATGAAGCTGGTGTGTTGTGGATGTGAAACTGGTCAGTGATGGATATGAAGCTGGTGTGTTGTGGTTATGAAGCTGGTGTGTTGTGGTTATGAAGCTTGTGTGTTGTTAATATGAAGCTGGTGTGTTGTGGATATGAAGCTGGCATGTTGTGGCTATGATGCTGGCATATTGTGGATAATAAGCTGGTGTGTTTTGGTTATGAAGCTGGTGTGTTGTGGTTATGAAGCTGGCGTTTTGAGGATCTGACGCTGGTCTATTGTGGATGTAGAGCTGGCGTGTTGTGAATTTGAAGCTGGCGTGTTGTGGATATGAAGCTGGTGTGTTGTGAAAATGAAGCTGATGTGTTGGAGCTACAAAGCTCGTGTGTTGTGGATATCAAGCTGGCGTGTTGTGGATATGAAGCTGGCGTGTTGTGGTTATGAAACCGGTGTGTTGTAGATATGAAGCTGGCGTGTTGTGGTTGTGAAGCTGGTGTGTTGTGGATATGAAGCTGGTGCTTTCTGGGTATGAAGCTGGCGTGTTGTGGATATGATGCTGGCGTGTTGTGGATATGAAGCTGGCGTGTTGTGGATATGAAGCAGGTGTGTTGTGGATATGAAGCTGGTGTGTTGTGGTTGTGAAGCTGGTGTGTTGTGGATATGAAGCTGGTGTATTGTGGATATGAAGCTGGTATGTTGTGGATATGAAGCTGGCGTGTTGTGGATGTGCATCTGGTGTGTTGTGGATATGACGCTGGTGTGTTGTGGTTGTGAAGCTGGTGTGTTGTGGTTATGAAGCTGGTGTGTTTTGGATATGAAGCTGGTGTGTTTTGGATATGAAGCTGGTGTGTTGTGGATATGAAGCTGGTGTGTTGTGGATATGAAGCTGGCGTGTAGTGGATATGATGCTGGTCTATTGTGGATATAGAGCTGGCGTGTTGTGTATATGAAGCTTCTGTGTTGTGGATATGAAGCTAGTGTGTTCGGATATGAAGCTACCGTGTTGTGGATATGACGCTGCTGTATTGTGGATATAGAGCTGGAGTGTTGCGGATATGAAGCAGGTGTGTTGTGGATATGAAGCTGGTGTGTTGTGGTTAGGAAGCTGGTGTGTTGTGGTTATCAAGCTGGTGTGTTGTGGTTATGAAGCTGGTGTGTTGTGGATATGAAGCTGGTGTGTTGTAGATAGGAAGCTGGTGTTTTGTGGATAGGAAGCTGGTGTGTTGTGGATATGAAGCTGGCGTGTTGTGGTTATGAAGCTGGCGTGTTGTGGTTATGAAGCTGCTATTTTGTGGTTATGAAGCTGGTGTGTTGTGGTTATGAAGCTGGCATGTTGTGGATATGACTTCGGTCTATTTTGGATGTAGAGCTGGCGTATCGTGTATATGAAGCTGGCGTGTTTTGGGTATGAAGCTGGTGTGTTGTGGATATAAAGCTGGCGTGTTGTGGTTATGAAGCTGGTGTGTTGTGGTTTTGAAGCTGGTCTGTTGCGGATATGAAGATGGGCGGTGTGTTGTGGATATGAAGATGGTCTGTTGTTGGTATGAAGCTGGTATGTTGTGGATATGAAGCTTGAGTGTTGTGGATATAGAGCTGGTGTGTTGTGTTTATGAAACCGGTGTATTGTGGACATGAAGCTGGTGTGTTGTGGACATGAAGCTGGTGTGTTGTGAATATGAAGCTGGTGTGTTTTGGATATGAAGCTGGCATGTTGTGGATATGAAGCTCGTGTGTTGTGGATATGCAGTTGGCGTGTTGTTGATGTGAAGCTGGCGTGTTGTGGTTATAGAGCTGAGCTGTTGTGGATATGAAGCTGGCGTGTTGTCGTTATAGAGCTGGTGGGTTGTGGATATGAAGCTGGTGAGTTGTGGATATGAAGCTGGCGTGTTGTCGTTATAGAGCTGGTGGGTTGTGGATATGAAGCTGGTGAGTTGTGGTTATGAAGCTGGTGTGTTGTGGTTATGAAGCTGGTGTGTTGTGGTTATGAAGCTGGTGTGTTGTGGATATGCAGCTTGTGTGTTGTAAATATGAAGCAGTTGTGTTGTAAATATGAAGCTGGTGTGTTGTGCTTAGAGAGCTGGTGTGTTGTGGGTATGAAGCTGGTGTGTTGTGGTTATCAAGCTGGTGTGTTATGGTTATGAAGCTGGCGTGTTGTGGATATGAAGCTGGTGTGTTGTGGTTATCAAGCTGGTGTGTTGTGGTTATGAAGCTGGTGTGTTGTGGATATGAAGCTGGTGTGTTGTGGACATGAAGCTGGTGTGTTGTGAATATGAAGCTGGTGTGTTTTGGACATGAAGCTGGCATGTTGTGGATATGAAGCTAGTGTGTTGTGGACATGGAGCTGGTGTGTTGTGGATATGAACCTGGTCTGTTGTTGTTATGAAGCTGGTGTGTTGTGGATATGAAGCTGGTGTGTTGTGGATATGAAGCTGACGTGTTGTGGATATGAAGCTCGTGTGTTGTGGATATGCAGTTGGCGTGTTGTTGATGTGAAGCTGGCGTGTTGTGGTTATAGAGCTGAGCTGTTGTGGATATGAAGCTGGCGAGTTGTGGATATGAAGCTGGCGTGTTGTCGTTATAGAGCTGGTGGGTTGTGGATATGAAGCTGGTGAGTTGTGGATATGAAGCTGGCGTGTTGTCGTTATAGAGCTGGTGGGTTGTGGATATGAAGCTGGTGGGTTGTGGATATGAAGCTGGTGAGTTGTGGATATGAAGCTGGCGTGTTGTCGTTATAGAGCTGGTGTGTTGTGGTTATCAAGCTGGTGTGTTGTGGTTATGAAGCTGGTGTGTTGTGGATATGAAGCTGGTGTGTTGTGGACATGAAGCTGGTGTGTTGTGAATATGAAGCTGGTGTGTTTTGGATATGAAGCTGGCATGTTGTGGATATGAAGCTAGTGTGTTGTGGACATGGAGCTGGTGTGTTGTGGATATGAACCTGGTCTGTTGTTGTTATGAAGCTGGTGTGTTGTGGATATGAAGCTGGTGTGTTGTGGATATGAAGCTGACGTGTTGTGGATATGAAGCTCGTGTGTTGTGGATATGCAGTTGGCGTGTTGTTGATGTGAAGCTGGCGTGTTGTGGTTATAGAGCTGAGCTGTTGTGGATATGAAGCTGGCGAGTTGTGGATATGAAGCTGGCGTGTTGTCGTTATAGAGCTGGTGGGTTGTGGATATGAAGCTGGTGAGTTGTGGTTATGAAGCTGGTGTGTTGTGGTTATGAAGCTGGTGTGTTGTGGTTATGAAGCTGACGTGTTGTGGATATGAAGCTCGTGTGTTGTGGATATGCAGTTGGCGTGTTGTTGATGTGAAGCTGGCGTGTTGTGGTTATAGAGCTGAGCTGTTGTGGATATGAAGCTGGCGAGTTGTGGATATGAAGCTGGCGTGTTGTCGTTATAGAGCTGGTGGGTTGTGGATATGAAGCTGGTGAGTTGTGGATATGAAGCTGGCGTGTTGTCGTTATAGAGCTGGTGGGTTGTGGATATGAAGCTGGAGGGTTGTGGATATGAAGCTGGTGAGTTGTGGATATGAAGCTGGCGTGTTGTCGTTATAGAGCTGGTGGGTTGTGGATATGAAGCTGGTGAGTTGTGGATATGAAGCTGGCGTGTTGTCGTTATAGAGCTGGTGGGTTGTGGATATGAAGCTGGTGAGTTGTGGATATGAAGCTGGAGTGTTGTGGATATGAAGCTGGTGGGTTGTGGATATGAAGCTGGTGAGTTGTGGTTATGAAGCTGGTGTGTTGTGGTTATGAAGCTGTTGTGTTGTGGATATGCAGCTTGTGTGTTGTAAATATGAAGCAGTTGTGTTGTAAATATGAAGCAGTTGTGTTGTGCTTAGAGAGCTGGTGTGTTGTGGGTATGAAGCTGGTGTGTTGTGGTTATGAAGTTGGTGTGTTGTGGTTATCAAGCTGGCGTGTTATGGTTATGAAGCTGGCGTGTTGTAGATATGAAGCTGGTGTGTTGTGGTTATGAAGTTGGTGTGTTGTGGTTATGAAGTTGGCGTGTTGTAGATATGAAGCTGGTGTGTTGTGGATATGAAACTGGTCGGTTGTGGATAAAAAGCAGGTGTGTTGAGGATATGAAGCTGGCGTGTTGTGGTGATGAAGCTGGTGTGTTATGGCTATGAAGCTGGCGTGTTGTGGTTAAGAAGCTGGTGTGTTGTGGTGATGAAGCTGGAATGTTGTGGATATGAAGTTGGTGCGTTGTGGATATGAAACTAGTCGGTTGTCGATATGAAGCTGGAGTGTTGTGGATATGAAGTTGGTGCGTTGTGGATATGAAACTAGTCGGTTGTCGATATGAAGCTGGTGTGTTGTGGATATGAAGCTGGCGTGTTGTGGTTATGAAGCTGGTGTGCTGTGGGTATGAAGGTGGTGTGTTGTGGATGTGAAGCTGGTGTGTTGTGGTTATGAAGCTGTTGTGTTGTGGATATGCAGCTTGTGTGTTGTAAATATGAAGCTGGTGTGTTGTAAATATGAAGCTGGTGTGTTGTGGATATGAAGCTGACGTGTTGTGGATATGAAGCTCGTGTGTTGTGGATATGCAGTTGGCGTGTTGTTGATGTGAAGCTGGCGTGTTGTGGTTATGAAGCTGGTGTGCTGTGGGTATGAAGGTGGTGTGTTATGGATGTGAAGCTGGTGTGTTGTGGATGTGGCGCTGGTGTGTTGTGGTGAGGAAGCTGGTGTGTTTTGGATATGAAGCTGGTGTGTTGTGGATATGAAGCTAGTGTGTTGTGGACATGAAGCTGGTGTGTTGTGGACATGAAGCTGGTGTGTTGTGGATATGAAGCTGGTGTGTTGTGGATATGAAGCTCGTGTGTTGTGGATATGCAGTTGGCGTGTTGTTGGTGTGAAGCTGGCGTGTTGTGGTTATAGAGCTGAGCTGTTGTGGATATGAAGCCGGCGAGTTGTGGATATGAAGCTGGCGTGTTGTCGTTATGAAGCTGGCGTGTTGTGGTTATGAAGCTGGTGTGTTGTGGATATGAAGCTGGTGTGTTGTGGATATGAAGCTGTTGTGTTGTGGATATGCAGCTTGTGTGTTGTAAATATGAAGCTGGTGTGTTGTGGATATGAAGCTGTTGTGTTGTGGATATGCAGCTTGTGTGTTGTAAATATGAAGCTGGTGTGTTGTAAATATGAAGCTGGTGTGTTGTGCTTAGAGAGCTGGTGTGTTGTGGGTATGAAGCTGGTGTGTTGTGGTTATGAAGTTGGTGTGTTGTGGTTATGAAGCTGGCGTGTTGTAGATATGAATCTGGCGTGTTGTAGATATGAATCTGGTGTGTTGTAGATATGAAACTGGTCGGTTGTGTATATAAAGCAGGTGTGTTGAGGATATGAAGCTGGCATGTTATGGTGATGAAGCTGGTGTGTTATGGCTATGAAGCTGGTGTGTTGTGGTTAAGAAGCTGGTGTGTTGTGGTGATGAAGCTGGAGAGTTGTAGATATGAAGCTGGTGTGCTGTGGGTATGAAGCTGGTGTGTTGTGGGTATGAAGCTGGCGTGTTGTAGATATGAAGCTGGTGTGTTGTGGTTATGAAGCTGGCGTGTTGTGGATATGAAGCTGGCGTGTTGTGGTTATGAAGCTGGTGTGCTGTGGGTATGAAGGTGGTGTGTTATGGGTATGAAGCTGGCGTGTCGTAGATATGAAGCTGGTGTGTTGTGGTTATGAAGCTGGTGTGTTGTGGTTATGAAGCTGGCGTGTTGTGGATATGAAGCTGGCGTGTTGTGGTTATGAAGCTGGTGTGTTGGGGATATGAAACTAGTCGGTTGTCGATATGAAGCTGGTGTGTTGTGGATATGAAGCTGGTGTGCTGTGGGTATGAAGGTGGTGTGTTTTGGATGTGAAGCTGGTGTGTTGTGGGTATGAAGCTGGCGTGTTGTAGATATGAAGCTGGCGTGTTGTGGTTATGAAGCTGGTGTGTTGTGGTTATGAAGCTGGCGTGTTGTTGATATGACTTTGGTCTATTTTGGATGTAGAGCTGGCGTATCGTGTATATGAAGCTGGCGTGTTTTGGGTATGAAACTGGTGTGTTGTGGATATGAAGCTGGTGTGTTGTCGTTTTGAAGTTGGTCTGTTGTGGATATGAAGATGGGGGGTGTGTTGTGGATATGAACCTGGTCTGTTGTTGTTATGAAGCTGGTGTGTTGTGGATATGAAACTGGTGTGTTGTGGATATGAAGCTGGTGTGTTGTGGATGTGACGCTGGTGTGTTGTGGATGTGACGCTGGTGTGTTATGGATGTGAAGCTGGTGTGTTGTGGATGTGAAGCTGTTGTGTTTTGGATATGAAGCTGGTATGTTGTGGATATGAAGCTTGTGTGTTATGGATGTGAAGCTGGTGTGTTATGGATATGAAGCTGGTGTGTTGTGGATATGAAGCTGGTGTGTTGTGGACATGAAGCTGGGGTGTTGTGGATATGAAGCTGGTGTGTTTCGGATATGAAGCTGGTGTGTTGTGGGTATGAAGCTGGTGTGTTGTGGGTATGAAGCTGGTGTGTTGTGGATATGAAGCTGGTGTGTTGTGGTTATGAAACTGGTCGGTTGTGGATATAAAGCTGGCGTGTTGTGGATATGAAGCTGGCATGTTGTGGTTATGAAGCTGGTGTGTTATGGCTATGAAGCTGGCGTGTTGTGGTTATGCAGCTGATGTGTTGTGGGTATGAAGCTGGTGTGCTGTGCGTATGAAGGTGGTGTGTTGTGGATGTGAAGCTGGCGTGTTGTAGATATGAAGCTGGTGTGTTGTGGTTATGAAGCTGGCGTGTTGTGGTTATGAAGCTGGTGTGTTGTGGATGTGAAGCTGGTGTGTTGTGGATATGAAGCTGGTGTGTTATGGATATGAAGCTGGTGTGTTTTGGATATGAAGCTGGTGTGTTGTGGACATGAAGCTAGTGTGTTGTGGATATTAAGCTGGCTTGTTGTGGATATGATGCTAGTGTGTTGTGAATGTGAAGCTGGTGTGTTGTGGATATGAAACTGGTATGTTGTGGATATGAAGCTGGTGTGTTGTGGATATCAAGCTGGTATGTTGTGGATATGAAGCTGGTGTGTTGTGGATACGCAGCTGACGTGTTGTTGATATGAAGCTGGTTTGTTGTGGGAATGACGCTGGTGTGTTATAGGTATGAAGCTGGTGTGCTGCGCTTATGAAGCTGGTATGTTGTGGATATGCAGGTGGCGTGTTGTGGATATGAAGCTGGCGAGTTGTGGATATGAAGCTGGCGTGTTGCCGTTATGGAGCTGGTGAGTTTTGGATATGAAGCTGGTGTGTTGTGGATATAAAGCTGGTGTGTTTTGGATATGAAGCTAGTGTGTTGTGAATATTAACCTGGTGTGTTGTGGATATGAAGCTGGCTTGTTGTGGATATGAAGCTAGTGTGTTGTGAATATTAACCTGGTGTGTTGTGGTTATGAAGCTGGTGTGTTGTGGATATGAAGCTGGTGTGTTGTGGATATAAAGCTGGTGTGTTGTGGATATGAAGCTGGTGTGTTGTGGATATGAAGCTGGCGTGTTGTGGTTATGAAGCTGGTGTGTTGTGGATTTAAAGCTAGTGTGTTGTGGATATGAAGCTGGTCTGTTGTTGGTATGAAGCTGGTGTGTTTTTGTTATGAAGCTGGTATGTTGTGGATATGACGCTGGTCTATTGTGGATATAGGGCTGACGCGTTGTGGATATGAAGCTGACGTGTTGTGGATAAGAAGCTGGCGTGTTGTGGATATGAAGCTGGAATGTTGTGGCTATGAAGCTGGCATGTTGTGGATATGAAGCTGGCGTGTTGTGGGTATGAAGCTGGCGTGTTGTGGATATGAAGCTGGCGTGTTGTGGTTATGAAGCTGGCGTGTTGTGGATATGAAGCTGGTGTGTTGTGGATATGAGACTGGTCGGTTGTGGATATTAAGCTGGTGTGTTGAGGATATGAATCTGGCGTGTTGTGGTTATGAAGCTGGCGTGTTATGGCTAAGAAGCTGGCGTGTTGTGGTTATGCAGCTGGTGTGTTGTGATGAAGCTGGAGAGTTGTGGATATGAAGCTGGCGTGTTGTGGTTATGAAGCTGGTGTGTTGTGGGTATGAAGCTAGTGTGTTTTGGTTATGAAGCTGGTGTGTTGTGGTTATGAAGCTGGCGTTTTGAGGATCTGACGCTGGTCTATTGTGGATATAGAGCTGGTGTGTTGTGAATTTGAAGCTGGTGTGTTGTGAAAATGAAGCTGGTGTGTTTTGGATATCAAGCTGATGTGTTGTGGATATGATGCTAGTGTGTTGTGGGTATGAAGATGGTGTGTTGTGGATATGAAGCTGGCATGTTGTGGTTATGAAGCTGGTGTGTTATGGCTATGAAGCTGGCGTGTTGTGGTTATGCAGCTGGTGTGTTGTGGATGTGAAGCTGGTGTGTTGTGGATATTAAGCTGGCTTGTTATGGATATGATGCTAGTGTGTTGTGAATATGAAGTTGGTGTGTTGTGGATATGAAGCTGACGTGTTGTGGATATTAAACTGGCTTGTTGTGGATATGATGCTAGTGTGTTGTGAATATGAAGCTGGTGTGTTGTGGATATGAAGCTGGTGTGTTGTGGATATGAAGCTTGTGTGTTGTGGATATGAAGCTGGTGTGTTGTGGATATGAAGCTGATGTGTTGTAGATATGACGCTGACGTGTTGTGGATTTGATGCAGGTTTGTTGTGGGAATGACGCTGGTGTGTTGTGGATATGAAGTTGGTGTGTTGTGGATATGAAGCTGGTATGTTGTGGATATGAAGCTGGTGTGTTGTGGATATGAAGCTGGTGTGTGGTGGATATGAAGCTGGTGTGTTGTGGATACGCAGCTGACATGTTGTGGATATGAAGCTGGTTTGTTGTGGAAATGACGCTGGTGTGTTATAGGTATGAAGCTGGTGTGCTGCGCTTATGAAGCTGGTATGTTGTGGGAATGAAGCTAGTGTGTTGTGGATATGCAGGTGGCGTGTTGTGGATATGAAGCTGGCGAGTTGTGGATATGAAGCTGGCGTGTTGCCGTTATAGAGCTGGTGGGTTTTGGATATGAAGCTGGTGCGTTGTGGATATCAAACTGGTGTGTTGTGGATATGAAGCTGCTGTGTTGTGGATATGAAGCTGGTGTGTTGTGGATATGAAGCTGGTGTGTTTTGGATATGAAGCTGGTGTGTTGTGGACATGAAGCTGACGTGTTGTGGATATGAAGCTAGTGTGTTGTGGATATGAAGCTGGTGTGTTGTGGATATGAACCTGGTCTGCTGTTGGTATGAAGCTGGTGTGTTGTGGATATGAAGCTGGTGTGTTTTGGATATGAAGCTGGTGTGTTGTGGATATGAAGCTGGTGTGTTGTGGATATGAAGCTGGTGTGTTGTGGATATGGAGCTGGTGTGTTGTGGATATGAAGCTGGTGTGTTGTGGATATGAAGCTGGCTTGTTGTGGATATGAAGCAAGTGTGTTGTGAATATTAACCTGGTGTGTTGTGGATATGGAGCTGGTGTGTTTTGGATATGAAGCTGATGTGTTGTGGATATGAAGCTGGTGTGTTGTGGATATGAAGCTGGTGTGTTGTGGATATGAAGCTGGTGTGTTGTGGATATTAAGCTGGCTTGTTGTGGATATGAAGCAAGTGTGTTGTGAATATTAACCTGGTGTGTTGTGGATATGGAGCTGGTGTGTTGTGGACATGAAGCTAGTGTGTTGTGGATATTAAGCTGGCTTGTTGTGGATATGAAGCTAGTGTGTTGTGAATATTAACCTGGTGTGTTGTGGATATGAAGCTGGTGTGTTGTGGATATGAAGCTGATGTGTTGTGGATATGACGCTGACGTGTTGTGGATTTGATGCAGGTTTGTTGTGGGAATGACGCTGGTGTGTTGTGGATATGAAGTTGGTGTGTTGTGGATATGAAGCTGGTATGTTGTGGATATGAAGCTGGTGTGTTGTGGATATGAAGCTGGTGTGTGGTGGATATGAAGCTGGTGTGTTGTGGATACGCAGCTGACATGTTGTGGATATGAAGCTGGTTTGTTGTGGAAATGACGCTGGTGTGTTATAGGTATGAAGCTGGTGTGCTGCGCTTATGAAGCTGGTATGTTGTGGGAATGAAGCTAGTGTGTTGTGGATATGCAGGTGGCGTGTTGTGGATATGAAGCTGGCGAGTTGTGGATATGAAGCTGGCGTGTTGCCGTTATAGAGCTGGTGGGTTTTGGATATGAAGCTGGTGCGTTGTGGATATCAAACTGGTGTGTTGTGGATATGAAGCTGCTGTGTTGTGGATATGAAGCTGGTGTGTTGTGGATATGAAGCTGGTGTGTTTTGGATATGAAGCTGGTGTGTTGTGGACATGAAGCTGACGTGTTGTGGATATGAAGCTAGTGTGTTGTGGATATGAAGCTGGTGTGTTGTGGATATGAACCTGGTCTGCTGTTGATATGAAGCTGGTGTGTTGTGGATATGAAGCTGGTGTGTTTTGGATATGAAGCTGGTGTGTTGTGGATATGAAGCTGGTGTGTTGTGGATATGAAGCTGGTGTGTTGTGGATATGGAGCTGGTGTGTTGTGGATATGAAGCTGGTGTGTTGTGGATATGAAGCTGGTGCGTTGTGGATATGAAGCTGGTATGTTGTGGATATGAAGCTGGTGTGTTGTGGATACGCAGCTGACGTGTTGTGGATATGAAGCTGGTTTGTTGTGGGATGACGCTGGTGTGTTATAGGTATGAAGCTGGTGTGCTGCGCTTATGAAGCTGCTATGTTGTGGATATGAAGCTGGTGTGTTGTGGATATGAAGCTGGTGTGTTGTGGATATGAAGCTGGTGTGTTGTGGATACGCAGCTGACGTGTTGTGGATACGCAGCTGACGTGTTGTGGATATGAAGCTGGTTTGTTGTGGGAATGACGCTGGTGTGTTATAGGAATGAAGCTGGTGTGCTGCGCTTATGAAGCTGGTGTGTTGTGGGAATGAAGCTGGTATGTTGTGGATATGAAGCTGGTGTGTTGTGGATATGAAGCTGGTGTGTTGTGGATATTAAGCTGGCTTGTTGTGGATATGAAGCTAGTGTGTTGTGAATATTAACCTGGTGTGTTGTGGTTATGAAGCTGGTGTGTTGTGGATATGAAGCTGGTGTGTTGTGGATATGAAGCTGGTGTGTTGTGGATATGAAGCTGGCGTGTTGTGGTTATGAAGCTAGTGTGTTGTGGATTTGAAGCTAGTGTGTTTTGGATATGAAGCTGGTCTGTTGTTGGTATGAAGCTGGTGTGTTTTGGATATGAAGCTGGTGTGTTTTCGATATGAAGCTGGTGTGTTTTCGTTATGAAGCTGGTGTGTTTTCGTTATGAAGCTGGTATGTTGTGGCTATGATGCTGGTGTGTTTTAGTTATGCAGCTGGCGTGTTGTGGATATGACGCTGGTCTATTGTGGATATAGGGCTGACGCGTTGTGGATATGAAGCTGACGTGTTGTGGATAAGAAGCTGGCGTGTTGTGGATATGAAGCTGGAATGTTGTGGCTATGAAGCTGGCATGTTGTGGATATGAAGCTAGTGTGTTTTGGTTATGAAGCTGGCGTGTTGTGGGTATGAAGCTGGCGTGTTGTGGATATGAAGCTGGCGTGTTGTGGTTATGAAGCTGGCGTGTTGTGGATATGAAGCTGGTGTGTTGTGGATATGAGACTGGTCGGTTGTGGATATAAAGCTGGTGTGTTGAGGATATGAATCTGGCGTGTTGTGGTTATGAAGCTGGCGTGTTTTGGCTAAGAAGCTGGCGTGTTGTGGTTATGCAGCTGGTGTGTTGTGATGAAGCTGGAGAGTTGTGGATATGAAGCTGGCGTGTTGTGGTTATGAAGCTGGTGTGTTGTGGGTATGAAGCTGGTGTGTTGTGGATATGAAGCTGGTATGTTGTGGACATGAAGCTGGTGTGTTGTGGGTGTGAAGCTGGCGTTTTGAGGATCTGACGCTGGTCGATTGTGGATATAGAGCTGGTGTGTTGTGAATTTGAAGCTGGTGTGTTGTGAAAATGAAGCTGGTGTGTTGGAGCTACAAAGCTTGTGTGTTGTGGATATCAAGCTGGCGTGTTGTGGATATGAAGCTGGCGTGTTGTGGTTATGAAATCGGTGTGTTGTAGATATGAAGCTGGCATGTTTTGGATATGGAACTGGTCCGTTCGGGTATGAACTGGCATATTGTGGATATAGAGCTGGTGTGTTGTGGTTATGAAGCTGGTGCTTTCTGGGTATGAAGCTGGCGTGTTGTGGATATGAAGCTGGCGTGTTGTGGGTATGAAGCTGGCGTGTTGTGGATATGAATCTGGTGTGTTGTGGATATGAAGCTGGTATGTTGTGGATATGAAGCTGGTGTGTTGTGGATATGACGCTGGTGTGTTGTGGTTGTGAATCTGGTGTGTTGTGGTTATGAAGCTGGTGTGTTTTCGATATGAAGCTGGTGTGTTTTCGATATGAAGCTGGTGTGTTGTGGATATAAAGCTTATGTGTTGTGGATATGAACCATGTCGGTTGTCGATATGATGCTAGTGTGTTGTGGGTATGAAGATGGTGTGTTGTGGATATGAAGCTGGTGTGTTGTGGATATAAAGCTGGTGTGTTGTGGATACGAAGCTGGCGTGTTGTGGTTATGCAGCTGGTGTGTTGTGGATATGAAGGTGGTGTGTTTTGGATGTGAAGCTGGTGTGTTGTGGTTATAAAGCTGATGTGTTTTGGATATGAAGCTGGTGTGTTGTGGATATGAAGCTGGTGTGTTGTGGATATTAAGCTGGCTTGTTGTGGATATGATGCTAGTGTGTTGTGAATATGAAGTTGGTGTGTTGTGGATATGAAGCTGACGTGTTGTGGATATTAAGCTGGCTTGTTGTGGATATGATGCTAGTGTGTTGTGAATATGAAGCTGGTGTGTTGTGGATATGAAGCTGGTGTGTTGTGGATATGAAGCTTGTGTGTTGTGGATATGAAGCTGGTGTGTTGTGGATATGAAGCTGATGTGTTGTAGATATGACGCTGACGTGTTGTGGATTTGATGCTGGTTTGTTGTGGGAATGGCGCTGGTGTGTTGTGGATATGAAGTTGGTGTGTTGTGGATATGAAGCTGGTATATTGTGGATATGAAGCTGGTGTGTTGTGGATATGAAGCTGGTATGTGGTGGATATGAAGCTGGTGTGTTGTGGATACGCAGCTGACATGTTGTGGATATGAAGCTGGTTTGTTGTGGGAATGACGCTGGTGTGTTATAGGTATGAAGCTGGTGTGCTGCGCTTATGAAGCTGGTATGTTGTGGGAATGAAGCTAGTGTGTTGTGGATATGAAGCTGGTCTGTTGTGGATATGCAGGTGGCGTGTTGTGGATATGAAGCTGGCGAGTTGTGGATATGAAGCTGGCGTGTTGCCGTTATAGAGCTGGTGGGTTGTGGATATGAAGCTGGTGAGTTGTGGTTATGAAGCTGGTGTGTTGTGGTTATGAAGCTGGTGTGTTGTGGTTATGAAGCTGGTGTGTTGTGAATATGAAGCTAGTGTGTTGTGAATATGAAGCTGGTGTGTTGTGGATATGAAGCTGGTGTGTTTTGGATATGAAGCTGGTGTGTTGTGGATATGAAGCTGGTGTGTTGTGGATATGAAGCTGGTGTGTTGTGGATATGAAGCTGGTGTGTTGTGGATATTAAGCTGGCTTGTTGTGGATATGAAGCTGGTGTGTTGTGAATATTAACCTGGTATGTTGTGGATATGGAGCTGGTGTGTTTTGGATATGAAGCTGGTGTGTTGTGGATATGAAGCTGGTGTGTTGTGGATATGAAGCTGGTGTGTTGTGGATATTAAGCTGGCTTGTTGTGGATATGAAGCAAGTGTGTTGTGAATATTAACCTGGTGTGTTGTGGATATGAAGCTGGTGTGTTGTGGATATGAAGCTGGTGTGTTGTGGATATGAAGCTGGTGTGTTGTGGATATGAAGCTGGTGTGTTTTGGATATGACGCTGACGTGTTGTGGATTTGAAGCTGGTTTGTTGTGGGAATGACGCTGGTGTGTTTTGGATATGAAGCTGGTGTGTTGTGGATATGAAGCTGGTGTTTTGTGGATATGAACCTGGTGTGTTGTTGGTATGAAGCTGGTGTGTTGTGGATATGAAGCTAGTGTGTTGTGGATATGAAGCTGGTGTGTTTTGGATATGAAGCGGGTGTGTTGTGGACATGAAGCTGACGTGTTGTGGATATGAAGCTAGTGTGTTGTGAATATGGAGCTGGTGTGTTGTGGATATGAACCTGGTCTGCTGTTGGTATGAAGCTGGTGTGTTGTGGATATGAAGCTGGTGTGTTGTGGATATTAAGCTGGCTTGTTGTGGATATGAAGCTAGTGTGTTGTGAATATTAACCTGGTGTGTTTTGGATATGAAGCTGGTGTGTTGTGGACATGAAGCTAGTGTGTTGTGGATATTAAGCTGGCTTGTTGTGGATATGAAGCTAGTGTGTTGTGAATATTAACCTGGTGTGTTGTGGATATGAAGCTGGTGTGTTGTGGATATGAAGCTGGTGTGTTGTGGATATTAAGCTGGCTTGTTGTGGATATGAAGCAAGTGTGTTGTGAATATTAACCTGGTGTGTTGTGGATATGAAGCTGGTGTGTTGTGGATATGAAGCTGGTGTGTTTTGGATATGAAGCGGGTGTGTTGTGGACATGAAGCTGACGTGTTGTGGATATGAAGCTAGTGTGGTGTGGATATGGCGCTGGTGTGTTGTGGATATGAACCTGGTCTGCTGTTGGTATGAAGCTGGTGTGTTGTGGATATGAAGCTGGTGTGTTGTGGATATGTAGCTGGTGTTTTGTGGATATGAACCTGGTGTGTTGTTGGTATGAAGCTGTTGTGTTGTGGATATGAAGCTAGTGTGTTGTGGATATGAAGCTGGTGTGTTTTGGATATGAAGCGGGTGTGTTGTGGATATGAAGCTGGTGTGTTGTGGGTATGAAGATGGTGTGTTGTGGATATGAAGCTGGTGTGTTGTGGATATGAAGCTGGTGTTTTGTGGATATGAACCTGGTGTGTTGTTGGTATGAAGCTGTTGTGTTGTGGATATGAAGCTAGTGTGTTGTGGATATGAAGCTGGTGTGTTTTGGATATGAAGCGGGTGTGTTGTGGACATGAAGCTGACGTGTTGTGGATATGAAGCTAGTGTGTTGTGAATATGGAGCTGGTGTGTTGTGGATATGAACCTGGTCTGCTGTTGGTATGAAGCTGGTGTGTTGTGGATATGAAGCTGGTGTGTTGTGGATATTAAGCTGGCTTGTTGTGGATATGAAGCTAGTGTGTTGTGAATATTAACCTGGTGTGTTTTGGATATGAAGCTGGTGTGTTGTGGACATGAAGCTAGTGTGTTGTGGATATTAAGCTGGCTTGTTTTGGATATGAAGCTAGTGTGTTGTGAATATTAACCTGGTGTGTTGTGGATATGAAGCTGGTGTGTTGTGGATATGAAGCTGATGTGTTGTGGATATGACGCTGACGTGTTGTGGATTTGATGCTGGTTTGTTGTGGGAATGACGCTGGTGTGTTGTGGATGTGAAGCTGGTGTGTTGTGGATATGCAGCTGACGTGTTGTGGATATGAAGCTGGTGAGTTGTGGTTATGAAGCTGGTGAGTTGTGGTTATGAAGCTGGTGTGTTGTGGATATGAAGCTGGCGAGTTGTGGATATGAAGCTGGCGTGTTGTCGTTATAGAGCTGGTGGGTTGTGGATATGAAGCTGGTGTGTTGTGGGTATGAAGGTGGTGTGTTGTGGATGTGAAGCTGGTGTGTTGTGGATATGAAGCTGGCGTGTTGTCGTTATAGAGCTGGTGGGTTGTGGATATGAAGCTGGTGTGTTGTGGGTATGAAGGTGGTGTGTTGTGGATGTGAAGCTGGTGTGTTGTGGGTATGAAGCTGGCGTGTTGTAGATATGAAGCTGGTGTGTTGTGGTTATGAAGTGGTGTGTTGTGGATATGAAGCTGGTGTGTTGTGGATATGAAGCTGGCGTGTTGTGGATATGAAGCTGGTGTGTTGTGGATATGAAGCTGGTGTGTTGTGGGTATGAAGCTGGCGTGTTGTAGATATGAAGCTGGTGTGTTGTGGTTATGAAGTGGTGTGTTGTGGTTATGAAGCTGGTGTGTTGTGGATATGAAGCTGGTGTGTTGTGGATATGAAGCTGGTGTGTTTTGGATATGAAGCTGGTGTGTTGTGGATCTGAAGCTGGTGTGTTTTGGATATGAAGCTGGTGTGTTGTGGATTTGAAGCTAGTGTGTTGTGGATATGAAGCTAGTGTGTTTTGGATATGAAGCTGGTGTGTTGTGGACCTGAAGCTGGTCTGTTGTTGGTATGAAGCTGGTGTGTTTTGGATATGAAGCTGGTGTGTTTTCGATATGAAGCTGGTGTGTTGTGGATATGAAGCTGGTGTGTTGTGGATGTGAAGCTGGTGTGTTGTCCTTATGAAGCTGGCGTGTTGTGGATATGGAGCTGGTGTGTTGGGTTTTACAGCTGGTGTGTTGTGGATATGAAGCTGGTGTGTTTTCGTTATGAAGCTGGTATGTTGTGGCTATGATGCTGGTGTGTTTTAGTTATGCAGCTGGCGTGTTGTGGATGAGACGCTGGTCTATTGGGGGTATAGAGCTGGCGTGTTGTGGATATGAAGCTGACGTGTTGTGGATATGAAGCTAGTGTGTTTTGGTTATGAAGCTGGCATTTTGTGGATATGACGCTGGTCTATTGTGGATATAGAGCTGGCGTGTTGTGGGTATGGAGCTGGTGTGTTATGTTTATGAAGCTGGTGTGTTGTGGATATGAAGCTGGCGTGTTGTGGATATGAAGCTGGCGTGTTGGGTTATACAGCTGGTGTGTTGTGGATATGAAGCTGGTGTGTTGTGGTTATGAAAACTGGTGTGTTGTGGATATGAAGCTGGTGTTGTTTGGATATGAAGCTGGTGTGTTGTGGATATGAAGCTGGTGTTGTTTGGATAGGAAGCTGGTGTGTTGTGGATATGAAGCTGGTGTGTTGTGGATATGACGCTGGTGTGTTGTAGTTGTGAAGCTGGTGTGTTGTGGTTATGAAGCTGGTGTGTTTTCGATATGAAGCTGGTGTGTTTTTATTATGAAGCTGGTGTGTTGTGGATATGAAGCTGGCGTGTTGTGGATATGTTGCTGGTCTGTTGTGGATATAGAGCTGGCATGTTGTGGATATGAAGCTGGTGTGTTGTGGATATGAAGCTGGTGTGTTGTGGATATGAAGCTGGTGTGTTGTGGGTATGAAACTGGTGTGTTGTGGATATGAAGCTGGTGTGTTTTCGATATGAAGCTGGTGTGTTTTTATTATGAAGCTGGTGTGTTGTGGATATGAAGCTGGCGTGTTGTGGATATGTTGCTGGTCTGTTGTGGATATAGGGCTGGCATGTTGTGGATATGAAGCTGGTGTGTTGTGGATATGAAGCTGGTGTGTTGTGGATATGAAGCTGGTGTGTTTTGGTTATGAAGCTGGTGGTTGGATATGAAGCTGGTGTGTTGTGGTTATGAAGCTGGTCTGTTGTGGATATAGAACTGGTGTGTTTTGGGTATGAAGCTGGTGTGTTGTGGATATTAAGCTTGTGTGTTGTGGTTATGAAGCTGGTGTGTTGTGGTTATGAAGCTGGTGTGTTGTGGTTATGAAGCTGGTGTGTTGTGGATATGAAGCTGGTCTGTTGTGGATATAGAGCTGGTGTGTTGTGGATATGAAGCTGGTGTGTTGTGGATTTGAAGTTGGCGAGTTGTGGATATGAAGCTGGTGTGTTGTGGTTATGAAGCTGGTGTGTTGTGGATATGAAGCTGGTGTGTTGTGGATACGCAGCTGACGTGTTGTGGATACGCAGCTGACGTGTTGTGGATATGAAGCTGGTTTGTTGTGGGAATGACGCTGGTGTGTTATAGGAATGAAGCTGGTGTGCTGCGCTTATGAAGCTGGTGTGTTGTGGGAATGAAGCTGGTATGTTGTGGATATGAAGCTGGTGTGTTGTGGATATGAAGCTGGTGTGTTGTGGATATGAAGCTGGTGTGTTGTGGATATTAAGCTGGCATGTTGTGGATATGAAGCTAGTGTGTTGTGAATATTAACCTGGTGTGTTGTGGTTATGAAGCTGGTGTGTTGTGGTTATGAAGCTGGTGTGTTGTGGATATGAAGCTGGTGTGTTGTGGATATGAAGCTGGTGTGTTGTGGATATGAAGCTGGCGTGTTGTGGTTATGAAGCTAGTGTGTTGTGGATTTGAAGCTAGTGTGTTTTGGATATGAAGCTGGTCTGTTGTTGGTATGAAGCTGGTGTGTTTTGGATATGAAGCTGGTGTGTTTTCGATATGAAGCTGGTGTGTTTTCGTTATGAAGCTGGTGTGTTTTCGTTATGAAGCTGGTATGTTGTGGCTATGATGCTGGTGTGTTTTAGTTATGCAGCTGGCGTGTTGTGGATATGACGCTGGTCTATTGTGGATATAGGGCTGACGCGTTGTGGATATGAAGCTGACGTGTTGTGGATAAGAAGCTGGCGTGTTGTGGATATGAAGCTGGAATGTTGTGGCTATGAAGCTGGCATGTTGTGGATATGAAGCTAGTGTGTTTTGGTTATGAAGCTGGCGTGTTGTGGGTATGAAGCTGGCGTGTTGTGGATATGAAGCTGGCGTGTTGTGGTTATGAAGCTGGCGTGTTGTGGATATGAAGCTGGTGTGTTGTGGATATGAGACTGGTCGGTTGTGGATATAAAGCTGGTGTGTTGAGGATATGAATCTGGCGTGTTGTGGTTATGAAGCTGGCGTGTTTTGGCTAAGAAGCTGGCGTGTTGTGGTTATGCAGCTGGTGTGTTGTGATGAAGCTGGAGAGTTGTGGATATGAAGCTGGCGTGTTGTGGTTATGAAGCTGGTGTGTTGTGGGTATGAAGCTGGTGTGTTGTGGATATGAAGCTGGTATGTTGTGGACATGAAGCTGGTGTGTTGTGGGTGTGAAGCTGGCGTTTTGAGGATCTGACGCTGGTCGATTGTGGATATAGAGCTGGTGTGTTGTGAATTTGAAGCTGGTGTGTTGTGAAAATGAAGCTGGTGTGTTGGAGCTACAAAGCTTGTGTGTTGTGGATATCAAGCTGGCGTGTTGTGGATATGAAGCTGGCGTGTTGTGGTTATGAAATCGGTGTGTTGTAGATATGAAGCTGGCGTGTTTTGGATATGGAACTGGTCCGTTCGGGTATGAACTGGCATATTGTGGATATAGAGCTGGTGTGTTGTGGTTATGAAGCTGGTGTGTTGTGGATATGAAGCTGGTGCTTTCTGGGTATGAAGCTGGCGTGTTGTGGATATGAAGCTGGCGTGTTGTGGGTATGAAGCTGGCGTGTTGTGGATATGAATCTGGTGTGTTGTGGTTGTGAAGCTAGTGTGTTGTGGATATGAAGCTGGTGTTTTGTGGATATGAACCTGGTGTGTTGTTGGTATGAAGCTGGCGTGTTGTGGGTATGAAGCTGGCGTGTTGTGGATATGAATCTGGTGTGTTGTGGTTGTGAAGCTAGTGTGTTGTGGATATGAAGCTGGTGTGTTGTGGATATGAAGCTGGTATGTTGTGGATATGAAGCTGGTGTGTTGTGGATATGACGCTGGTGTGTTGTGGTTGTGAATCTGGTGTGTTGTGGTTATGAAGCTGGTGTGTTTTCGATATGAAGCTGGTGTGTTTTCGATATGAAGCTGGTGTGTTGTGGATATAAAGCTTATGTGTTGTGGATATGAACCATGTCGGTTGTCGATATGATGCTAGTGTGTTGTGGGTATGAAGATGGTGTGTTGTGGATATGAAGCTGGTGTGTTGTGGATATAAAGCTGGTGTGTTGTGGATACGAAGCTGGCGTGTTGTGGTTATGCAGCTGGTGTGTTGTGGATATGAAGGTGGTGTGTTGTGGATGTGAAGCTGGTGTGTTGTGGTTATAAAGCTGATGTGTTTTGGATATGAAGCTGGTGTGTTGTGGATATGAAGCTGGTGTGTTGTGGATATTAAGCTGGCTTGTTGTGGATATGATGCTAGTGTGTTGTGAATATGAAGTTGGTGTGTTGTGGATATGAAGCTGACGTGTTGTGGATATTAAGCTGGCTTGTTGTGGATATGATGCTAGTGTGTTGTGAATATGAAGCTGGTGTGTTGTGGATATGAAGCTGGTGTGTTGTGGATATGAAGCTTGTGTGTTGTGGATATGAAGCTGGTGTGTTGTGGATATGAAGCTGATGTGTTGTAGATATGACGCTGACGTGTTGTGGATTTGATGCTGGTTTGTTGTGGGAATGGCGCTGGTGTGTTGTGGATATGAAGTTGGTGTGTTGTGGATATGAAGCTGGTATATTGTGGATATGAAGCTGGTGTGTTGTGGATATGAAGCTGGTATGTGGTGGATATGAAGCTGGTGTGTTGTGGATACGCAGCTGACATGTTGTGGATATGAAGCTGGTTTGTTGTGGGAATGACGCTGGTGTGTTATAGGTATGAAGCTGGTGTGCTGCGCTTATGAAGCTGGTATGTTGTGGGAATGAAGCTAGTGTGTTGTGGATATGAAGCTGGTCTGTTGTGGATATGCAGGTGGCGTGTTGTGGATATGAAGCTGGCGAGTTGTGGATATGAAGCTGGCGTGTTGCCGTTATAGAGCTGGTGGGTTGTGGATATGAAGCTGGTGAGTTGTGGTTATGAAGCTGGTGTGTTGTGGTTATGAAGCTGTTGTGTTGTGGATATGCAGCTGGTGTGTTGTGGTTATGAAGCTGTTGTGTTGTGGATATGCAGCTGGTGTGTTGTGGTTATGAAGCTGGTGTGTTGTGGTTATGAAGCTGGTGTGTTGTGAATATGAAGCTAGTGTGTTGTGAATATGAAGCTGGTGTGTTGTGGATATGAAGCTGGTGTGTTTTGGATATGAAGCTGGTGTGTTGTGGATATGAAGCTGGTGTGTTGTGGATATGAAGCTGGCTTGTTGTGGATATGAAGCAAGTGTGTTGTGAATATTAGCCTGGTGTGTTGTGGATATGAAGCTGGTGTGTTGTGGATATGAAGCTGGTGTGTTGTGGATATGAAGCTGGTGTGTTGTGGATATTAAGCTGGCTTGTTGTGGATATGAAGCTGGTGTGTTGTGAATATTAACCTGGTATGTTGTGGATATGGAGCTGGTGTGTTTTGGATATGAAGCTGGTGTGTTGTGGATATGAAGCTGGTGTGTTGTGGATATGAAGCTGGTGTGTTGTGGATATTAAGCTGGCTTGTTGTGGATATGAAGCAAGTGTGTTGTGAATATTAACCTGGTGTGTTGTGGATATGAAGCTGGTGTGTTGTGGATATGAAGCTGGTGTGTTGTGGATATGAAGCTGGTGTGTTTTGGATATGACGCTGACGTGTTGTGGATTTGAAGCTGGTTTGTTGTGGGAATGACGCTGGTGTGTTTTGGATATGAAGCTGGTGTGTTGTGGATATGAAGCTGGTGTTTTGTGGATATGAACCTGGTGTGTTGTTGGTATGAAGCTGGTGTGTTGTGGATATGAAGCTAGTGTGTTGTGGATATGAAGCTGGTGTGTTTTGGATATGAAGCGGGTGTGTTGTGGACATGAAGCTGACGTGTTGTGGATATGAAGCTAGTGTGTTGTGAATATGGAGCTGGTGTGTTGTGGATATGAACCTGGTCTGCTGTTGGTATGAAGCTGGTGTGTTGTGGATATGAAGCTGGTGTGTTGTGGATATTAAGCTGGCTTGTTGTGGATATGAAGCTAGTGTGTTGTGAATATTAACCTGGTGTGTTTTGGATATGAAGCTGGTGTGTTGTGGACATGAAGCTAGTGTGTTGTGGATATTAAGCTGGCTTGTTGTGGATATGAAGCTAGTGTGTTGTGAATATTAACCTGGTGTGTTGTGGATATGAAGCTGGTGTGTTGTGGATATGAAGCTGGTGTGTTGTGGATATTAAGCTGGCTTGTTGTGGATATGAAGCAAGTGTGTTGTGAATATTAACCTGGTGTGTTGTGGATATGAAGCTGGTGTGTTGTGGATATGAAGCTGGTGTGTTTTGGATATGAAGCGGGTGTGTTGTGGACATGAAGCTGACGTGTTGTGGATATGAAGCTAGTGTGGTGTGGATATGAAGCTAGTGTGGTGTGAATATGGCGCTGGTGTGTTGTGGATATGAACCTGGTCTGCTGTTGGTATGAAGCTGGTGTGTTGTGGATATGAAGCTGGTGTGTTGTGGATATGTAGCTGGTGTTTTGTGGATATGAACCTGGTGTGTTGTTGGTATGAAGCTGTTGTGTTGTGGATATGAAGCTAGTGTGTTGTGGATATGAAGCTGGTGTGTTTTGGATATGAAGCGGGTGTGTTGTGGACATGAAGCTGACGTGTTGTTGATATGAAGCTAGTGTGTTGTGAATATGGAGCTGGTGTGTTGTGGATATGAACCTGGTCTGCTGTTGGTATGAAGCTGGTGTGTTGTGGATATGAAGCTGGTGTGTTGTGGATATTAAGCTGGCTTGTTGTGGATATGAAGCTAGTGTGTTGTGAATATTAACCTGGTGTGTTTTGGATATGAAGCTGGTGTGTTGTGGACATGAAGCTAGTGTGTTGTGGATATTAAGCTGGCTTGTTGTGGATATGAAGCTAGTGTGTTGTGAATATTAACCTGGTGTGTTGTGGATATGAAGCTGGTGTGTTGTGGATATGAAGCTGATGTGTTGTGGATATGAAGCTGATGTGTTGTGGATATGACGCTGACGTGTTGTGGATTTGATGCTGGTTTGTTGTGGGAATGACGCTGGTGTGTTGTGGATGTGAAGCTGGTGTGTTGTGGATATGCAGCTGACGTGTTGTGGATATGAAGCTGGTGAGTTGTGGTTATGAAGCTGGTGAGTTGTGGTTATGAAGCTGGTGTGTTGTGGATATGAAGCTGGCGAGTTGTGGATATGAAGCTGGCGTGTTGTCGTTATAGAGCTGGTGGGTTGTGGATATGAAGCTGGTGTGTTGTGGGTATGAAGGTGGTGTGTTGTGGATGTGAAGCTGGTGTGTTGTGGATATGAAGCTGGCGTGTTGTCGTTATAGAGCTGGTGGGTTGTGGATATGAAGCTGGTGTGTTGTGGGTATGAAGATGGTGTGTTGTGGATATGAAGCTGGTGTGTTGTGGATATGTAGCTGGTGTTTTGTGGATATGAACCTGGTGTGTTGTTGGTATGAAGCTGTTGTGTTGTGGATATGAAGCTAGTGTGTTGTGGATATGAAGCTGGTGTGTTTTGGATATGAAGCGGGTGTGTTGTGGACATGAAGCTGACGTGTTGTGGATATGAAGCTAGTGTGTTGTGAATATGGAGCTGGTGTGTTGTGGATATGAACCTGGTCTGCTGTTGGTATGAAGCTGGTGTGTTGTGGATATGAAGCTGGTGTGTTGTGGATATGAAGCTGGCTTGTTGTGGATATGAAGCTAGTGTGTTGTGAATATTAACCTGGTGTGTTTTGGATATGAAGCTGGTGTGTTGTGGACATGAAGCTAGTGTGTTGTGGATATTAAGCTGGCTTGTTGTGGATATGAAGCTAGTGTGTTGTGAATATTAACCTGGTGTGTTGTGGATATGAAGCTGGTGTGTTGTGGATATGAAGCTGATGTGTTGTGGATATGACGCTGACGTGTTGTGGATTTGATGCTGGTTTGTTGTGGGAATGACGCTGGTGTGTTGTGGATGTGAAGCTGGTGTGTTGTGGATATGCAGCTGACGTGTTGTGGATATGAAGCTGGTGAGTTGTGGTTATGAAGCTGGTGAGTTGTGGTTATGAAGCTGGTGTGTTGTGGATATGAAGCTGGCGAGTTGTGGATATGAAGCTGGCGTGTTGTCGTTATAGAGCTGGTGGGTTGTGGATATGAAGCTGGTGTGTTGTGGGTATGAAGGTGGTGTGTTGTGGATGTGAAGCTGGTGTGTTGTGGATATGAAGCTGGCGTGTTGTCGTTATAGAGCTGGTGGGTTGTGGATATGAAGCTGGTGTGTTGTGGGTATGAAGGTGGTGTGTTGTGGATGTGAAGCTGGTGTGTTGTGGGTATGAAGCTGGCGTGTTGTAGATATGAAGCTGGTGTGTTGTGGTTATGAAGTGGTGTGTTGTGGATATGAAGCTGGCGTGTTGTGGATATGAAGCTGGTGTGTTGTGGATATGAAGCTGGTGTGTTGTGGGTATGAAGCTGGCGTGTTGTAGATATGAAGCTGGTGTGTTGTGGTTATGAAGTGGTGTGTTGTGGTTATGAAGCTGGTGTGTTGTGGATATGAAGCTGGTGTGTTGTGGATATGAAGCTGGTGTGTTTTGGATATGAAGCTGGTGTGTTGTGGATCTGAAGCTGGTGTGTTTTGGATATGAAGCTGGTGTGTTGTGGATTTGAAGCTAGTGTGTTGTGGATATGAAGCTAGTGTGTTTTGGATATGAAGCTGGTGTGTTGTGGACCTGAAGCTGGTCTGTTGTTGGTATGAAGCTGGTGTGTTTTGGATATGAAGCTGGTGTGTTTTCGATATGAAGCTGGTGTGTTGTCCTTATGAAGCTGGCGTGTTGTGGATATGGAGCTGGTGTGTTGGGTTTTACAGCTGGTGTGTTGTGGATATGAAGCTGGTGTGTTTTCGTTATGAAGCTGGTATGTTGTGGCTATGATGCTGGTGTGTTTTAGTTATGCAGCTGGCGTGTTGTGGATGAGACGCTGGTCTATTGGGGGTATAGAGCTGGCGTGTTGTGGATATGAAGCTGACGTGTTGTGGATATGAAGCTAGTGTGTTTTGGTTATGAAGCTGGCATTTTGTGGATATGACGCTGGTCTATTGTGGATATAGAGCTGGCGTGTTGTGGGTATGGAGCTGGTGTGTTATGTTTATGAAGCTGGTGTGTTGTGGATATGAAGCTGGCGTGTTGTGGATATGAAGCTGGCGTGTTGGGTTATACAGCTGGTGTGTTGTGGATATGAAGCTGGTGTGTTGTGGTTATGAAAACTGGTGTGTTGTGGATATGAAGCTGGTGTTGTTTGGATATGAAGCTGGTGTGTTGTGGATATGAAGCTGGTGTTGTTTGGATAGGAAGCTGGTGTGTTGTGGATATGAAGCTGGTGTGTTGTGGATATGACGCTGGTGTGTTGTAGTTGTGAAGCTGGTGTGTTGTGGTTATGAAGCTGGTGTGTTTTCGATATGAAGCTGGTGTGTTTTTATTATGAAGCTGGTGTGTTGTGGATATGTTGCTGGTCTGTTGTGGATATAGAGCTGGCATGTTGTGGATATGAAGCTGGTGTGTTGTGGATATGAAGCTGGTGTGTTGTGGATATGAAGCTGGTGTGTTGTGGGTATGAAACTGGTGTGTTGTGGATATGAAGCTGGTGTGTTTTCGATATGAAGCTGGTGTGTTTTTATTATGAAGCTGGTGTGTTGTGGATATGAAGCTGGCGTGTTGTGGATATGTTGCTGGTCTGTTGTGGATATAGAGCTGGCATGTTGTGGATATGAAGCTGGCGTGTTGTGGATATGTTGCTGGTCTGTTGTGGATATAGAGCTGGCATGTTGTGGATATGAAGCTGGTGTGTTGTGGATATGATGCTGGTGTGTTTTGGTTATGAAGCTGGTGGTTGGATATGAAGCTGGTGTGTTGTGGTTATGAAGCTGGTCTGTTGTGGATATAGAACTGGTGTGTTTTGGGTATGAAGCTGGTGTGTTGTGGATATTAAGCTTGTGTGTTGTGGTTATGAAGCTGGTGTGTTGTGGTTATGAAGCTGGTGTGTTGTGGTTATGAAGCTGGTGTGTTGTGGATATGAAGCTGGTCTGTTGTGGATATAGAGCTGGTGTGTTGTGGATATGAAGCTGGTGTGTTGTGGATTTGAAGTTGGCGAGTTGTGGATATGAAGCTGGTGTGTTGTGGTTATGAAGCTGGTGTGTTGTGGATATGAAGCTGGTGTGTTGTCCTTATGAAGCTGGTGTGTTGTGGTTATGAAGCTGGCGTGTTGTGGATATGGAGCTGGTGTGTTGTGGATATGAAGCTGGTGTGTTTTCGTTATGAAGCTGGTATGTTGTGGGTATGATGCTGGTGTGTTTTAGTTATGCAGCTGGCGTGTTGTGGATATGACGCTGGTCTATTGTGGATATAGGGCTGACGCGTTGTGGATATGAAGCTGACGTGTTGTGGATAAGAAGCTGGCGTGTTGTGGCTATGAAGCTGGCATGTTGTGGCTATGAAGCTGGCATGTTGTGGATATGAAGCTAGTGTGTTTTGGATATGATGCTAGTGTGTTGTGAATATTAACCTGGTGTGTTGTGGATATTAAGCTGTTGTGTTGTGGATATGAAGCTGACGTGTTGTGGATATGAAGCTGGTGTGTTGTGGATATAAAGCTGGTGTGTTGTGGATATGAAGCTGACGTGTTGTGGATATGTAGCTGGTATGTGGTGGATATGAAGCTGGTTTGTTGTGGGAATGACGCTGGTGTGTTATAGGTATGAAGCTGGTGTGCTGCGCTTATGAAGCTGGTATGTTGTGGGAATGAAGCTAGTGTGTTGTGGATATGAAGCTGGTCTGTTGTGGATATGCAGGTGGCGTGTTGTGGATATGAAGCTGGCGAGTTGTGGATATGAAGCTGGCGTGTTGCCGTTATAGAGCTGGTGGGTTGTGGATATGAAGCTGGTGAGTTGTGGTTATGAAGCTGGTGTGTTGTGGTTATGAAGCTGTTGTGTTGTGGATATGCAGCTGGTGTGTTGTGGTTATGAAGCTGTTGTGTTGTGGATATGCAGCTGGTGTGTTGTGGTTATGAAGCTGGTGTGTTGTGGTTATGAAGCTGGTGTGTTGTGAATATGAAGCTAGTGTGTTGTGAATATGAAGCTGGTGTGTTGTGGATATGAAGCTGGTGTGTTTTGGATATGAAGCTGGTGTGTTGTGGATATGAAGCTGGTGTGTTGTGGATATGAAGCTGGCTTGTTGTGGATATGAAGCAAGTGTGTTGTGAATATTAGCCTGGTGTGTTGTGGATATGAAGCTGGTGTGTTGTGGATATGAAGCTGGTGTGTTGTGGATATGAAGCTGGTGTGTTGTGGATATTAAGCTGGCTTGTTGTGGATATGAAGCTGGTGTGTTGTGAATATTAACCTGGTATGTTGTGGATATGGAGCTGGTGTGTTTTGGATATGAAGCTGGTGTGTTGTGGATATGAAGCTGGTGTGTTGTGGATATGAAGCTGGTGTGTTGTGGATATTAAGCTGGCTTGTTGTGGATATGAAGCAAGTGTGTTGTGAATATTAACCTGGTGTGTTGTGGATATGAAGCTGGTGTGTTGTGGATATGAAGCTGGTGTGTTGTGGATATGAAGCTGGTGTGTTTTGGATATGACGCTGACGTGTTGTGGATTTGAAGCTGGTTTGTTGTGGGAATGACGCTGGTGTGTTTTGGATATGAAGCTGGTGTGTTGTGGATATGAAGCTGGTGTTTTGTGGATATGAACCTGGTGTGTTGTTGGTATGAAGCTGGTGTGTTGTGGATATGAAGCTAGTGTGTTGTGGATATGAAGCTGGTGTGTTTTGGATATGAAGCGGGTGTGTTGTGGACATGAAGCTGACGTGTTGTGGATATGAAGCTAGTGTGTTGTGAATATGGAGCTGGTGTGTTGTGGATATGAACCTGGTCTGCTGTTGGTATGAAGCTGGTGTGTTGTGGATATGAAGCTGGTGTGTTGTGGATATTAAGCTGGCTTGTTGTGGATATGAAGCTAGTGTGTTGTGAATATTAACCTGGTGTGTTTTGGATATGAAGCTGGTGTGTTGTGGACATGAAGCTGGTGTGTTGTGGACATGAAGCTAGTGTGTTGTGGATATTAAGCTGGCTTGTTGTGGATATGAAGCTAGTGTGTTGTGAATATTAACCTGGTGTGTTGTGGATATGAAGCTGGTGTGTTGTGGATATGAAGCTGGTGTGTTGTGGATATTAAGCTGGCTTGTTGTGGATATGAAGCAAGTGTGTTGTGAATATTAACCTGGTGTGTTGTGGATATGAAGCTGGTGTGTTGTGGATATGAAGCTGGTGTGTTTTGGATATGAAGCGGGTGTGTTGTGGACATGAAGCTGACGTGTTGTGGATATGAAGCTAGTGTGGTGTGGATATGAAGCTAGTGTGGTGTGAATATGGCGCTGGTGTGTTGTGGATATGAACCTGGTCTGCTGTTGGTATGAAGCTGGTGTGTTGTGGATATGAAGCTGGTGTGTTGTGGATATGTAGCTGGTGTTTTGTGGATATGAACCTGGTGTGTTGTTGGTATGAAGCTGTTGTGTTGTGGATATGAAGCTAGTGTGTTGTGGATATGAAGCTGGTGTGTTTTGGATATGAAGCGGGTGTGTTGTGGACATGAAGCTGACGTGTTGTTGATATGAAGCTAGTGTGTTGTGAATATGGAGCTGGTGTGTTGTGGATATGAACCTGGTCTGCTGTTGGTATGAAGCTGGTGTGTTGTGGATATGAAGCTGGTGTGTTGTGGATATTAAGCTGGCTTGTTGTGGATATGAAGCTAGTGTGTTGTGAATATTAACCTGGTGTGTTTTGGATATGAAGCTGGTGTGTTGTGGACATGAAGCTAGTGTGTTGTGGATATTAAGCTGGCTTGTTGTGGATATGAAGCTAGTGTGTTGTGAATATTAACCTGGTGTGTTGTGGATATGAAGCTGGTGTGTTGTGGATATGAAGCTGATGTGTTGTGGATATGAAGCTGATGTGTTGTGGATATGACGCTGACGTGTTGTGGATTTGATGCTGGTTTGTTGTGGGAATGACGCTGGTGTGTTGTGGATGTGAAGCTGGTGTGTTGTGGATATGCAGCTGACGTGTTGTGGATATGAAGCTGGTGAGTTGTGGTTATGAAGCTGGTGAGTTGTGGTTATGAAGCTGGTGTGTTGTGGATATGAAGCTGGCGAGTTGTGGATATGAAGCTGGCGTGTTGTCGTTATAGAGCTGGTGGGTTGTGGATATGAAGCTGGTGTGTTGTGGGTATGAAGGTGGTGTGTTGTGGATGTGAAGCTGGTGTGTTGTGGATATGAAGCTGGCGTGTTGTCGTTATAGAGCTGGTGGGTTGTGGATATGAAGCTGGTGTGTTGTGGGTATGAAGATGGTGTGTTGTGGATATGAAGCTGGTGTGTTGTGGATATGTAGCTGGTGTTTTGTGGATATGAACCTGGTGTGTTGTTGGTATGAAGCTGTTGTGTTGTGGATATGAAGCTAGTGTGTTGTGGATATGAAGCTGGTGTGTTTTGGATATGAAGCGGGTGTGTTGTGGACATGAAGCTGACGTGTTGTGGATATGAAGCTAGTGTGTTGTGAATATGGAGCTGGTGTGTTGTGGATATGAACCTGGTCTGCTGTTGGTATGAAGCTGGTGTGTTGTGGATATGAAGCTGGTGTGTTGTGGATATTAAGCTGGCTTGTTGTGGATATGAAGCTAGTGTGTTGTGAATATTAACCTGGTGTGTTTTGGATATGAAGCTGGTGTGTTGTGGACATGAAGCTAGTGTGTTGTGGATATTAAGCTGGCTTGTTGTGGATATGAAGCTAGTGTGTTGTGAATATTAACCTGGTGTGTTGTGGATATGAAGCTGGTGTGTTGTGGATATGAAGCTGATGTGTTGTGGATATGACGCTGACGTGTTGTGGATTTGATGCTGGTTTGTTGTGGGAATGACGCTGGTGTGTTGTGGATGTGAAGCTGGTGTGTTGTGGATATGCAGCTGACGTGTTGTGGATATGAAGCTGGTGAGTTGTGGTTATGAAGCTGGTGAGTTGTGGTTATGAAGCTGGTGTGTTGTGGATATGAAGCTGGCGAGTTGTGGATATGAAGCTGGCGTGTTGTCGTTATAGAGCTGGTGGGTTGTGGATATGAAGCTGGTGTGTTGTGGGTATGAAGGTGGTGTGTTGTGGATGTGAAGCTGGTGTGTTGTGGATATGAAGCTGGCGTGTTGTCGTTATAGAGCTGGTGGGTTGTGGATATGAAGCTGGTGTGTTGTGGGTATGAAGGTGGTGTGTTGTGGATGTGAAGCTGGTGTGTTGTGGGTATGAAGCTGGCGTGTTGTAGATATGAAGCTGGTGTGTTGTGGTTATGAAGTGGTGTGTTGTGGATATGAAGCTGGCGTGTTGTGGATATGAAGCTGGTGTGTTGTGGATATGAAGCTGGTGTGTTGTGGGTATGAAGCTGGCGTGTTGTAGATATGAAGCTGGTGTGTTGTGGTTATGAAGTGGTGTGTTGTGGTTATGAAGCTGGTGTGTTGTGGATATGAAGCTGGTGTGTTGTGGATATGAAGCTGGTGTGTTTTGGATATGAAGCTGGTGTGTTGTGGATCTGAAGCTGGTGTGTTTTGGATATGAAGCTGGTGTGTTGTGGATTTGAAGCTAGTGTGTTGTGGATATGAAGCTAGTGTGTTTTGGATATGAAGCTGGTGTGTTGTGGACCTGAAGCTGGTCTGTTGTTGGTATGAAGCTGGTGTGTTTTGGATATGAAGCTGGTGTGTTTTCGATATGAAGCTGGTGTGTTGTCCTTATGAAGCTGGCGTGTTGTGGATATGGAGCTGGTGTGTTGGGTTTTACAGCTGGTGTGTTGTGGATATGAAGCTGGTGTGTTTTCGTTATGAAGCTGGTATGTTGTGGCTATGATGCTGGTGTGTTTTAGTTATGCAGCTGGCGTGTTGTGGATGAGACGCTGGTCTATTGGGGGTATAGAGCTGGCGTGTTGTGGATATGAAGCTGACGTGTTGTGGATATGAAGCTAGTGTGTTTTGGTTATGAAGCTGGCATTTTGTGGATATGACGCTGGTCTATTGTGGATATAGAGCTGGCGTGTTGTGGGTATGGAGCTGGTGTGTTATGTTTATGAAGCTGGTGTGTTGTGGATATGAAGCTGGCGTGTTGTGGATATGAAGCTGGCGTGTTGGGTTATACAGCTGGTGTGTTGTGGATATGAAGCTGGTGTGTTGTGGTTATGAAAACTGGTGTGTTGTGGATATGAAGCTGGTGTTGTTTGGATATGAAGCTGGTGTGTTGTGGATATGAAGCTGGTGTTGTTTGGATAGGAAGCTGGTGTGTTGTGGATATGAAGCTGGTGTGTTGTGGATATGACGCTGGTGTGTTGTAGTTGTGAAGCTGGTGTGTTGTGGTTATGAAGCTGGTGTGTTTTCGATATGAAGCTGGTGTGTTTTTATTATGAAGCTGGTGTGTTGTGGATATGTTGCTGGTCTGTTGTGGATATAGAGCTGGCATGTTGTGGATATGAAGCTGGTGTGTTGTGGATATGAAGCTGGTGTGTTGTGGATATGAAGCTGGTGTGTTGTGGGTATGAAACTGGTGTGTTGTGGATATGAAGCTGGTGTGTTTTCGATATGAAGCTGGTGTGTTTTTATTATGAAGCTGGTGTGTTGTGGATATGAAGCTGGCGTGTTGTGGATATGTTGCTGGTCTGTTGTGGATATAGAGCTGGCATGTTGTGGATATGAAGCTGGCGTGTTGTGGATATGTTGCTGGTCTGTTGTGGATATAGAGCTGGCATGTTGTGGATATGAAGCTGGTGTGTTGTGGATATGATGCTGGTGTGTTTTGGTTATGAAGCTGGTGGTTGGATATGAAGCTGGTGTGTTGTGGTTATGAAGCTGGTCTGTTGTGGATATAGAACTGGTGTGTTTTGGGTATGAAGCTGGTGTGTTGTGGATATTAAGCTTGTGTGTTGTGGTTATGAAGCTGGTGTGTTGTGGTTATGAAGCTGGTGTGTTGTGGTTATGAAGCTGGTGTGTTGTGGATATGAAGCTGGTCTGTTGTGGATATAGAGCTGGTGTGTTGTGGATATGAAGCTGGTGTGTTGTGGATTTGAAGTTGGCGAGTTGTGGATATGAAGCTGGTGTGTTGTGGTTATGAAGCTGGTGTGTTGTGGATATGAAGCTGGTGTGTTGTCCTTATGAAGCTGGTGTGTTGTGGTTATGAAGCTGGCGTGTTGTGGATATGGAGCTGGTGTGTTGTGGATATGAAGCTGGTGTGTTTTCGTTATGAAGCTGGTATGTTGTGGGTATGATGCTGGTGTGTTTTAGTTATGCAGCTGGCGTGTTGTGGATATGACGCTGGTCTATTGTGGATATAGGGCTGACGCGTTGTGGATATGAAGCTGACGTGTTGTGGATAAGAAGCTGGCGTGTTGTGGCTATGAAGCTGGCATGTTGTGGCTATGAAGCTGGCATGTTGTGGATATGAAGCTAGTGTGTTTTGGATATGATGCTAGTGTGTTGTGAATATTAACCTGGTGTGTTGTGGATATTAAGCTGTTGTGTTGTGGATATGAAGCTGACGTGTTGTGGATATGAAGCTGGTGTGTTGTGGATATAAAGCTGGTGTGTTGTGGATATGAAGCTGACGTGTTGTGGATATGTAGCTGGTGTGTTGTGGATATAAAGCTGGTGTGTTGAGGATATGAATCTGGCGTGTTGTGGTTATGAAGCTGGCGTGTTATGGCTAAGAAGCTGGCGTGTTGTGGTTATGCAGCTGGTGTGTGGTGATGAAGCTGGAGAGTTATGGATATGAAGCTGGCGTGTTGTGGTTATGAAGCTGGTGTGCTGTGGGTATGAAGCTGGTGTGTTGTGGATATGAAGCTGGTATGTTGTGGATGTGAAGCTGGTGTGTTGTGGATATGAAGCTGGTGTGTTGTGGTTATGAAGCTGGTGTGTTGTGATGAAGCTGGAGAGTTGTGGATATGAAGCTGGCGTGTTGTGGATATGAAGCTGGTGTGTTGGGTTATACAGCTGGTGTGTTGTGGTTGTGAAGCTGGTCTGTTGTGGATATGAACCTGGTGTGTTGGTATGAAGCTGGTGTGTTGTGGATATGAAGCTGGTGTGTTGTGAATATGAAGCTGGTGTGTTGTGGATATGAAGCTGGTGTGTTTTGGATATGAAGCTGGTGTGTTGTGGATATGAAGCTGGTGTGTTGTGGATATGAAGCTGGTGTGTTGTGGATTTGATGCTGGTTTGTTCTGGGAATGACGCTGGTGTGTTGTGGATGTGAAGCTGGTGTGTTGTGGAAATGCAGCTGACGTGTTGTGGATATGAAGCTGGTGAGTTGTGGTTATGAAGCTGGTGTGTTGTGGTTATGAAGCTGGTGAGTTGTGGTTATGAAGCTGGTGTGTTGTGGTTATGAAGCTGGTGTGTTGTGGATATGCAGCTGGTGTGTTATGGTTATGAAGTTGGTGTGTTGTGGATATGAAGCTGGTGTGTTGTGGATATGAAGCTGGTGTGTTGTAAATATGAAGCTGGTGTGTTTTGGATATGAAGCTGGTGTGTTGTGGACATGAAGCGAGTGTGTTGTGAATATGAAGCTGGTGTGTTGTGGATATGAAGCTGACGTGTTGTGGATATGAAGATGGTGTGTTGTGGATAGGAAGTTGATGTGTTGTGGATATGACGCTGACGTGTTGTGGATTTGAAGCTGGTTTGTTGTGGGATTGACGCTGGTGTGTTTTGGATATGAAGCTGGTGTGTTGTGGATATGAAGCTGGTGTGTTGTGAATATGAAGCTGGTGTGTTGTGGATATGAACCTGGTCTGCTGTTGGTATGAAGCTGGTGTGTTGTGGATATGAAGCTGGTGTGTTTTGGATATGAAGCTGGTGTGTTTTAGATATGAAGCTGGTGTGTTGTGGATATGAAGCAAGTGTGTTGTGGGTATGAAGCTGGTGTGTTGTGGATATGACGCTGACGTGTTGTGGATTTGATGCTGGTTTGTTGTGGGAATGACGCTGGTGTGTTGTGGATATGAAGCTGGTGTGTTGTGGGTATGAAGCTGGTGTGTTGTGGATATGACGCTGACGTGTTGTGGATTTGATGCTGGTTTGTTGTGGGAATGACGCTGGTGTGTTATAGGTATGAAGCTGGTGTGCTGCGCTTATGAAGCTGGTATGTTGTGGGAATGAAGCTGGTATGTTGTGGGAATGAAGCTGGTGTGTTGTGGATATGAAGCTGGTGTGTTGTGGATATGAAGCTGGTGTGTTGTGGATACGCAGCTGACGTGTTGTGGATATGAAGCTGGTTTGTTGTGGGAATGACGCTGGTGTGTTATAGGAATGAAGCTGGTGTGCTGCGCTTATGATGCTGGTGTGTTGTGGGAATGAAGCTGGTGTGTTGTGGATATGAAGCTGGTCTGTTGTGGATATACAGTTGGCGTGTTGTTGATGTGAAGCTGTCGTGTTGTGGTTATAGAGCTGAGCTGTTGTGGATATGAAGCTGGCGTGTTGTCGTTATAGAGCTGGTGGGTTGTGGATATGAAGCTGGTGTGTTGTGGGTATGAAGGTGGTGTGTTGTGGATGTGAAGCTCGTGTGTTGTGGATATGAAGCTGGCGTGTTGTCGTTATAGAGCTGGTGGGTTGTGGATATGAAGCTGGTGTGTTGTGGGTATGAAGGTGGTGTGTTGTGGATGTGAAGCTGGTGTGTTGTGGGTATGAAGCTGGCGTGTTGTAGATATGAAGCTGGTGTGTTGTGGTTATGAAGTGGTGTGTTGTGGATATGAAGCTGGTGTGTTGTGGATATGAAGCTGGCGTGTTGTGGATATGAAGCTGGCGTGTTGTGGATATGAAGCTGGTGTGTTGTGGGTATGAAGCTGGCGTGTTGTAGATATGAAGCTGGTGTGTTGTGGTTATGAAGTGGTGTGTTGTGGTTATGAAGCTGGTGTGTTGTGGATATGAAGCTGGTGTGTTGTGGATATGAAGCTGGTGTGTTTTGGATATGAAGCTGGTGTGTTGTGGATTTGAAGCTAGTGTGTTGTGGATATGAAGCTAGTGTGTTTTGGATATGAAGCTGGTGTGTTTTCGATATGAAGCTGGTGTGTTGTGGATATGAAGCTGGTGTGTTGTGGATGTGAAGCTGGTGTGTTGTCCTTATGAAGCTGGCGTGTTGTGGTTATGAAGCTGGTGTGTTGGGTTTTACAGCTGGTGTGTTGTGGATATGAGGCTGGTGTGTTGTGGTTGTGAAGCTGGTCTGTTGTGGATATGAACCTGGTGTGTTGGTATGAAGCTGGTGTGTTGTGGATATGAAGCTGGTATGTTGTGGCTATGATGCTGGTGTGTTTTAGTTATGCAGCTGGCGTGTTGTGGATATGACGCTGGTCTATTGTGGATATAGGGCTGACGCGTTGTGGATATGAAGCTGACGTGTTGTGGATAAGAAGCTGGCGTGTTGTGGCTATGAAGCTGGCATGTTGTGGCTATGAAGCTGGCATGTTGTGGATATGAAGCTAGTGTGTTTTGGATATGATGCTAGTGTGTTGTGAATATTAACCTGGTGTGTTGTGGATATTAAGCTGTTGTGTTGTGGATATGAAGCTGACGTGTTGTGGATATGAAGCTGGTGTGTTGTGGATATAAAGCTGGTGTGTTGAGGATATGAATCTGGCGTGTTGTGGTTATGAAGCTGGCGTGTTATGGCTAAGAAGCTGGCGTGTTGTGGTTATGCAGCTGGTGTGTGGTGATGAAGCTGGAGAGTTATGGATATGAAGCTGGCGTGTTGTGGTTATGAAGCTGGTGTGCTGTGGGTATGAAGCTGGTGTGTTGTGGATATGAAGCTGGTGTGTTGTGGATATGAAGCTGGTGTGTTGTGGATATGAAGCTGGTGTGTTTTGGATGTGAAACCGGTCAGTGATGGATATGAAGCTGGTGTGTTGTGGTTATGAAGCTGGTGTGTTGTGATGAAGCTGGAGAGTTGTGGATATGAAGCTGGCGTGTTGTGGATATGAAGCTGGTGTGTTGGGTTATACAGCTGGTGTGTTGTGGATATGAGGCTGGTGTGTTGTGGTTGTGAAGCTGGTCTGTTGTGGATATGAACCTGGTGTGTTGGTATGAAGCTGGTGTGTTGTGGATATGAAGCTGGTGTGTTGTGGTTGTGAAGCTGGTGTGTTTTCGATATGAAGCTGGTGTGTTTTGGATATGAAGCTGGTGTGTTGTGGTTGTGAAGCTGGTGTGTTGTGGATATGAAGCTGGTGTGTTGTGGATATGAAGCTGGTGTGTTGTGGATATGAAGCTGGTGTGTTTTCGTTATGAAGCTGGTGTGTTGTGGATATGAAGCTGGTGTGTTGTCCTTATGAAGCTGGTGTGTTGTGGATATGAAGCTGGCGTGTTGTGGATATGGAGCTGGTGTGTTGTGGATATGAAGCTGGTGTGTTTTCGTTATGAAGCTGGTATGTTGTGGGTATGATGCTGGTGTGTTTTAGTTATGCAGCTGGCGTGTTGTGGATATGACGCTGGTCTATTGTGGATATAGGGCTGACGCGTTGTGGATATGAAGCTGGTGTGTTGTGGATGTGAAACTGGTCAGTGATGGATATGAAGCTGGTGTGTTGTGATGAAGCTGGAGAGTTGTGGATATGAAGCTGGCGTGTTGTGGTTATGAAGCTGGCGTGTTGTGGTTATGAAGCTGGTGTGCTGTGGGTATGAAGCTGGTGTGTTGTGCTTATAGAGCTGGTGTGTTGTGGGTATGAAGCTGGTGTGTTGTGGATATGAAGCTGGTGTGTTGTGGATATGAATCTGGTGTGTTGTGGATATGAAGCTGGTGTGTTGTGGATACGCAGCTGACGTGTTGTGGATTTGAAGCTGGTTTGTTGTGGGAATGACGCTGGTGTGTTATAGGAATGAAGCTGGTGTGCTGCGCTTATGAAGCTGGTGTGTTGTGGGAATGAAGCTGGTATGTTGTGGATATGAAGCTGGTCTGTTGTGGATATACAGTTGGCGTGTTGTTGATGTGAAGCTGTCGTGTTGTGGTTATAGAGCTGAGCTGTTGTGGATATGAAGCTGGCGTGTTGTGGATATGACGCTGGTCTATTGTGGATATAGGGCTGACGCGTTGTGGATATGAAGCTGGTGTGTTGTGGATGTGAAACTGGTCAGTGATGGATATGAAGCTGGTGTGTTGTGATGAAGCTGGAGAGTTGTGGATATGAAGCTGGCGTGTTGTGGTTATGAAGCTGGCGTGTTGTGGTTATGAAGCTGGTGTGCTGTGGGTATGAAGCTGGTGTGTTGTGCTTATGAAGCTGGTGTGCTGTGGGTATGACGCTGGTGTGTTGTGGATATGAAGCTGGTGTGTTGTGGATATGAAGCTGGTGTGTTGTGGTTATGAAGCTGATGTGTTGTTATGAAGCTGACGTTTTGTGGATATGACGCTGGTCTATTGTGGATATAGAGCTGGCGTGTTGAGGGTATGAAGCTTGTGTGTTGTTGATATGAAGCTGGTGTGTTGTGGATATGAATCTGGCATGTTGTGGCTTTGATGCTGGCATGTTGTGGATATGAAGCTAGTGTGTTTTGGTTATGAAGCTGGTGTGTTGTGGGTATGATGCTGGTGTGTTTTAGTTATGCAGCTGGCGTGTTGTGGATATGACACTGGTCTATTGTGGATATAGGGCTGACGCGTTGTGGATATGAAGCTGGTGTGTTGTGGATGTGAAACTGGTCGGTGATGGATATGAAGCTGGTGTGTTGTGGTTATGAAGCTGGTGTGTTGTGATGAAGCTGGAGAGTTGTGGATATGAAGCTGGCGTGTTGTGGTTATGAAGCTGGTGTGCTGTGGGTATGAAGCTGGTGTGTTGTGCTTATAGAGCTGGTGTGTTGTGGGTATGAAGCTGGTGTGTTGTGGATATGAAGCTGGTGTGTTATGAAGCTGACGTTTTGTGGATATGACGCTGGTCTATTGTGGATATAGAGCTGGCGTGTTGAGGGTATGAAGCTTGTGTGTTGTTGATATGAAGCTGGTGTGTTGTGGATATGAAGCTGGCATGTTGTGGCTTTGATGCTGGCATGTTGTGGATATGAAGCTAGTGTGTTTTGGTTATGAAGCTGGTGTGTTGTGGATATGAAGCTGGCATGTTGTGGCTTTGATGCTGGTATGTTGTGGATATGAAGCTGGTGTGTTTTGGTTATGAAGCTGGTGTGTTGTGGTTATGAAGCTGGCGTTTTGAGGATCTGACGCTGGTCTATTGTGGATATAGAGCTGGCGTGTTGTGAATTTGAAGCTGGTGTGTTGTGAAAATGAAGCTGGTGTGTTGGAGCTACAAAGCTTGTGTGTTGTGGATATCAAGCTGGCGTGTTGTCGTTATAGAGCTGGTGGGTTGTGGATATGAAATCGGTGTGTTGTAGATATGAAGCTGGCGTGTTTTGGATATGGAACTGGTCCGTTCGGGTATGAACTGGCATATTGTAGATATAGAGCTGGTGTGTTGTGGTTATGAAGCTGGTGTGTTGAGGATATGAAGCTGGTGCTTTCTGGGTATGAAGCTGGCGTGTTGTGGTTATGAAACCGGTGTGTTGTAGATATGAAGCTGGCGTGTTTTGGATATGGAACTGGTCCGTTCTGGTATGGACTGGCATATTGTGGATATAGAGTTGGTGTGTTGTGGTTATGAAGCTGGTGTGTTGTGGATGTGAAGCTGGTGCTTTCTGGGTATGACGCTGGCGTGTTGTGGATATGAAGCTGGCGTGTTGTGGATATGGAGCTGGTGTGTTGGGTTTTACAGCTGGTGTGTTGTGGATATGAAGCTGGTGTGTTTTCGTTATGAAGCTGGTGTGTTGTGGATATGAAGCTGGTGTGTTGTCCTTATGAAGCTGGTGTGTTGTGGTTATGAAGCTGGCGTGTTGTGGATATGGAGCTGGTGTGTTGTGGATATGAAGCTGGTGTGTTTTCGTTATGAAGCTGGTATGTTGTGGGTATGATGCTGGTGTGTTTTAGTTATGCAGCTGGCGTGTTGTGGATATGACGCTGGTCTATTGTGGATATAGGGCTGACGCGTTGTGGATATGAAGCTGGTGTGTTGTGGATGTGAAACTGGTCAGTGATGGATATGAAGCTGGTGTGTTGTGATGAAGCTGGAGAGTTGTGGATATGAAGCTGGCGTGTTGTGGTTATGAAGCTGGTGTGCTGTGGGTATGAAGCTGGTGTGTTGTGCTTATAGAGCTGGTGTGTTGTGGGTATGAAGCTGGTGTGTTGTGGGTATGAAGCTGGTGTGTTGTGGATATGAAGCTGGTGTGTTGTGGATATGAAGCTGGTGTGTTGTGGATATGAAGCTGGTGTGTTTTCATTATGAAGCTGGTATGTTGTGGGTATGATGCTGGTGTGTTTTAGTTATGCAGCTGGCGTGTTGTGGATATGACGCTGGTCTATTGTGGATATAGGGCTGACGCGTTGTGGATATGAAGCTGGTGTGTTGTGGATGTGAAACTGGTCAGTGATGGATATGAAGCTGGTGTGTTGTGGTTATGAAGCTGGTGTGTTGTGATGAAGCTGGAGAGTTGTGGATATGAAGCTGGCGTGTTGTGGTTATGAAGCTGGCGTGTTGTGGTTATGAAGCTGGTGTGCTGTGGGTATGACGCTGGTGTGTTGTGCTTATAGAGCTGGTGTGTTGTGGGTATGAAGCTGGTGTGTTGTGGATATGAAGCTGGTGTGTTGTGGATATGAAGCTGGTGTGTTGTGGTTATGAAGCTGATGTGTTGTTATGAAGCTGACGTTTTGTGGATATGACGCTGGTCTATTGTGGATATAGAGCTGGTGTGTTGAGGGTATGAAGCTTGTGTGTTGTTGATATGAAGCTGGTGTGTTGTGGATATGAATCTGGCATGTTGTGGCTTTGATGCTGGCATGTTGTGGATATGAAGCTAGTGTGTTTTGGTTATGAAGCTGGTGTGTTGTGGGTATGATGCTGGTGTGTTTTAGTTATGCAGCTGGCGTGTTGTGGATATGACACTGGTCTATTGTGGATATAGGGCTGACGCGTTGTGGATATGAAGCTGGTGTGTTGTGGATGTGAAACTGGTCGGTGATGGATATGAAGCTGGTGTGTTGTGGTTATGAAGCTGGTGTGTTGTGATGAAGCTGGAGAGTTGTGGATATGAAGCTGGCGTGTTGTGGTTATGAAGCTGGTGTGCTGTGGGTATGAAGCTGGTGTGTTGTGCTTATAGAGCTGGTGTGTTGTGGGTATGAAGCTGGTGTGTTGTGGATATGAAGCTGGTGTGTTGTGGTTATGAAGCTGGTGTGTTATGAAGCTGACGTTTTGTGGATATGACGCTGGTCTATTGTGGATATAGAGCTGGCGTGTTGAGGGTATGAAGCTTGTGTGTTGTTGATATGAAGCTGGTGTGTTGTGGATATGAAGCTGGCATGTTGTGGCTTTGATGCTGGCATGTTGTGGATATGAAGCTAGTGTGTTTTGGTTATGAAGCTGGTGTGTTGTGGGTATGATGCTGGTGTGTTTTAGTTATGCAGCTGGCGTGTTGTGGATATGACACTGGTCTATTGTGGATATAGGGCTGACGCGTTGTGGATATGAAGCTGGTGTGTTGTGGATGTGAAACTGGTCGGTGATGGATATGAAGCTGGTGTGTTGTGGTTATGAAGCTGGTGTGTTGTGATGAAGCTGGAGAGTTGTGGATATGAAGCTGGCGTGTTGTGGTTATGAAGCTGGTGTGCTGTGGGTATGAAGCTGGTGTGTTGTGCTTATAGAGCTGGTGTGTTGTGGGTATGAAGCTGGTGTGTTGTGGATATGAAGCTGGTGTGTTGTGGTTATGAAGCTGGTGTGTTATGAAGCTGACGTTTTGTGGATATGACGCTGGTCTATTGTGGATATAGAGCTGGCGTGTTGAGGGTATGAAGCTTGTGTGTTGTTGATATGAAGCTGGTGTGTTGTGGATATGAAGCTGGCATGTTGTGGCTTTGATGCTGGCATGTTGTGGATATGAAGCTAGTGTGTTTTGGTTATGAAGCTGGTGTGTTGTGGATATGAAGCTGGCATGTTGTGGCTTTGATGCTGGTATGTTGTGGATATGAAGCTGGTGTGTTTTGGTTATGAAGCTGGTGTGTTGTGGTTATGAAGCTGGCGTTTTGAGGATCTGACGCTGGTCTATTGTGGATATAGAGCTGGCGTGTTGTGAATTTGAAGCTGGTGTGTTGTGAAAATGAAGCTGGTGTGTTGGAGCTACAAAGCTTGTGTGTTGTGGATATCAAGCTGGCGTGTTGTGGATATCAAGCTGGCGTGTTGTGGATATGAAATCGGTGTGTTGTAGATATGAAGCTGGCGTGTTTTGGATATGGAACTGGTCCGTTCGGGTATGAACTGGCATATTGTAGATATAGAGCTGGTGTGTTGTGGTTATGAAGCTGGTGTGTTGAGGATATGAAGCTGGTGCTTTCTGGGTATGAAGCTGGCGTGTTGTGGTTATGAAACCGGTGTGTTGTAGATATGAAGCTGGCGTGTTTTGGATATGGAACTGGTCCGTTCTGGTATGAACTGGCATATTGTGGATATAGAGCTGGTGTGTTGTGGTTATGAAGCTGGTGTGTTGTGGATGTGAAGCTGGTGCTTTCTGGGTATGACGCTGGCGTGTTGTGGATATGAAGCTGGTGTGTTGTGGATATGAAGCTGGCGTGTTGTGGATGTGCATCTGGTGTGTTGTGGATATGACGCTGGTGTGTTGTGGTTATGAAGCTGGTGTGTTGGGTTTTACAGCTGGTGTGTTGTGGATATGAAGCTGGTGTGTTTTCGTTATGAAGCTGGTATGTTGTGGCTATGATGCTGGTGTGTTTTAGTTATGCAGCTGGCGTGTTGTGGATCTGACGCTGGTCTATTGTGGATATAGGGCTGACGCGTTGTGGATATGAAGCTGACGTGTTGTGGATAAGAAGCTGGCGTGTTGTGGATATGAAGCTGGCATGTTGTGGCTATGAAGCTGGCATGTTGTGGATATGAAGCTAGTGTGTTTTGGTTATGAAGCTGGCGTGTTGGGGGTATGAAGCTGACGTGTTGTGGATATGAAGCTGGCGTGTTGTGGTTATGAAGCTGGCGTGTTGTGGTTATGAAGCTGGCGTGTTGTGGATATGAGACTGGTCGGTTGTGGATATGAAGCTGGTGTGTTGAGGATATGAGCTGGCGTGTTGTGGTTATGAAGCTGGAGTGTTATGGCTAAGAAGCTGGCGTGTTGTGGTTATGCAGCTGGTGTGTTGTGATGAAGCTGGAGAGTTGTGGATATGAAGCTGGCGTGTTGTGGTTATGAAGCTGGTGTGCTGTGGGTATGAAGCTGGTGTGTTGTGCTTATAGAGCTGGTGTGTTGTGGGTATGAAGCTGGTGTGTTGTGGATATGAAGCTGGTATGTTGTGGATATGAAGCTGGTGTGTTGTGGATGTGAAACTGTTCAGTGATGGATATGAAGCTGGTGTGTTGGGGTTATGAAGCTGGTGTGTTGTTATGAAGCTGACGTTTTGTGGATATGACGCTGGTCTATTGTGGATATAGAGCTGGCGTGTTGAGGGTATGAAGCTGGTGTGTTGTGGATATGAAGCTGGCATGTTGTGGCTATGATGCTGGCATGTTGTGGATATGAAGCTAGTGTGTTTTGGTTATGAAGCTGGTGTGTTGTGGTTATGAAGCTGGTGTTTTGAGGATATGACGCTGGTCTATTGTGGATATAGAGCTGGCATGTTGTGAATTTGAAGCTGGTGTGTTGTGAAAATGAAGCTGGTGTGTTGGAGCTACAAAGCTTGTGTGTTGTGGATATCAAGCTGGCGTGTTGTGGATATGAAGCTGGCGTGTTGTGGTTATGAAATCGGTGTGTTGTAGATATGAAGCTGGCGTGTTTTGGATATGGAACTGGTCCGTTCGGGTATGAACTGGCATATTGTGGATATAGAGCTGGTGTGTTGTGGTTATGAAGCTGGTGTGTTGTGGATATGAAGCTGGTGATTTCTGGGTATGAAGCTGGCGTGTTGTGGATATGAAGCTGGCGTGTTGTGGATATGAAGCTGGTATGTTGTGGATATGAAGCTGGTATGTTGTGGATATGAAGCTGGTGTGTTGTGGATATGACGCTGGTGTGTTGTGGTTGTGAATTTGGTGTGTTGTGGTTATGAAGCTGGTGTGTTTTCGATATGAAGCTGGTGTGTTTTGGATATGAAGCTGGTGTGTTGTGGATATGAAGCTGGCGTGTTGTGGATATGATGCTGGTCTATTGTGGATATAGAGCGGGCGTGTTGTGTATATGAAGCTTCTGTGTTGTGGATATGAAGCTAGTGTGTTCGGATATGAAGCTACCATGTTGTGGAGATGACGCTGCTGTATTGTGGATATAGAGCAGGAGTGTTGTGGATATGAAGCTGGTGTGTTGTGGATATGACGCTGGTGTGTTGTGGATATAGAGCTGGAGTGTTGTGGATATGAAGCTGGTGTGTTGTGGATATGAACCTGGTGTGTTGTGGATATGAACCTGGTGTGTTGTGGATATGAAGCTAGTGTGTTTTGGATATGAAGCTAGTGTGTTGTGGTTATGAAACTGGTCGGTTGTGGATATAAAGCTGGTGTGTTTTGGATATGAATCTGGTGTGTTGTGGACATGAAGCTGATGTGTTGTGGTTATGAAGATGGTGTGTTGTGGTTATGAAGATGGTGTGTTGTGGTAATGAAGCTGGTGTGTTGTGGATATGAAGCTGGTGTGTTGTGGATATGAAGCTGGTGTGTTGTGGTTTTGAAGCTGGTATGTTGTGGATATGAAGCTGGTGTGTTGTGGATATGAAGCTGGTGTGTTGTGGATATGAAGCTCGTGTGTTGTGGATATGAAGCTGGTGTGTTGTGGATATGAAGCTGGTGTGTTGTGGATATGACGCTGACGTGTTGTGGATTTGATGCTGGTTTGTTGTGGGAATGACGCTGGTGTGTTGTGGATATGAAGTTGGTGTGTTGTGGATATGAAGCTGGTGTGTTGTGGATATGACGCTGGTGTGTTGTGGTTGTGAATTTGGTGTGTTGTGGTTATGAAGCTGGTGTGTTTTCGATATGAAGCTGGTGTGTTTTGGATATGAAGCTGGTGTGTTGTGGATATGAAGCTGGCGTGTTGTGGATATGATGCTGGTCTATTGTGGATATAGAGCGGGCGTGTTGTGTATATGAAGCTTCTGTGTTGTGGATATGAAGCTAGTGTGTTCGGATATGAAGCTACCATGTTGTGGAGATGACGCTGCTGTATTGTGGATATAGAGCAGGAGTGTTGTGGATATGAAGCTGGTGTGTTGTGGATATGACGCTGGTGTGTTGTGGATATAGAGCTGGAGTGTTGTGGATATGAAGCTGGTGTGTTGTGGATATGAACCTGGTGTGTTGTGGATATGAAGCTAGTGTGTTTTGGATATGAAGCTGGTGTGTTGTGGTTATGAAACTGGTCGGTTGTGGATATAAAGCTGGTGTGTTTTGGATATGAATCTGGTGTGTTGTGGACATGAAGCTGATGTGTTGTGGTTATGAAGATGGTGTGTTGTGGTTATGAAGATGGTGTGTTGTGGTAATGAAGCTGGTGTGTTGTGGATATGAAGCTGGTGTGTTGTGGATATGAAGCTGGTGTGTTGTGGTTTTGAAGCTGGTATGTTGTGGATATGAAGCTGGTGTGTTGTGGATATGAAGCTGGTGTGTTGTGGATATGAAGCTCGTGTGTTGTGGATATGAAGCTGGTGTGTTGTGGATATGAAGCTGGTGTGTTGTGGATATGACGCTGACGTGTTGTGGAATTGATGCTGGTTTGTTGTGGGAATGACGCTGGTGTGTTGTGGATATGAAGTTGGTGTGTTGTGGATATGAAGTTGGTGTGTTGTGGATATGAAGCTGGTATGTTGTGGACATGAAGCTGGTGTGTTGTGAATTTGAAGCTGGTGTGTTGTGGATATGAAGCTGGTATGTTGTGGACATGAAGCTGGTGTGTTGTGAATTTGAAGCTGGTGTGTTGGAGCTACAAAGCTTGTGTGTTGTGGATATCAAGCTGGCGTGTTGTGGATATGACGCTGACGTGTTGTGGAATTGATGCTGGTTTGTTGTGGGAATGACGCTGGTGTGTTGTGGATATGAAGTTGGTGTGTTGTGGATATGAAGCTGGTGTGTTGTGAATTTGAAGCTGGTGTGTTGGAGCTACAAAGCTTGTGTGTTGTGGATATCAAGCTGGCGTGTTGTGGATATGAAGCTGGTGTGTTGTGGATATGACGCTGGTGTGTTGTGGTTGTGAATTTGGGGTGTTGTGGTTATGAAGCTGGTGTGTTTTCGATATGAAGCTGGTGTGTTTTGGATATGAAGCTGGTGTGTTGTGGATATGAAGCTGGCGTGTTGTGGATATGATGCTGGTCTATTGTGGATATAGAGCGGGCGTGTTGTGTATATGAAGCTTCTGTGTTGTGGATATGAAGCTAGTGTGTTCGGATATGAAGCTACCATGTTGTGGAGATGACGCTGCTGTATTGTGGATATAGAGCAGGAGTGTTGTGGATATGACGCTGGTGTGTTGTGGATATAGAGCTGGAGTGTTGTGGATATGAAGCTGGAGTGTTGTGGATATGAAGCTGGAGTGTTGTGGATATGAACCTGGTGTGTTTTGGATATGAGGCTGGTGTGTTTTGGATATGAGGCTGGTGTGTTGTGGATATGAAGCTGGTTTGTTGTGGGAATGACGCTGGTGTGTTGTGGATATGAAGCTGGTGTGTTGTGGTTATGAAACTGGTCGGTTGTGGATATAAAGCTGGCGTGTTGTGGTGATGAAGCTGGTGTGTTTTGGATATGAATCTGGTGTGTTGTGGACATGAAGCTCGTGTGTTGTGGATATTAAGCTGGCTTGTTGTGGATATGATGCTAGTGTGTTGTGAATATGAAGCTGGCGTGTTGAGGATATGAAGCTAGCGTGTTGTGAATATGAAGCTGGTGTGTTGTGGATATGAAGCTGACGTGTTGTGGATATTAAGCTGGCTTGTTGTGGATATGATGCTAGTGTGTTGTGAATATGAAGCTGGTGTGTTGTGGATATGAAGCTGGTGTGTTGTGGATATGAAGCTTGTGTGTTGTGGATATGAAGCTGGTGTGTTGTGGATATGACGGTGACGTGTTGTGGATATGACGGTGACGTGTTGTGGATTTGATGCTGGTTTGTTGTGGGAATGACGCTGGTGTGTTGTGGATATGAAGCTGGTGTGTTGTGGATATGAAGCTGGTGTGTTGTGGGTATGAAGCTGGTGTGTTGTGGATATGAAGCTGGTGTGTTGGAGCTACGAAGCAGGTATGTTGTGGTTATGAAGCTGGTGTGTTGTGGATATGAAGCTGGTGTGTTGTGGATATGAAGCTGGTATGTTGTGGATATGAAGCTGGTATGTTGTGGACATGAAGCTGGTGTGTTGTGAATTTGAAGCTGGTGTGTTGGAGCTACAAAGCTTGTGTGTTGTGGATATCAAGCTGGCGTGTTGTGGATATGAAGCTGGCGTGTTGTGGTTATGAAATCGGTGTGTTGTAGATATGAAGCTGGCGTGTTTTGGATATGGAACTGGTCCGTTCGGGTATGAACTGGCATATTGTGGATATAGAGCTGGTGTGTTGTGTTTATGAAGCTGGTGTGTTGTGGATATGAAGTTGGTGTGTTGTGGATATGAAGTTGGTGTGTTGTGGATATGAAGCTGGTATGTTGTGGACATGAAGCTGGTGTGTTGTGAATTTGAAGCTGGTGTGTTGGAGCTACAAAGCTTGTGTGTTGTGGATATCAAGCTGGCGTGTTTTGGATATGAGGCTGGTGTGTTGTGGATATGAAGCTGGTTTGTTGTGGGAATGACGCTGGTGTGTTGTGGATATGAAGCTGGCGTGTTGTGGATATGAAGCTGGCGTGTTGTGGTTATGAAATCGGTGTGTTGTAGATATGAAGCTGGCGTGTTTTGGATATGGAACTGGTCCGTTCGGGTATGAACTGGCATATTGTGGATATAGAGCTGGTGTGTTGTGTTTATGAAGCTGGTGTGTTGTGGATGTGAAGCTGGTGCTTTCTGGGTATGACGCTGGCGTGTTGTGGTTATGAAACCGGTGTGTTGTAGATATGAAGCTGGCGTGTTGTGGATATGGAACTGGTCCGTTCTGGTATGAACTGGCATATTGTGGATATAGAGCTGGTGTGTTGTGGTTATGAAGCCGGTGTGTTGTGGATGTGAAGCTGGTGCTTTCTGGGTATGACGCTGGCGTGTTGTGGATATGAAGCTGGCGTGTTGTGGATATGAAGCTGGTGTGTTGGGTTATGCAGCTGGTGTGTTGTGGATATGAAGCTGGTGTGTTGTGGTTGTGAAGCTGGTGTGTTGTGGATATGAAGCTGGTGTGTTGTGGATATGAAGCTGGTATGTTGTGGATATGAAGCTGGCGTGTTGTGGATGTGCATCTGGTGTGTTGTGGATATGACGCTGGTGTGTTGTGGTTGTGAAGCTGGTGTGTTTTCGATATGAAGCTGGTGTGTTTTGGATATGAAGCTGGTGTGTTGGGTTTTACAGCTGGTGTGTTGTGGATATGAAGCTGGTGTGTTTTCGTTATGAAGCTGGTATGTTGTGGCTATGATGCTGGTGTGTTTTAGTTATGCAGCTGGTGTGTTGTGGATATGGCACTGGTCTATTGTGGATATAGGGCTGACGTGTTGTGGATAAGAAGCTGGCGTGTTGTGGATATGAAGCTGGCATGTTGTGGCTATGAAGCTGGCATGTTGTGGATATGAAGCTAGTGTGTTTTGGTTATGAAGCTGGCGTGTTGTGGGTATGAAGCTGGCGTGTTGTGGATATGAAGCTGGCGTGTTGTGGTTATGAAGCTGGCGTGTTGTGGTTATGAAGCTGGTGTGTTGTGGATATGAAGCTGGTGTGTTGTGGATATGAGACTGGTCGGTTGTGGATATAAAGCTGGTGTGTTGAGGATATGAAGCTGGCGTGTTGTGGTTATGAAGCTGGCGTGTTGTGATGAAGCTGGAGAGTTGTGGATATGAAGCTGGCGTGTTGTGGTTATGAAGCTGGTGTGCTGTGGGTATGAAGCTGGTGTGTTGTGCTTATAGAGCTGGTGTGTTGTGGGTATGAAGCTGGTGTGTTGTGGATATTAGATTAGATTACTTACAGTGTGGAAACAGGCCCTTCGGCCCAACAAGTCCACACCGACCCACCGAAGCGTAACCCACCCATACCCCTACATTTACCCCTTACCTAACACTACGGGCAATTTAGCATGGCCAATTCACCTGACCCGCACATGTTTGGAGTGTGGGAGGAAACCGGAGCACCCGGAGGAAACCCACGCAGACACGGGGAGAACGTGCAAACTTTCAGGGCGGCACGGTGGCACAGTGGTTAGCACTGCTGCCTCACAGCACCAGGGACCTGGGTTCAATTCCCACCTCAGGCGACTGACTGTGTGGAGTTTGCACGTTCTCCCCGTGTCTGTGTGGGTTTCCTCCGGGTGCTCCGGTTTCCTCCCACAGTCCAAAGATGTGCGGGTCAGGTGAATTGGCCATGCTAAATTGCCCATAGTGTTAGGTAAGGGGTAAATGTAGGGGTATGGGTGGGTTGCGCTTCGGCGGGTCGGTGTGGACTTGTTGGGCCGAAGGGCCTGTTTCCACACTGTAAGTAATCTAAAAAATCCACACAGTCAGTCGCCTGAGTCGGGAATTGAACCCAGGTCTCTGGCGCTGTGAGGCAGCAGTGCTAACCACTGTGCCACCGTGCTGCCCAAAATATGAAGCTGGTATGTTGTGGATATGAAGCTGGTGTGTTGTGGATTTGAAACTGGTCAGTGATGGATATGAGGCTGGTGTGTTGTTATGAAGCTGACGTTTTGTGGATATGACGCTGGTCTATTGTGGATATAGAGCTGGCGTGTTGAGGGTATGAAGCTTGTGTGTTATTAATATGAAGCTGGTGTGTTGTGGATATGAAGCTGGCATGTTGTGGCTATGATGCTGGCGTGTTGTGGATATGAAGCTAGTGTGTTTTGGTTATGAAGCTGGTGTGTTGTGGTTATGAAGCTGGCGTTTTGAGGATCTGACGCTGGTCTATTGTGGATATAGAGCTGGCGTGTTGTGAATTTGAAGCTGGTGTGTTGTGAAAATGAAGCTGATGTGTTGGAGCTACAAAGCTTGTGTGTTGTGGATATCAAGCTGGCGTGTTGTGGATATGAAGCTGGCGTGTTGTGGTTATGAAATCGGTGTGTTGTAGATATGAAGCTGGCGTGTTTTGGATATGGAACTGGTCCGTTCGGGTATGAACTGGCATATTGTGGATATAGAGCTGGTGTGTTGTGGTTATGAAGCTGGTGTGTTGTGGATATGAAGCTGGTGCTTTCTGGGTATGAAGCTGGCGTGTTGTGGATATGAAGCTGGCGTGTTGTGGATATGAAGCTGGTGTGTTGTGGTTGTGAAGCTAGTGTGTTGTGGATATGAAGCTGGTATGTTGTGGATATGAAGCTGGTGTGTTGTGGATATGACGCTGGTGTGATGTGGTTGTGAATTTGGTGTGTTGTGGTTATGAAGCTGGTGTGTTTTGGATATGAAGCTGGTGTGTTGTGGATATGAAGCTGGCGTGTTGTGGATATGATGCTGGTCTATTGTGGATATAGAGCTGGCGTGTTGTGTATATGAAGCTTCTGTGTTGTGGATATGAAGCTAGTGTGTTCGGATATGAAGCTACCGTGTTGTGGATATGACGCCGCAGTATTGTGGATATAGAGCAGGAGTGTTGTGGATATGACGCTGGTGTGTTGTGGATATAGAGCTGGAGTGTTGTGGATATGAAGCTGGTGTGTTGTGGATATGAACCTGGTGTGTTTTTGAATATGAAGCTGGTGTGTTGTGGATATGAAGCTAGTGTGTTTTTGGATATGAAGCTGGTGTGTTGTGGATATCAACCTGGTGTGTTTTTGGATATGAAGCTGGTGTGTTGTGGATATGAAGCTGGTGTGTTGTGGATATGAAGCTAGTGTGTTTTGGATATGAGGCTGGTGTGTTGTGGACATGAAGCTGATGTGTTGTGGATATGACGCTGACGGGTTGTGGATATGAAGCTGGTTTGTTGTGGGAATGACGCTGGTGTGTTGTGGATATGGAGCTGGTATGTTGTGGATATGAAGCTGGCGTGTTGTGGATACGCAGCTGACGTGTTGTGGATATGAAGCTGGTTTGTTGTGGGAATGACGCTGGTGTGTTGTGGATATGAAGCTGGTGTGTTGTGGTTATGAAACTGGTCGGTTGTGGATATAAAGCTGGTGTGTTGTGGATATGAAACTTGTCGGTTATCGATATGAAGCTGGTATGTTGTGGGCATGAAGCTGGTGTGTTGTGGACATGAAGCTGATGTGTTGTGGTTTTGAAGATGGTGTGTTATGGCTATGAAGCTGGCATGTTGTGGTTATGCAGCTGGTGTGTTGTGGATATGAAGGTGGTGTGTTGTGGATGTGAAGCTGGCGTGTTGTGGATATGAAGCTGGTGTGTTTTGGATATGAAGCTGGTGTGTTGTGGATATGAAGCTGGTGTGTTGTGGATATGAAGCTGGTGTGTTGTGGTTATGAAGCTGGTGTGTTATGGCTATGAAGCTGGCGTGTTATGGTTATGCAGCTGGTGTGTTGTGGATATGAAACTTGTCGGTTGTCGATATGAAGCTGGTATGTTGTGGGCATGAAGCTGGTGTGTTGTGGATATGAAGCTGGTGTGTGGTGGACATGAAGCTGATGTGTTGTGGTTTTGAAGATGGTGTGTTATGGCTATGAAGCTGGCGTGTTGTGGTTATGCAGCTGGTGTGTTGTGGATATGAAGGTGGTGTGTTGTGGATGTGAAGCTGGCGTGTTGTGGATATGAAGCTGGTGTGTTTTGGATATGAAGCTGGTGTGTTGTGGATATGAAGCTGGTGTGTTGTGGATATGAAGCTGGTGTGTTGTGGATATTAAGCTGGCTTGTTGTGGATATGATGCTAGTGTGTTGTGAATATGAAGCTGGTGTGTTGTGGATATGAAGCTTGTGTGTTGTGGATATGAAGCTGGTGTGTTGTGGATATGAAGCTTGTGTGTTGTGGATATGAAGCTGGTGTGTTGTGGTTATGAAGATGGTGTGTTGTGGTTAGGAAGCTGATGTGTTGTGGTAATGAAGTTGGTGTGTTGTGGATATGAAGCTGGCATGTTGTGGTTATGAAGCTGGTGTGTTATGGCTATGAAGCTGGCGTGTTGTGGTTATGCAGCTGGTGTGTTGTGGATATGAAGGTGGTGTGTTGTGGATGTGAAGCTGGTGTGTTGTGGCTATGAAGCTGGCGTGTTGTGGATATGAAGCTGGTGTGTTTTGGACATGAAGTTAGTGTGTTGTGGATATTAAGCTGGCTTGTTGTGGATATGAAGCTGGTGTGTTGTGAATATGAAGCTGGTGTGTTGTGGATATGAAGCTTGTGTGTTGTGGATATGAAGCTGGTGTGTTGTGGATATGAAGCTTGTGTGTTGTGGATATGAAGCTGGTGTGTTGTGGATTTGATGCTGGTTTGTTGTGGGAATGACGCTGGTGTGTTGTGGATATGAAGTTGGTGTGTTGTGGATATGAAGCTGGTATGTTGTGGATATGAAGCTGGTGTGTTGTGGATATGAAGCTGGTATGTGGTGGATATGAAGCTGGTTTGTTGTGGGAATGACACTGGTGTGTTATAGGTATGAAGCTGGTGTGCTTCGCTTATGAAGCTGGTATGTTGTGGGAATGAAGCTAGTGTGTTGTGGATATGAAGCTGGTTTGTTGTGGATATGCAGGTGGCGTGTTGTGGATATAAAGCTGGCAAGTTGTGGATGTGAAGCTGGCGTGTTGCCGTTATAGAGCTGGTGGGTTTTGGATATGAAGCTGGTGCGTTGTGGATATGAAGCTGGTGCGTTGTGGATATGAAGCTGGTGCGTTGTGGATATGAAGCTGGTGTGTTGTGGATATGAAGCTGGTGTGTTGTGGACATGAAGCTGACGTGTTGTGGATATGAAGCTAGTGTGTTGTGGACATGAAGCTGACGTGTTGTGGATATGAACCTGGTCTGCTGTTGGTATGAAGCTGGTGTGTTGTGGATATGAAGCTGGTATGTTTTGGATATGAAGCTGGTGTGTTGTGGATATGAAGCTGGTGTGTTTTGGAAAAGAAGCTGGTGTGTTGTGGATATGAAGCTGGTGTGTTGTGGATATTAAGCTGGCTTGTTGTGGATATGAAGCTAGTGTGTTGTGAATATTAACCTGGTGTGTTGTGGATATGAAGCTGGTGTGTTGTGGATATGAAGCTGATGTGTTGTGGATATGACGCTGACGTGTTGTGGATTTGATGCTGGTTTGTTGTGGGAATGTCGCTGGTGTGTTGTGGATATGAAGCTGGTGTGTTGTGGATATGAAGCTGGTATGTTGTGGATATGAAGCTGGTGTGTTGTGGATACGCAGCTGACGTGTTGTGGATATGAAGCTGGTTTGTTGTGGGAATGACCCTGGTGTGTTATAAGAATGAAGCTGGTGTGCTGCGCTTATGAAGCTGGTGTGTTGTGGGAATGAAGCTGGTATGTTGTGGATATGAAGCTTGTGTGTTGTGGATATGAAGCTGGTATGTTGTGGATATGAAGCTGGTGTGTTGTGGATATGAAGCTGGTGTGTTGTGGGTATGAAGCTTGTGTGTTGTGGATATGAAGCTTGTGTGTTGTGGATATGAAGCTTGTGTGTTGTGGATATGAAGCTGGTGTGTTGTGGATATGAAGCTGGTGTGTTGTGGGTATGAAGCTTGTGTGTTGTGGATATGAAGCTTGTGTGTTGTGGATATGAAGCTGGTGTGTTGTGGGTATGAAGCTTGTGTGTTGTGGATATGAAGTTGGTGTGTTGTGGATATGAAGCTGGTATGTTGTGGATATGAAGTTGGTGTGTTGTGGATATGAAGCTGGTATGTGGTGGATATGAAGCTGGTGTGTTGTGGATACGCAGCTGACGTGTTGTGGATATGAAGCTGGTTTGTTGTGGGAATGACGCTGGTGTGTTATAGGTATGAAGCTGGTGTGCTTCGCTTATGAAGCTGGTATGTTGTGGGAATGAAGCTCGTGTGTTGTGGATATGAAGCTGGTCTGTTGTGGATATGCACGTGGCGTGTTGTGGATATAAAGCTGGCAAGTTGTGGATATGATGCTGGCGTGTTGCCGTTATAGAGCTGGTGGGTTTTGGATATGAAGCTGGTGCGTTGTGGATATGAAGCTGGTGTGTTGTGGACATGAAGCTGACGTGTTGTGGATATGAAGCTAGTGTGTTGTGGATATGAAGCTAGTGTGTTGTGAATATGAAGCTGTTGTGTTGTGGATATGAAGCTGTCTTGTTGTGGATATGAACCTGGTCTGCTGTTGGTATGAAGCTGGTGTGTTGTGGATATGAAGCTGGTGTGTTGTGGATATGAAGCTGGTGTGTTGTGGATATGAAGCTGTCTTGTTGTGGATATGAAGCTAGTGTGTTGTGAATATTAACCTGGTGTGTTGTGGATATGAAGCTGGTGTGTTGTGGATATGAAGCTGGTGTGTTTTGGAAAAGAAGCTGGTGTGTTGTGGATATGAAGCTGGTGTGTTGTGGATATGAAGCTGATGTGTTGTGGATATGACGCTGACGTGTTGTGGATTTGATGCTGGTTTGTTTTGGGAATGTCGCTGGTGTGTTGTGGATATGAAGCTGGTGTGTTGTGGATATGAAGCTGGTATGTTGTGGATATGAAGCTGGTGTGTTGTGGATACGCAGCTGACGTGTTGTGGATATGAAGCTGGTTTGTTGTGGGAATGACGCTGGTGTGTTATAGGTATGAAGCTGGTGTGTTGTGGGAATGAAGCTGGTTTATTGTGGGAATGTCGTTGGTGTGTTATAGGAATGAAGCTGGTGTGCTGCTTATGAAGCTGGTGTGTTGTGGGAATGAAGCTGGTGTGTTGTGGATATGAAGCTGGTCTGTTGTGGATATACAGTTGGCGTGTTGTTGATGTGAAGCTGTCGTGTTGTGGTTATACAGCTGAGCTGTTGTGGATATGAAGCTGGCGTGTTGTCGTTATAGAGCTGGTGGGTTGTGGATATGAAGCTGGTGAGTTGTGGTTATGAAGCTGGTGTGTTGTGGTTATGAAGCTGTTGTGTTGTGGATATGAAGCTGACGTGTTGTGGATATGAAGCTGGTGTGTTGTGGTTATGAAGCTGGTGTGTTGTGGATATGAAGCTGGTGTGTTGTGGATATGAAGCTGGTGTGTTGTGGATATGAACCTGGTGTGTTGGTATGAAGCTGGTGTGTTGTGGATATGAAGCTGGTGTGTTGTGGACATGAAGCGAGTGTGTTGTGGATATTAAGCTGGCTTGTTGTGGATATGAAGCTAGTGTGTTGTGAATATGACGCTGGTGTGTTGTGGATATGAAGCTGACGTGTTATGGATATGAAGCTGGTGTGTTGTGGATATGAAGTTGATGTGTTGTGGATATGAGGCTGACGTGTTGTGGATTTGAAGCTGGTTTGTTGTGGGAATGACGCTGGTGTGTTGTGGATATGAAGCTGGTGTGTTGTGGATATGAACCTGGTGTGTTGTTGGTATGAAGCTGGTGTGTTGTGGATATGAAGCTGATGTGTTGTGGATATGAAGCTAGTGTGTTGTGGATATGAAGCTGGTGTGTTGTGGATATGAAGCTGGTGTGTTGTGGACATGAAGCTGATGTGTTGTGGATATGACGCTGACGTGTTGTGGATATGAAGCTGGTTTGTTGTGGGAATGACGCTGGTGTGTTGTGGATATGAAGCTGGTATGTTGTGGATATGTAGCTGGTGTGTTGTGGATACGCAGCTGGTGTGTTGTGGATATGAAGCTGGCATGTTGTGGTTATGAAGCTGGTGTGTTATGGCTATGAAGCTGGTGTGTTGTGGTTATGCAGCTGGTGTGTTGTGGGTATGAAGCTGGTATGTTGTGGATATGAAGCTGATGTGTTGTGGATATGAAGCTGGTGTGTTGTGGATCTGAAGCTGGTGTGTTTTGGATATGAAGCTGGTGTGTTTTGGATATGAAGCTGGTGTGTTGTGGATATGAAGCTGGTGTGTTGTCCTTATGAAGCTGGCGTGTTGTGGATATGGAGCTGGTGTGTTGGGTTTTACAGCTGGTGTGTTGTGGATATGAAGCTGGTGTGTTTTCGTTATGAAGCTGGTATGTTGTGGATATGGAGCTGGTGTGTTTTCGTTATGAAGCTGGTATGTTGTGGCTATGATGCTGGTGTGTTTTAGTTATGCAGCTGGCGTGTTGTGGATATGACGCTGGTCTATTGTGGATATAGGGCTGACGCGTTGTGGATATGAAGCTGACGTGTTGTGGATAAGAAGCTGGCGTGTTGTGGATATGAAGCTGGCATGTTGTGGCTATGAAGCTGGCATGTTGTGGCTATGAAGCTAGTGTGTTTTGGTTATGAAGCTGGCGTGTTGTGGGTATGAAACTGGCGTGTTGTGGATATGAAGCTGGCGTGTTGTGGTTATGAAGCTGGTGTGTTGTGGATATGAAGCTGATGTGTTGTGGATATGAGACTGGTCGGTTGTGGATATAAAGCTGGTGTGTTGAGGATATGAAGCTGGCGTGTTATGGTTATGAAGCTGGCATGTTATGGCTAAGAAGCTGGCGTCTTGTGGTTATGCAGCTGGTGTGCCTTGGGTATGAAGCTGGTGTGTTGTGGATATGAAGCTATTGTGTTGTGGATCTGAAACTTGTCGGTTGTTGATATGAAGCTGGCGTGTTGAGGATATGAAGCTGGTGTGTTGTGGTTATGAAGCTGGTGTGTTGTGGGTATGAAGCTGGTGTGCTGTGGGTATGAAGGTGGCGTGTTGTGGATGTGAAGCTGGTGTGTTGTGGGTATGAACCTGGCGTGTTGTAGATATGAAGCTGGTGTGTTGTGGTTATGAAGCTGGTGTGTTGTGGTTATGAAGCTGGTGTGTTGTGGATATGAAGCTATTGTGTTGTGGATCTGAAACTTGTCGGTTGTTGATATGAAGCTGGCGTGTTGAGGATATGAAGCTGGTGTGTTGTGGTTATGAAGCTGGTGTGTTGTGGGTATGAAGCTGGTGTGCTGTGGGTATGAAGGTGGCGTGTTGTGGATGTGAAGCTGGTGTGTTGTGGGTATGAACCTGGCGTGTTGTGGATATGAAGCTGGTGTGTTGTGGTTATGAAGCTGGTGTGTTGTGGTTATGAAGCTGGTCTGCTGTTGGTATGAAGCTGGTGTGTTGTGGATATGAAGCTGGTGTGTTGTGGGTATGAAGCTGGTGTGTTGTGGATATGAAGCTGGTGTGTTGTGGGTATGAAGCTGGTGTGTTGTGGATCTGAAGCTGGTATGTTGTGGATATGGAGCTGCCGTGTTGTGGATATGGAGCTATTGTGTTGTGGAAATGAAGCTGGAATGCTGTTGATATGAATCTGGCGTGTTATCCTTATAGAGCTTGTGTGTTGTGGATAAGAAGCTGGCGTGTTGTGGATATGAAACTGGTCTGTTGTGGGTATGAAGCTGGTGTGTTGTGGTTATGAAGCTGGCGTGTTGTGGATATGAAGCAGGTATCTTGTCGATATGAAGCTGGTGTGTTATGGATATGAAGCAGGTGTGTTGCAGTTATGAAGCTGTTATGTTGTGGATATGAAGCTGGCGTGTTATGGATATGATGCTGGTGTGTTGTGGTTATGAAGCTTGTGTGTTTTGGATATGGAGCTGGCGTGTTGTGGTTATACTGCTTGGTTTTTTTTGGATATGGAGCTGCCGTGTTGTGGATATGAAGCTAGCATGTTGTGGATATGAACCTGGTGTGTTATGGATATGAAGCTGGTGTGTTGTGGATATAGAGCTGGTGTGTTGTGGTTATAAAGCTGGTGTGTTGTGGACATGATGCTGGCATTTTCTGGATATGAAGCTAGCGTGTTGTGGATATGAAACTGGTGTGTTCCAGTTATGAAGCGGTTGTGTTGTGGGTATGAAGCTGGCGTGTTGTGGATATCGAACTGGTCTGTTGTGGATATGAAGCTGGTGTGTTGTGGATATGAAGCTGTTGTGTGTGGATATGAAGCTGGTGTGTTGTGGATATAGAGCTGGTGTGTTGTGGTTATGAACCTGGTGTGTTTTGGATATGAAGCTGGTGTGTTGTGGATATAAATCTGGTGTGTTGTGGATATGAAGCTGGCATGTTCTGGATATGAAGCTAGCGTGTTGTGGATATGAAACTGGTGTGTTCCAGTTATGAAGCTGTTGTGTTGTGGGTATGAAGCTGGCATGTTGTGGATATCGAACTGGTCTGTTGTGGGTATGAAGCTGGTGTGTTGTGGATATGAAGCTGTTGTGTTGTGGTTATGAAGCTGGTGTGTTGTGGTTCTGAATCTGGTGTGTTGTGGATATGAAGCTGGCATGTTGTGGTTATCGAGCTAGTGTGTTGTAGTTCTGAAACTGGCGTGTTGTGGATATGAAGCTGGCATGTTGTGGTTTTAGAGCCAGTATGTTGTGGATATGGAGCTGCCGTGTTGTGGATATGGAGCTATTGTGTTGTGGATATGAAGCTGGAATGCTGTTGATATGAAGCTGGCGTGTTATCCTTTTAGAGCTTGTGTGTTGTGGATAAGAAGCTGGCGTGTTGTGGATTTGAAACTGGTCTGTTGTGGGTATGAAGCTGGTGTGTTGTGGTTATGAAGCTGGCGTGTTGTGGATATGAAGCAGGTGTCTTGTGGATATGAAGCTGTTGTCTTGTTGATATGAAGCTGGTGTGTTATGGATATGAAGCAGGTGTGTTGCAGTTATGAAGCTGTTATGTTGTGGATATGAAGCTGGCGTGTTGTGGATATGAAGCTGGCGTGTTATGGATATGATGCTGGTGTGTTGTGGTTATGAAGCTGGTGTGTTATGGATATGATGCTGGTGTGTTGTGGTTATGAAGCTGGTGTGTTTTGGAGATGGAGCTGCCGTGTTGTGGGAATGAACCTGGTGTGTTGTGGTTATGAAACTGGTGTGTTGTGAATATGAAGCTGGTGTGTTGTGGATATAGAGCTGGTGTGTTCCAGTTATGAAGCTGGTGTGTTGTGGATATAGAGCTGGTGTACTGCGGATATGAAGCTCGTGTGTTGTGAATATAGAGCTGGTGTGTTGTGGATATGAAGCTGGCGTGTTGTGGATATGAAGCTGGTGTGTTGTGGATATAGAGCTGGTGTGTTGTGGATATGAAGCTGGCGTGTTGTGGATATGAAGCTAGTGTGTTGTGGATATGAAGCTGGTGTGTTGTGGATATAGAGCTGGTGTATTGTGGATATGAAGCTGGTTTGTTGTGGATATGCAGCTGGTGTGTTCCAGTTATGAAGCTGTTGTGTTGTGGATATGAACCTGGTGTGTTTTGGATATGAAGCTAGCGTGTTGTGGATATGAAGCTGGTGTGTTCCAGTTATGAAGCTGGTGTGTTGTAGTTATGAAGCTGTTGTGTTGTGGATATAGAGCTGGTGTACTGCGGATATGAAGCTGGTGTGTTGTGGATATAGAGCTGGTGTGTTGTGGATATGAAGCTGGCGTGTTGTGGATATAGAGCTAATGTGTTGCGGATATGAAGCTGGTGTGTTGTGGATATAGAGCTGGTGTGTTGTGGATATGAAGCTGGTGTGTTGTGGATATAGAGCTGGTGTATTGTGGATATGAAGCTGGTGTGTTGTGGTTATGAAGCTGGCGTGTTGTGGGTATGAAGATGGTGTGTTGTCGATATGAAGATGGTGTGTTGTGGTTATGAAGATGGTGTGTTGTGGTTATGAAGCTGGCGTGTTGTGGTTATGAAGCTGGCGTGTTGTAGATATGAAGCTGGCGTGTTGTGGATGTGAAGCTGGTGTGTTGTGGATATGAATCTGGTGTGTTGTGATTATGAAGCTGGTATGTTGTGGATATGAAGCTGGTGTGTTGTGGATATGAAGCTGGTGTGTTGTGGATATGAAGCTGCTGTGTTGTGGATACGAAGCTGCCGTGTTGTGGATATGAAGCTGGGATGTTGTGGGTATGAAGCTGGTGTGTTGTGGATATGACGCTGGTCTTTTGTGGATATCGAGCTGGCGTGTTGTGGTTTTAGAGCCAGTGTGTTGTGAATATGAAGCTGGCGTGTTGTGGTTATGAAGCTGGCGTGTTGAGGATATGAAGCTGGTGTGTTTTGGATATGAAGCTGGCGTGTTGTGGATATGAAACTGGTCTGTTCTGGATATGAAGCTGTTGTGTGTGGATATGAAGCTGGCGTGTTGTGGATATGAAGCTGGCATGTTGTGGATACGAAGCTGGCGTGTTGTGGTTATACAGCTGGGGTTTTTTGGATATGGAGCTGCCATATTGTGGATGTGAAGCTGGCATGCTGTGGATATGAAGCTGGTGTGTTGTGGGTATGAAGCTGCCGTGTTGTGGATACGAAGCTGCCGTGTTGTGGATATGAAGCTGGGATGTTGTGGGTATGAAGCTGGTGTGTTGTGGATATGACGCTGGTCTTTTGTGGATATCGAGCTGGCGTGTTGTGGTTTTAGAGCCAGTGTGTTGTGAATATGAAGCTGGCGTGTTGTGGTTATGAAGCTGGCGTGTTGAGGATATGAAGCTGGTGTGTTGTGGGTATGAAGCTGGCGTGTTGTGGTCATGAAGTTGGCGTATTGTGGATATGAAACTGGTCTGTTGTGGGTATGAAGCTGGTGTGTTGTGGATATGAATCTGATGTGTTCTGGATATGAAGCTGGTATGTTGTGGATATGAAGCTGATGTGTTGTGGGGATGAAGCTGGTGTGTTGTGGATATGAAGCTGGCGTGTTATGGTTATAGAACTGGCGTGTTGTGGATATGAAACTGGTCTGTTGTGGGTATAAAGCTGGTGTGTTGTGGATATGGAGCTGGTGTGTTGTGGATAAGAAGCTGGAATGCTGTTCATATGAAGCTGGCGTGTTGTGCTTATAGAGCTGGTGTGTTGTGGATATGAAGTTGGCGTATTGTGGATATGAAGCTGGCGTGTTGTGGTTTTGAAGCTGGTGTGTTGTGGTTATGAAGCTGGTGTGTTGTAGTTATAAAGCCAGTGTGTTGTGGATATGAAGCTGGTCTGCTGTAGATATGGCGCTGACGTGTTGTGGATATGAAGCTGGCGTGTTGTGGTTGCACAGTTGGGTTTGTTTGGATATGGAGCTGCCATGTTGTGGATATGAGGCTGGCATGTTGTGGATATGAAGCTGGCGTGTTGTTGGTATGAAGCTGGCGTGTTGTGGTTATGAAGCTGGCGTGTTGTGGATATGAAGCTGGTGTATTTTGGATAGAAGGTGGTGTGTTGTAGTGATAGAGCTGGTGTGTTTCGGATATGAAGCTGGCGTGTTGTGGTTATACAGCTGGGATTATTTTTGGATATGGAGGTGCCGTATTGTGGATAGGAAGCTGGCATGTTGTGGATACGAAGCTGGCGTGTTGTGATTATGAAGCTGGTGTGTTGTGGGTATGAAGCTGGTGTGTTGTGGATACGAAGCTGGCGTGTTGTGGATATGACACTTGTCTTTTGTGGATATAGAGCTGGCGTGTTGTGGTTATAGAGCTAGTGTGTGGTGGATATGAAGCTGGCGTGTTGTGGTTATGAATCTGGCGTGTTGTGGATATGAAGCTGGCCTGTTGTGGTTATGAATCAGGTGTGTTGTGGTTATGAAACTGGTGTGAAGTGGATATGAATCTGGTGTGTTGTGGATATGAAGCTGGTGTGTTGTAGTTATAAAGCCAGTGTGTTGTGGATATGAAGCTGGTCTGCTGTAGATATGGCGCTGACGTGTTGTGGATATGAAGCTGGCGTGTTGTGGTTGCACAGTTGGGTTTGTTTGGATATGGAGCTGCCATGTTGTGGATATGAAGCTGGCATGTTGTGGATATGAAGCTGGCGTGTTGTTGGTATGAAGCTGGCGTGTTGTGGTTATGAAGCTGGCGTGTTGTGGATATGAAGCTGGTGTATTTTGGATAGAAGGTGGTGTGTTGTAGTGATAGAGCTGGTGTGTTTCGGATATGAAGCTGGCGTGTTGTGGTTATACAGCTGGGATTATTTTTGGATATGGAGGTGCCGTATTGTGGATAGGAAGCTGGCATGTTGTGGATACGAAGCTGGCGTGTTGTGATTATGAAGCTGGCGTGTTGTGATTATGAAGCTGGTGTGTTGTGGGTATGAAGCTGGTGTGTTGTGGATACGAAGCTGGCGTGTTGTGGATATGACACTTGTCTTTTGTGGATATAGAGCTGGCGTGTTGTGGTTATAGAGCTAGTGTGTGGTGGATATGAGGCTGGCGTGTTGTGGTTATGAATCTGGCGTGTTGTGGATATGAAGCTGGTGTGTTGTGGATATGAAGCTGGTGTGTTGTGGATATGAAGCTGGCATGTTGTGGATATGAAGCTAGTGTGTTGTGGATATGAAGCTGGCGTGTTGTGGATATGAAGCTAGTGTGTTGTGGATATGAAGCTGGCGTGTTGTGGGAATGAAACTCGTGTGTTGTGGTTATGAAGCTGGTGTGTATTGGATATGAATCTGGTGTGTTTTGGATATGAAGCTGGCGTGTTGTGGGTATGAAACTGGTCTGTTGTGGGTATGAAGCTGGTGTGTTGTGGATATGAATCTGATGTGTTCTGGATATGAAGCTGGTATGTTGTGGATATGGAGCTGGTGTGTTGTGGATATGAAGCTGGAATGCTGTTCATATGAAGCTGGCGTGTTGTGCTTATAGAGCTGGTGTGTTGTGGATGTGAAGCTGGCGTGTTGTGGTTATAGAACTGGCGTGTTGTGGATATGAAACTGGTCTGTTGTGGGTATGAAGCTGGTGTGTTGTGGATATGAATCTGATGTGTTCTGGATATGAAGCTGGTATGTTGTGGATATGGAGCTGGTGTGTTGTGGATATAGAGCTGGTGTGTTGTGGATATGAAGCTGGAATGCTGTTCATATGAAGCTGGCGTGTTGTGCTTATAGAGCTGGTGTGTTGTGGATATGAAGCTGGCGTGTTGTGGTTATAGAATTGGCGTGTTGTGGATATGAAACTGGTCTGTTGTGGGTATGAAGCTGGTGTGTTGTGGATATGAATCTGATGTGTTCTGGATATGAAGCTGGTATGTTGTGGATATGGAGCTGGTGTGTTGTGGATATGAAGCTGGTGTGTTGTGGATATGAAGCTGGTGTGTTGTGGGTATGAAGCTGGTGTGTTGTGGGGATGAAGCTGGTGTGTTGTGGGGATGAAGCTGGTGTGTTGTGGATATGAAGCTGGCGTGTTATGGTTATAGAACTGGCGTGTTGTGGATATGAAACTGGTCTGTTGTGGGTATAAAGCTGGTGTGTTGTGGATATGAATCTGATGTGTTCTGGATATGAAGCTGGTATGTTGTGGATATGGAGCTGGTGTGTTGTGGATATGGAGCTGGTGTGTTGTGGACATGAAGCTGGAATGCTGTTCATATGAAGCAGGCGTGTTGTGCTTATAGAGCTGGTGTGTTGTGGATATGAAGTTGGCGTATTGTGGATATGAAACTGGTCTGTTGTGGGCATGAAGCTGGTGTGTTGTGGATATGAAGCTGTTGTTTGTGGATATGGAGCTGGTGTGTTGTGGTTATGAAGCTGGTGTGTTGTGGTTATGAAGCTGGTGTGTTGTGGTTCTAGAACTGGTGTGTTGTGGATATGAAGCTGGCGTGTTGTAGATATGAAACAGGTCTGTTGTGGGTATGAAGCTGCTGTGTTGTGGATATGAAGCTGTTGTGTGTGGATATGGAGCTGGTGTGTTGTGGTTATGAAGCTGGTGTGTTGTAGTTACGAAGCTGGCGTGTTGTGGTTTTGTAGCTGGCGTGTGTGGTTTTGAAGCTGGTGTGTTGTGGTTATGAAGCTGGTGTGTTGTAGTTATGAAGCCAGTGTGTTGTGGATATGAATCTGATGTGTTCTGGATATGAAGCTGGCGTGTTGTGGATATGAAGCTGGCGTGTTGTGGTTACACAGTTGGGTTTGTTTGGATATGGAGCTGCCATGTTGTGGATATGAAGCTGGCATGTTGTGGATATGAAGCTGGCGTGTTGTGGGTTTGAAGCTGGTATGTTGTGGGTATGAAGCTGGTGTGTTGTGGATACGAAGCTGGTGTGTTGTGGTTACGAAGCTGGCGTGTTGTGGTTATGAAGCTGGTGTGTTGTAGTTATGAAGCCAGTGTGTTGTGAATATGAAGCTGGCGTGTTGTGGTTATGAATCTGGTGTTTTGTGGGTATGAAGCTGGTGTGTTGTGGATACGAAGCTGGCGTGTTGTGGATATGACACTTGTCTTTTGTGGATATAGAGCTGGCGTGTTGTGGTTATAGAGCTAGTGTGTTGTGGATATGAAGCTGGCGTGTTGTGGTTATGAATCTGGCGTGTTGTGGTTATGAAGCTGGTGTGTTGTGGATATGAAGCTAGTGTGTTGTGGATATGAAGCTGGCGTGTTGTGGATATGAAGCTAGTGTGTTGTGGATATGAAGCTGGCGTGTTGTGGGAATGAAACTGGTGTCTTGAGGTTATGAAACTGGTGTGTTGTGATGAAGCTGGTGTGTTTTGGTTATGAAATTCGTGTGTTGTGGTTATGAAGCTGGTGTGTATCGGATATGAATCTGGTGTGTTTTGGATATGAAGCTGGCGTGTTGTGGATATGAAACTGGTCTGTTCTGGATATGAAGCTGTTGTGTGTGGATATGAAGCTTGCGTGTTGTGGATATGAAGCTGGCATGTTGTGGATACGAAGCTGGCGTGTTGTGGTTATACAGCTGGGGTTTTTTTGGATATGGAGCTGCCATATTGTGGATGTGAAGCTGGCATGCTGTGGATATGAAGCTGGTGTGTTGTGGGTATGAAGCTGCTGTGTTGTGGATACGAAGCTGCCGTGTTGTGGATATGAAGCTGGGATGTTGTGGGTATGAAGCTGGTGTGTTGTGGATATGACGCTGGTCTTTTGTGGATATCGAGCTGGCGTGTTGTGGTTTTAGAGCCAGTGTGTTGTGAATATGAAGCTGGCGTGTTGTGGTTATGAAGCTGGCGTGTTGAGGATATGAAGCTGGTGTGTTGTGGGTATGAAGCTGGCGTGTTGTGGTCATGAAGTTGGCGTATTGTGGATATGAAACTGGTCTGTTGTGGGTATGAAGCTGGTGTGTTGTGGATATGAATCTGATGTGTTCTGGATATGAAGCTGGTATGTTGTGGATATGGAGCTGATGTGTTGTGGATATGGAGCTGGTGTGTTGTGGATATGAAGCTGGAATGCTGTTCATATGAAGCTGGCGTGTTGTGCTTATAGAGCTGGTGTGTTGTGGATATGAAGCTGGCGTGTTGTGGTTATAGAACTGGTGTGTTGTGGATATGAAACTGGTCTGTTGTGGGTATGAAGCTGGTGTGTTGTGGATATGAATCTGATGTGTTGTGGGGATGAAGCTGGTGTGTTGTGGATATGAAGCTGGCGTGTTGTGCTTATAGAGCTGGTGTGTTGTGGATATGAAGTTGGCGTATTGTGGATATGAAGCTGGCATGTTGTGGTTTTGAAGCTGGTGTGTTGTGGTTATGAAGCTGGTGTGTTGTTGTTATAAAGCCAGTGTGTTGTGGATATGAAGCTGGTCTGCTGTAGATATGGCGCTGACGTGTTGTGGATATGAAGCTGGCGTGTTGTGGTTGCACAGTTGGGTTTGTTTGGATATGGAGCTGCCATGTTGTGGATATGAGGCTGGCATGTTGTGGATATGAAGCTGGCGTGTTGTTGGTATGAAGCTGGCGTGTTGTGGTTATGAAGCTGGCGTGTTGTGGATATGAAGCTGGTGTATTTTGGATAGAAGGTGGTGTGTTGTAGTGATAGAGCTGGTGTGTTTCGGATATGAAGCTGGCGTGTTGTGGTTATACAGCTGGGATTATTTTTGGATATGGAGGTGCCGTATTGTGGATAGGAAGCTGGCATGTTGTGGATACGAAGCTGGCGTGTTGTGATTATGAAGCTGGTGTGTTGTGGGTATGAAGCTGGTGTGTTGTGGATACGAAGCTGGCGTGTTGTGGATATGACACTTGTCTTTTGTGGATATAGAGCTGGCGTGTTGTGGTTATAGAGCTAGTGTGTGGTGGATATGGAGCTGGTGTGTTGTGGTTATGAAGCTGGTGTGTTGTAGTTATGAAGCTGGTCTGCTGTGGATATGAAGCTGGTCTGCTGTGGATATGAAGCTGGCGTGTTGTGGATATGAAGCTGGCGTGTTGTGGTTACACAGTTGGGTTTGTTTGGATATGGAGCTGCCATGTTGTGGATATGAAGCTGGCATGTTGTGGATATGAAGCTGGCGTGTTGTGGGTTTGAAGCTGGTGTATTGTGGATATGAAGCTGGTGTGTTGTAGTTATGAAGCCAGTGTGTTGTGGATATGAAGCTGGTCTGCTGTGGATATAGCGCTGATGTGTTGTGGATATGAAGCTGGCCTGTTGTGGATAAGGAGCTGGCGTGTTGTTGGTATGAAGCTGGCGTGTTGTGGTTATGAAGCTGGCGTGTTGTGTATATGAAGCTGGTGTATTTTGGATAGAAGGTGGTGTGTTGTAGTGATAGAGCTGGTGTGTTTTGGATATGAAGCTGGCGTGTTGTGGTTATACAGCTGGGATTTTTTTTGGATATGGAGGTGCCGTATTGTGGATAGGAAGCTGGCATGTTGTGGATCCGAAGCTGGCGTGTTGTGGTTATAGAGCCAGTGTGTTGTGAATATGAAGCTGGTGTGTTGTGGGTATGAAGCTGGTGTGTTGTGGATACGAAGCTGGCGTGTTGTGGATATGACACTTGTCTTTTGTGGATATAGAGCTGGCGTGTTGTGGTTATAGAGCTAGTGTGTTGTGGATATGAAGCAGGGGTGTTGTGGTTATGAATCTGGCGTGTTGTGGATATGAAGCTGGCGTGTTGTGGATATGAAGCTGGCGTATTGTGGTTACACAGTTGGGTTTGTTTGGATATGGAGCTGCCATGTTGTGGATATGAAGCTGGCATGTTGTGGATATGAAGCTGGCGTGTTGTGGGTTTGAAGCTGGTATGTTGTGGATATGAAGCTGGCGTGTTGTGGATATGAAGCTGGTGTGTTGCAGTTATGACGCTGTCGTGTTGTGGATATGAAGCTGGCGTGTTGTGGTTATGAAGCTGGCCTGTTGTGGTTATGAAGCTGGTGTGTTGTGGTTATGAAACTGGTGTGAAGTGGATATGAATCTGGTGTGTTGTGGATATTAAGCTGGCTTGTTGTGGATATGAAGCTGGCGTGTTGTGGATATGAAGCTGGCATGTTGTGGATATGAAGCTGGCGTGTTGTGGATATGAAGCTAGTGTGTTGTGGATATGAAGCTGGTGTGTAGTGGATATGAATCTGGCATGTTGTGGATTTGAAGCTGGTGTGTTGTGGGTTTGAAGCTGGCGTGTTGTGGTTATAGAACTGGCGTGTATTGGATATGAAACTGGTCTGTTGTGGGTATGAAGCTGGTGTGTTGTGGATATGAAGCTGGAATGCTGTTGACATGAAGCTGGCGTGTTGTGCTTATAGAGCTGGTGTGTTGTGGATATGAAGCAGGGGTGTTGTGGTTATGAATCTGGCATGTTGTGGGAATGAAACTGGCGTGTTGTGGATATGAAGCTGGCGTGTTGTGGGAATGAAACTGGTGTGTTGTGGATATGAAGCTGGCGTGTTGTGGATATGAAGCTGGCATGTTGTGGATATGAAGCTGGCGTGTTGTGGAGCTGAAGCTGGTGTGTTGTGGATCTCGAGCTGGTGTGTTGTGGGTATGAAGCTGGCGTGTTGTGGGAATGAAACTGGTGTGTTGTGGTTATGAAGCTGGTGTGTTGTGGATATGAAGCTGATGTGTTGTGGGTATGAAGCTGGCGTGTTGTGGATATGACGCTGGTGTGTTGTGGGTATGAAGCTGGCGTGTTGTGGGTATGAAGCTGGTGTGTTGTGGATATGACGCTGGTGTGTTGTGGGTATGAAGCTGGCGTGTTGTGGATATGAAGCTGGCGTGTAGTGGATATGAAGCTGGCGTGTTGTGGTTCTGAAGCTGGAGTGTTGTGGATATGAATCTTGCGTGTTGTGGTTATGAAGCTGGCATGTTGCAGATATTAAGCTGGTGTATTGTGGATAGAAGCTGGTGTGTTGTAGTGATAGAGCTGGTGTGTTTTGGATATGAAGCAGGCGTGTAGTGGTTATACAGCTGGGTTTTTTTCCGATATGGAGCTGCCGTGTTGTGGATAAGAAGTTGGCATGTTTTGGATATGAAACTGGCGTGTTGTGGATATGAAGCTGGCGTGTTATGGATATGACAGTGGTCTTTTGTGGATATAGAGCTGGTGTGTTGTGGATATGATGCTGGCGTGTTGTGGTTATAGACCTAGTGTGTTGTGGATACGAAGCTGGCGTGTTGTGGATATGAAGCTGGCGTGTTGTTAGAATGAAACTGACGTGTTGTGGTTATGAAACTGGTGTGTTGTGGATATGAAACTGGCGTGTTGTGGATATGAAGCTGGCGTTTTGTTAGTATGAAACTGGTTTGTTATTGGTATGAAACTGTTGTATTGTTGTTACGAAGCCAGTGTGTTGTGGATGTGAAGCTGGTGTGTTGTGGATATGAAGCTGTTGTGTTGTGGATATGAAGCTGGTGTGTTGTGGATATGAAGCTGTTGTGTTGTGGGTATGAAGCTGGTGTGTTGTGGATATTAAGCTGGTGTGTTGTGGATATGGAGCTGGTGTGTTGTGGATACGATGCTGGCGTGTTGTGGTTATAGAGCTAGTTTGTTGTGGATATGAAGCTGGCGTGTTATGCATATGAAGCTGGCGTGTTGTGGGAATGAAACTGGTGTGTTCTGGATATGAGTCTGGTTTGTTGTGGATATGAAGCTGGCATGTTGTGGATATGAAGCTAGTGTGTTGGGGATATGAAACTGGCGTGTTGTGGATATGAAGCTGGCGTTTTGTTAGTATGAAACTGGTTTGTTATTGGTATGAAGCTGTTGTATTGTTGTTACGAAGCCAGTGTGTTGTGTATGTGAAGCTGGTGTGGTCTGGATATGAAGCTGGTGTGTTGTGGATATGAAGCTGGTATGTAGTGGATATGAAGCTGTTGTGTTGTGGGTATGAAGCTGGTATGTTGTGGATGTGAAGCTGGTGTGGTCTGGATATGAAGCTGTTGTGTTGTGGGTATGAAGCTGGTGTGTTGTGGATATTAAGCTGGTGTGTTGTTAATATGAAGCTGGTGTGTTGTGGATATTAAGCTGGTGTGTTGTGGATATGAAGCTGGTGTGTTGTGGATATGGAGCTGGTGTGTTGTGGATATGAAGCTGGTGTGTTGTGGATATGAAGCTGGTGTGTTGTGGGTATGAAGCTTGTGTGTTGTGGATATGAAGCTGGTGTGTTGTGGATGTGAAGCTGGTGTGTTGTGGATGTGAAGCTGGTGTGTTGTGGATATGAAGCTTGTGTGTTGTGGATATGAAGCTGGTGTGTTGTGGATATGAAGCTGGGATGGTGTAGTGATACAGCTGGTGTGTTGTGGATATGAAGCTGGCGTGTTGTTGTGATACAACTGGTTTTTTTGGATAGGGAGCTGATGTGTTGTGGATATGACGCTGGTCTTTTGTGGATGTAGAGCTGGCGTGTTGTGGATATGAAGCTGGCATGTTGTGGATATGAAGCTAGTGTGTTGTGGATATGAAGCTGGCGTGTTGTGGGAATGAAACTGGTGTCTTGTGGTTATGAAACTCGTGTGTTGTGGTTATGAAGCTGGTGTGTAGCGGATATGAATCTGGTGTATTTTGGATATGAAGCTGGCGTGTTGTCGATATGAAGCTGGTGTGTTGTGGTTATAGAGCTGGCGTGTTGTTGATATGAAGCTGGTGTGTTGTGGATATGCAGCTGGCGTGTTGTGAGTATGAAACTGGTTTGTTGTTGGTATGAAGCTGCTGTAATGTTGTTACGAAGCCAGTGTGTTGTGGATATGAAGCTGGTGTGTTGTAGATATGACGCTGGTGTGTTGTGGATATGAAGCTGTTGTGTTGTGGATGTGAAGCTGGTGTGTTGTGGATATTAAGCTGATGTGATGTGGATGTGAAGCTGGTGTGTTGTGGATATCGAGCTGGTGTGTTGTGGAAATGAAGCTGGTGTGTTGAGGATATGAAGCTGGTGTGTTGTGGATATGAAGCTGGCGTGTTGTGGATATGAAGCTGGTGTGTTGTGGTTATAGAGCTGGTGTGTTGAGGATATGAAGCTGGCGTGTTGTGGATATGAAGCTGGTGTGTTGTGGATATGAAGCTGGTGTGTTGTGGATATGGAGCTGGTGTGTTGTGGATATGGAGCTGGTGTGTTGTGGATATGAAGCTGGTATGTTGTGGAGATGAAGCTGGTGTGTTGTGGATATGAAGCTGGTGTGTTGTGGATGTGAAGCTGGTATGTTGCGGATATGACGCTGGTGTGTTGTGGTTATGAAGCTGGTGTGTTGTGGATATGACGCTGGTGTGTTGTGGATATGACGCTGGTGTGTTGTGGGTAGAATCTGGGGTGGTGTAGTGATACAGCTGGTGTGTTTTGGATATGAAGCTGGCGTGTTGTGGTGATACAACTGGGTTTTTATGGATCGGGAGCTGATGTGTTGCGGATATGAAGCTGGCGTGTTGTGGATAAGAAGTTGGCATGTTTTGGATATGAAACTGGCGTGTTGTGGATCTGAAGCTGGCGTGTTATGGATATGACAGTGGTCTTTTGAGGATATAGAGCTGGCGTGTTGTGGATATGATGCTGGCGTGTTGTGGTTATAGAGCTAGTGTGTTGTGGATATGAAGCTGGCGTGTTATGGATATGAAGCTGGCGTGTTGTGAGAATGAAACTGGTGTGTTCTGGATATGAATCTGGTTTGTTGTGGAGATGAAGCTGGCATGTTGTGGATATGAAGCTAGTGTGTTGGGGATATGAAACTGGCGTGTTGTGGATGTGAAGCTGGTGTGGTCTGGATGTGAGGCTGGTGTGTTGTGGATATGAAGCTGGTATGTAGTGGATATGAAGCTGTTGTGTTGTGGGTATGAAGCTGGTGTGTTGTGGATATGAAGCTGGTGTGCTATGGATATGAAGCTGGTGTGTTGTGGATATGAAGCTGGTGTGTTGTGGGTATGAAGCTGGTGTGTTGTGGGTATGAAGCTGGTGTGCTGTGGATATGAAGCTGGTGTGTTGTGGAATTGAAGCTGGTGTGTTGTGGATGTGAAGCTGGTATGTTGTGGATATGACGCTGGTCTTTTGTGGGTATGAAGCTGGTGTGTTGTGGATATGAAGCTGGGATGGTGTAGTGATACAGCTGGTGTGTTGTGGATATGAAGCTGGTGTGTTGTGATACAACTGGGTTTTTTTGGATAGGGAGCTGATGTGTTGTGGATATGAAGCTGGCGTGTTGTGGGTATGAAGCTGGTGTGCTGTGGATACAAAGCTGGCGTGTTGTGGATATGACGCTGGTCTTTTGTGGATATAGAGCTGGCGTGTTGTGGATATGAAGCTGGTGTGTTGTGGATATGAATCTGGTGTGTTGTGGATATGAAGCTGGCATGTTGTGGATATGAAGCTGGTGTGTTGTGGATATGAATCTGGTATGTTGTGGATATGAAGCTGGCGTGTTGTGGATATGAAGCTGGCATGTTGTGAATATGAAGCTGGCGTGTTGTTGATATGAAGCTGGCGTGTTGTTGATATGAAGCTGGTGTGTTGTGAGTATGAAACTGGTTTGTTGTTGGTATGAAGCTGCTGTAATGTTGTTACGAAGCCGGTGTGTTGTGGATGTGAAGCTGGCGTGTTGTGGGAATGAAACTGGTGTCTTGTGGTTATGAAACTGATGTGTTGTGATGATGAAGCTGGTGTGTTTTGGTTATGAAACTGGTGTGTAGCGGATATGAATCTGGTGTGTTTTGGATATGAAGCTGGTGTGTTGTGGATATGAAGCTGGCATGTTGTGAATATGAAGCTGGCGTGTTGTTGATATGAAGCTGGTGTGTTGTGGATATGCAGCTGGCGTGTTGTGAGTATGAAACTGGTTTGTTGTTGGTATGAAGCTGCTGTAATGTTGTTACGAAGCCGGTGTGTTGTGGATGTGAAGCTGGCGTGTTGTGGTTATGAAGCTGGTGTGTTGTGGATGTGAAGCTGGTGTGTTGTGGGTATGAAGCTGGTGTGTTGTGGATATGAAGCTGGTGTGTTGTGGTTATAGAGCTGGTGTGTTGTGGATATGGAGCTGGTGTGTTGTGGATATGAAGCTGGTGTGTTGTGGATGTGAAGCTTGTGTGTTGTGGATAAGAAGCTGGTGTGTTGTGGATATGAAGCTGGTGTGTTGTGGATATGAAGCTGGCGTGTTGTGGATATGAATCTGATGTGTTGTGGATATGAAGCTGGCGTGTTGTGGATATGAAGCTGGTGTGTTGTGGATATGAAGCTGTTGTGTGTGGATATGAAGCTGGCGTGTTGTGGATATGAAACGGGCGTGTTGTGGATATGAAGCTGGTATGTTGTCGATATGACACGGGTGTGTTGTGGAAATAGAGCTGGTGTGTTGTGGATATGAAGCTCTTGTGTTGTGGATATGAAGCTGGCGTGTTGTGGATATGAAGCGGGCGTGTTGTGGATATGAAGCTGGTATGTTGTCGATATGACACTGGTGTGTTGTGGATATGAAGCTGGTGTGTTGTGGTTAGGAAGCTGGTGTGGTCTGGATATGAAGCTGGCGTGTTTTGGATATGAAGCTGGTGTGTTGTGGATATGAAGCTGGTATGTTGCAGATATGACGCTGGTGTGTTGTGGTTATGAAGCTGGTGTGTTGTGGATATGACGCTGGCCTATTGTGGATATGACGCTGGTGTGTTGTGGGTATTAAGCTGGTGTGTTGTGGGTTGAATCTGGGGTGGTGTAGTGATACAGCTGGTGTGTTTTGGATATGAAGCTGGCGTGTTGTGGTGATACAACTGGGTTTTTATGGATCGGGAGCTGATGTGTTGCGGATATGAAGCTGGCGTGTTGTGGATAAGAAGTTGGCATGTTTTGGATATGAAACTGGCGTGTTGTGGATAAGAAGTTGGCATGTTTTGGATATGACAGTGGTCTTTTGAGGATATAGAGCGGGCGTGTTGTGGATATGATGCTGGCGTGTTGTGGTTATAGAGCTGGTTTGTTGTGGATATGAAGCTGGCATGTTGTGGATATGAAGCTAGTGTGTTGGGGATATGAAACTGGCGTGTTGTGGTTATGAAGCTGGCGTTTTGTTAGTATGAAACTGGTTTGTTATTGGTATGAAGCTGTTGTATTGTTGTTACGAAGCCAGTGTGTTGTGGATGTGAAGCTGGTGTGGTCTGGATGTGAAACTGGTGTGTTGTGGATATGAAGCTGGTATGTAGTGGATATGAAGCTGGTGTGTTGTGGATATGAAGCTGGTGTGTTGTGGATATGAAGCTGTTGTGTTGTGGGTATGAAGCTGTTGTGTGGTGGGTATGAAGCTGGTGTGTTGTGGATATTAAGCTGGTGTGTTGTGGATATGGAGCTGGTGTGTTGTGGATATGGAGCTGGTGTGTTGTGGATATTAAGCTGGTGTGTTGTGGATATGGAGCTGGTGTGTTGTGGATATGGAGCTGGTGTGTTGTGGATATTAAGCTGGTGTGTTGTGGATATGGAGCTGGTGTGTTGTGGATATGGAGCTGGTGTGTTGTGGATGTGAAGCTGGGATGGTGTAGTGATACAGCTGGTGTGTTGTGGATATGAAGCTGGCGTGTTGTGGTGATACGACTGGGTTTTTTGGATAGGGAGCTGATGTGTTGTGGATATGCAGCTGGCGTGTTGTGAGTATGAAACTGGTTTGTTGTTGGTATGAAGCTGCTGTAATGTTGTTGCGAAGCCGGTGTGTTGTGGATATAAAGCTGGCGTGTTGTGGTTGTAGAGCTGGTGTGATTTGGATCTGAAGCTGGTGTGTTGTGGATGTGAAGCTGGTGTGTTGTGGATATAGAGCTGGTGTGTTGTGGATATGAAGCTGGTGTGTTGTGGATATGAAGCTGGTGTGTTGTGGATATGAAGCTGGTGTGTTGTGGAGATGAAGCTGGTGTGTTGTGATTATGAAGCTGGTATGCTGTGGAAATGAAGCTGGTGTGTTGTGGATATGGAGCTGGTGTGTTGAGGATATGGAGCTGGTGTGTTGTGGATATGGAGCTGGTGTGTTGTGGATATGAAGCTGGTATGTTGTGGAAATGAAGCTGGTGTGTTGTGGATATGAAGCTGGTGTGTTGAGGATATGGAGCTGGTGTGTTGTGGATATGGAGCTGGTGTGTTGTGGATATGAAGCTGGTATGTTGTGGAAATGAAGCTGGTGTGTTGTGGATATGGAGCTGGTGTGTTGAGGATATGGAGCTGGTGTGTTGTGGATATGAAGCTGGTATGTTGTGGAGATGAAGCTGGTGTGTTGTGGATATGAAGCTGGCGTGTTGCGGATATGAAGCTGGCGTGTTGCGGATATGAAGCTGGCATGTTGTGGATATGACGCTGGTGTGTTGTGGTTATGAAGCTGTTGTGTTGTGGATATGACGCTGGCGTATTGTGGATATGACGCTGGTGTGTTGTGGGTATTAAGCTGGTGTGTTGTGGGTAGAATCTAGGGTGGTGTAGTGATACAGCTGGTGTGTTTTGGATATGAAGCTGGCGTGTTGTGGTGATACAACTGGGTTTTTATGGATCGGGAGCTGATGTGTTGCGGATATGAAGCTGGCGTGTTGTGGATAAGAAGTTGGCATGTTTTGGATATGAAACTGGCGTGTTGTGGATCTGAAGCTGGCGTGTTATGGATATGACAGTGGTCTTTTGAGGATATAGAGCTGGCGTGTTGTGGATATGATGCTGGCGTGTTGTGGTTATAGAGCTAGTTTGTTGTGGATATGAAGCTGGTGTGTTGTGGATATGAAGCTGGGGTGTTGTGGATATGAAGCTGGTGTGTTGTGGATATGAAGCTGGCGTGTTGTGGATATGAAGCTGGTGTGTTGTGGATATGACGCTGGTGTGTTGTGGATATGGAGCTGGTGTGTTGTGTATATGAAGCTGGTATGTTGTGGAGATGAAGCTGGTGTGTTGTGATTATGAAGCTGGTGTGTTGTGGTTATGAAGCTGGTGTGTTGTGGTTATGAAGCTGGTGTGTTGTGGATATGAAGCTGGCATGTTGTGGATGTGAAGCTGGCGTGTTGTGGGTTTGAAGCTGGTATGTTGTGGATATGAAGCTGGCGTGTTGTGGATATGAAGCTGGTGTGTTGCAGTTATGACGCTGTCGTGTTGTGGATATGAAGCTGGCGTGTTGTGGTTATGAAGCTGGCCTGTTGTGGTTATGAAGCTGGTGTGTTGTGGTTATGAAACTGGTGTGAAGTGGATATGAATCTGGTGTGTTGTGGATATTAAGCTGGCATGTTGTGGATATGAAGCTGGCGTGTTGTGGATATGAAGCTAGTGTGTTGTGGATATGAAGCTGGTGTGTAGTGGATATGAATCTGGCATGTTGTGGATTTGAAGCTGGTGTGTTGTGGGTTTGAAGCTGGTGTGTTGTGGTTATAGAACTGGCGTGTATTGGATATGAAACTGGTCTGTTGTGGGTATGAAGCTGGTGTGTTGTGGATATGAAGCTGGAATGCTGTTGACATGAAGCTGGCGTGTTGTGCTTATAGAGCTGGTGTGTTGTGGATATGAAGCAGGGGTGTTGTGGTTATGAATCTGGCATGTTGTGGGAATGAAACTGGCGTGTTGTGGATATGAAGCTGGCGTGTTGTGGGAATGAAACTGGTGTGTTGTGGATATGAAGCTGGCGTGTTGTGGATATGAAGCTGGCATGTTGTGGATATGAAGCTGGCGTGTTGTGGAGCTGAAGCTGGTGTGTTGTGGATCTCGAGCTGGTGTGTTGTGGGTATGAAGCTGGCGTGTTGTGGGAATGAAACTGGTGTGTTGTGGTTATGAAGCTGGTGTGTTGTGGATATGAAGCTGATGTGTTGTGGGTATGAAGCTGGCGTGTTGTGGATATGACGCTGGTGTGTTGTGGGTATGAAGCTGGCGTGTTGTGGGTATGAAGCTGGTGTGTTGTGGATATGACGCTGGTGTGTTGTGGGTATGAAGCTGGCGTGTTGTGGATATGAAGCTGGCGTGTAGTGGATATGAAGCTGGCGTGTTGTGGTTCTGAAGCTGGAGTGTTGTGGATATGAATCTTGCGTGTTGTGGTTATGAAGCTGGCATGTTGCAGATATTAAGCTGGTGTATTGTGGATAGAAGCTGGTGTGTTGTAGTGATAGAGCTGGTGTGTTTTGGATATGAAGCAGGCGTGTAGTGGTTATACAGCTGGGTTTTTTTCCGATATGGAGCTGCCGTGTTGTGGATAAGAAGTTGGCATGTTTTGGATATGAAACTGGCGTGTTGTGGATATGAAGCTGGCGTGTTATGGATATGACAGTGGTCTTTTGTGGATATAGAGCTGGTGTGTTGTGGATATGATGCTGGCGTGTTGTGGTTATAGACCTAGTGTGTTGTGGATACGAAGCTGGCGTGTTGTGGATATGAAGCTGGCGTGTTGTTAGAATGAAACTGACGTGTTGTGGTTATGAAACTGGTGTGTTGTGGATATGAAACTGGCGTGTTGTGGATATGAAGCTGGCGTTTTGTTAGTATGAAACTGGTTTGTTATTGGTATGAAACTGTTGTATTGTTGTTACGAAGCCAGTGTGTTGTGGATGTGAAGCTGGTGTGTTGTGGATATGAAGCTGTTGTGTTGTGGATATGAAGCTGGTGTGTTGTGGATATGAAGCTGTTGTGTTGTGGGTATGAAGCTGGTGTGTTGTGGATATTAAGCTGGTGTGTTGTGGATATGGAGCTGGTGTGTTGTGGATACGATGCTGGCGTGTTGTGGTTATAGAGCTAGTTTGTTGTGGATATGAAGCTGGCGTGTTATGCATATGAAGCTGGCGTGTTGTGGGAATGAAACTGGTGTGTTCTGGATATGAGTCTGGTTTGTTGTGGATATGAAGCTGGCATGTTGTGGATATGAAGCTAGTGTGTTGGGGATATGAAACTGGCGTGTTGTGGATATGAAGCTGGCGTTTTGTTAGTATGAAACTGGTTTGTTATTGGTATGAAGCTGTTGTATTGTTGTTACGAAGCCAGTGTGTTGTGTATGTGAAGCTGGTGTGGTCTGGATATGAAGCTGGTGTGTTGTGGATATGAAGCTGGTATGTAGTGGATATGAAGCTGTTGTGTTGTGGGTATGAAGCTGGTATGTTGTGGATGTGAAGCTGGTGTGGTCTGGATATGAAGCTGTTGTGTTGTGGGTATGAAGCTGGTGTGTTGTGGATATTAAGCTGGTGTGTTGTTAATATGAAGCTGGTGTGTTGTGGATATTAAGCTGGTGTGTTGTGGATATGAAGCTGGTGTGTTGTGGATATGGAGCTGGTGTGTTGTGGATATGAAGCTGGTGTGTTGTGGATATGAAGCTGGTGTGTTGTGGGTATGAAGCTTGTGTGTTGTGGATATGAAGCTGGTGTGTTGTGGATGTGAAGCTGGTGTGTTGTGGATGTGAAGCTGGTGTGTTGTGGATATGAAGCTTGTGTGTTGTGGATATGAAGCTGGTGTGTTGTGGATATGAAGCTGGGATGGTGTAGTGATACAGCTGGTGTGTTGTGGATATGAAGCTGGCGTGTTGTTGTGATACAACTGGGTTTTTTGGATAGGGAGCTGATGTGTTGTGGATATGACGCTGGTCTTTTGTGGATGTAGAGCTGGCGTGTTGTGGATATGAAGCTGGCATGTTGTGGATATGAAGCTAGTGTGTTGTGGATATGAAGCTGGCGTGTTGTGGGAATGAAACTGGTGTCTTGTGGTTATGAAACTCGTGTGTTGTGGTTATGAAGCTGGTGTGTAGCGGATATGAATCTGGTGTATTTTGGATATGAAGCTGGCGTGTTGTCGATATGAAGCTGGTGTGTTGTGGTTATAGAGCTGGCGTGTTGTTGATATGAAGCTGGTGTGTTGTGGATATGCAGCTGGCGTGTTGTGAGTATGAAACTGGTTTGTTGTTGGTATGAAGCTGCTGTAATGTTGTTACGAAGCCAGTGTGTTGTGGATATGAAGCTGGTGTGTTGTAGATATGACGCTGGTGTGTTGTGGATATGAAGCTGTTGTGTTGTGGATGTGAAGCTGGTGTGTTGTGGATATTAAGCTGATGTGATGTGGATGTGAAGCTGGTGTGTTGTGGATATCGAGCTGGTGTGTTGTGGAAATGAAGCTGGTGTGTTGAGGATATGAAGCTGGTGTGTTGTGGATATGAAGCTGGCGTGTTGTGGATATGAAGCTGGTGTGTTGTGGTTATAGAGCTGGTGTGTTGAGGATATGAAGCTGGCGTGTTGTGGATATGAAGCTGGTGTGTTGTGGATATGAAGCTGGTGTGTTGTGGATATGGAGCTGGTGTGTTGTGGATATGGAGCTGGTGTGTTGTGGATATGAAGCTGGTATGTTGTGGAGATGAAGCTGGTGTGTTGTGGATATGAAGCTGGTGTGTTGTGGATGTGAAGCTGGTATGTTGCGGATATGACGCTGGTGTGTTGTGGTTATGAAGCTGGTGTGTTGTGGATATGACGCTGGTGTGTTGTGGATATGACGCTGGTGTGTTGTGGGTAGAATCTGGGGTGGTGTAGTGATACAGCTGGTGTGTTTTGGATATGAAGCTGGCGTGTTGTGGTGATACAACTGGGTTTTTATGGATCGGGAGCTGATGTGTTGCGGATATGAAGCTGGCGTGTTGTGGATAAGAAGTTGGCATGTTTTGGATATGAAACTGGCGTGTTGTGGATCTGAAGCTGGCGTGTTATGGATATGACAGTGGTCTTTTGAGGATATAGAGCTGGCGTGTTGTGGATATGATGCTGGCGTGTTGTGGTTATAGAGCTAGTGTGTTGTGGATATGAAGCTGGCGTGTTATGGATATGAAGCTGGCGTGTTGTGAGAATGAAACTGGTGTGTTCTGGATATGAATCTGGTTTGTTGTGGAGATGAAGCTGGCATGTTGTGGATATGAAGCTAGTGTGTTGGGGATATGAAACTGGCGTGTTGTGGATGTGAAGCTGGTGTGGTCTGGATGTGAGGCTGGTGTGTTGTGGATATGAAGCTGGTATGTAGTGGATATGAAGCTGTTGTGTTGTGGGTATGAAGCTGGTGTGTTGTGGATATGAAGCTGGTGTGCTATGGATATGAAGCTGGTGTGTTGTGGATATGAAGCTGGTGTGTTGTGGGTATGAAGCTGGTGTGTTGTGGGTATGAAGCTGGTGTGCTGTGGATATGAAGCTGGTGTGTTGTGGAATTGAAGCTGGTGTGTTGTGGATGTGAAGCTGGTATGTTGTGGATATGACGCTGGGATGGTGTAGTGATACAGCTGGTGTGTTGTGGATATGAAGCTGGTGTGTTGTGATACAACTGGGTTTTTTTGGATAGGGAGCTGATGTGTTGTGGATATGAAGCTGGCGTGTTGTGGGTATGAAGCTGGTGTGCTGTGGATACAAAGCTGGCGTGTTGTGGATATGACGCTGGTCTTTTGTGGATATAGAGCTGGCGTGTTGTGGATATGAAGCTGGTGTGTTGTGGATATGAATCTGGTGTGTTGTGGATATGAAGCTGGCATGTTGTGGATATGAAGCTGGTGTGTTGTGGATATGAATCTGGTGTGTTGTGGATATGAAGCTGGCGTGTTGTGGATATGAAGCTGGCATGTTGTGAATATGAAGCTGGCGTGTTGTTGATATGAAGCTGGCGTGTTGTTGATATGAAGCTGGTGTGTTGTGAGTATGAAACTGGTTTGTTGTTGGTATGAAGCTGCTGTAATGTTGTTACGAAGCCGGTGTGTTGTGGATGTGAAGCTGGCGTGTTGTGGGAATGAAACTGGTGTCTTGTGGTTATGAAACTGATGTGTTGTGATGATGAAGCTGGTGTGTTTTGGTTATGAAACTGGTGTGTAGCGGATATGAATCTGGTGTGTTTTGGATATGAAGCTGGTGTGTTGTGGATATGAAGCTGGCATGTTGTGAATATGAAGCTGGCGTGTTGTTGATATGAAGCTGGTGTGTTGTGGATATGCAGCTGGCGTGTTGTGAGTATGAAACTGGTTTGTTGTTGGTATGAAGCTGCTGTAATGTTGTTACGAAGCCGGTGTGTTGTGGATGTGAAGCTGGCGTGTTGTGGTTATGAAGCTGGTGTGTTGTGGATGTGAAGCTGGTGTGTTGTGGGTATGAAGCTGGTGTGTTGTGGATATGAAGCTGGTGTGTTGTGGTTATAGAGCTGGTGTGTTGTGGATATGGAGCTGGTGTGTTGTGGATATGAAGCTGGTGTGTTGTGGATGTGAAGCTGGTGTGTTGTGGATAAGAAGCTGGTGTGTTGTGGATATGAAGCTGGTGTGTTGTGGATATGAAGCTGGTGTGTTGTGGTTATAGAGCTGGTGTGTTGTGGATATGGAGCTGGTGTGTTGTGGATATGAAGCTGGTATGCTGTGGAAATGAAGCTGGTGTGTTGTGGATATGGAGCTGGTGTGTTGAGGATATGGAGCTGGTGTGTTGTGGATATGAAGCTGGTATGTTGTGGAGATGAAGCTGGTGTGTTGTGGATATGAAGCTGGTGTGCTATGGATATGAAGCTGGTGTGTTGTGGATATGAAGCTGGTGTGTTGTGGGTATGAAGCTGGTGTGTTGTGGGTATGAAGCTGGTGTGCTGTGGATATGAAGCTGGTGTGTTGTGGAATTGAAGCTGGTGTGTTGTGGATGTGAAGCTGGTATGTTGTGGATATGACGCTGGGATGGTGTAGTGATACAGCTGGTGTGTTGTGGATATGAAGCTGGTGTGTTGTGATACAACTGGGTTTTTTTGGATAGGGAGCTGATGTGTTGTGGATATGAAGCTGGCGTGTTGTGGGTATGAAGCTGGTGTGCTGTGGATACAAAGCTGGCGTGTTGTGGATATGACGCTGGTCTTTTGTGGATATAGAGCTGGCGTGTTGTGGATATGAAGCTGGTGTGTTGTGGATATGAATCTGGTGTGTTGTGGATATGAAGCTGGCATGTTGTGGATATGAAGCTGGTGTGTTGTGGATATGAATCTGGTGTGTTGTGGATATGAAGCTGGCGTGTTGTGGATATGAAGCTGGCATGTTGTGAATATGAAGCTGGCGTGTTGTTGATATGAAGCTGGCGTGTTGTTGATATGAAGCTGGTGTGTTGTGAGTATGAAACTGGTTTGTTGTTGGTATGAAGCTGCTGTAATGTTGTTACGAAGCCGGTGTGTTGTGGATGTGAAGCTGGCGTGTTGTGGGAATGAAACTGGTGTCTTGTGGTTATGAAACTGATGTGTTGTGATGATGAAGCTGGTGTGTTTTGGTTATGAAACTGGTGTGTAGCGGATATGAATCTGGTGTGTTTTGGATATGAAGCTGGTGTGTTGTGGATATGAAGCTGGCATGTTGTGGATATGAAGCTGGCGTGTTGTGGATATGAAGCTGGTGTGTTGTGGATATGCAGCTGGCGTGTTGTGAGTATGAAACTGGTTTGTTGTTGGTATGAAGCTGCTGTAATGTTGTTACGAAGCCGGTGTGTTGTGGATGTGAAGCTGGCGTGTTGTGGTTATGAAGCTGGTGTGTTGTGGATGTGAAGCTGGTGTGTTGTGGGTATGAAGCTGGTGTGTTGTGGATATGAAGCTGGTGTGTTGTGGTTATAGAGCTGGTGTGTTGTGGATATGGAGCTGGTGTGTTGTGGATATGAAGCTGGTGTGTTGTGGATGTGAAGCTGGTGTGTTGTGGATAAGAAGCTGGTGTGTTGTGGATATGAAGCTGGTGTGTTGTGGATATGAAGCTGGTGTGTTGTGGTTATAGAGCTGGTGTGTTGTGGATATGGAGCTGGTGTGTTGTGGATATGAAGCTGGTATGCTGTGGAAATGAAGCTGGTGTGTTGTGGATATGGAGCTGGTGTGTTGAGGATATGGAGCTGGTGTGTTGTGGATATGAAGCTGTTATGTTGTGGAAATGAAGCTGGTGTGTTGTGGGTATGAAGCTGGTGTGCTGTGGATACAAAGCTGGCGTGTTGTGGATATGACGCTGGTCTTTTGTGGATATCGAGCTGGCATGTTGTGGTTTTGGAGCCAGTGTGTTGTGAATATGAAGCTGGCGTGTTGTGATTATGAAGCTGGCATGTTGAGGATATGAACCTGGTGTTGTGGATATGAAGTTGGTGTGTTGCAGTTATGATGCTGTCGTGTTGTGGATATGAAGCTGGTGTATTGTGGATATGAAGCTGGCGTGTTGTGGATATGAAGCTGGTGTGTTGTGGATATGAAGTGTTGTGTGTGGATATGAAGCTGGCGTGTTGTGGATATGAAGCGGGCGTGTTGTGGATATGAAGCTGGTATGTTGTGGATATGACACTGGTGTGTTGTGGATATAGAGCTGGTGTGTTGTGGATATGAAGCTCTTGTGTTGTGGATATGAAGCTGGCGTGTTGTGGATATGAAGCTGGCGTGTTGTGGATATGAAGCTGGTGTGTTGTGGATATGGAGCTGGTGTGCTGTGTATATGAAGCTGGTATGTTGTGGAGATGAAGCTGGTGTGTTGTGATTATGAAGCTGGTGTGTTGTGGTTAGGAAGCTGGTGTGGTCTGGATATGAAGCTGGCGTGTTGTGGATATGAATCTGATGTGTTGTGGATATGAAGCTGGCGTGTTGTGGATATGAAGCTGGTGTGTTGTGGATATGAAGCTGTTGTGTGTGGATATGAAGCTGGCGTGTTGTGGATATGAAACGGGCGTGTTGTGGATATGAAGCTGGTATGTTGTCGATATGACACGGGTGTGTTGTGGAAATAGAGCTGGTGTGTTGTGGATATGAAGCTCTTGTGTTGTGGATATGAAGCTGGCGTGTTGTGGATATGAAGCGGGCGTGTTGTGGATATGAAGCTGGTATGTTGTCGATATGACACTGGTGTGTTGTGGATATGAAGCTGGTGTGTTGTGGTTAGGAAGCTGGTGTGGTCTGGATATGAAGCTGGCGTGTTTTGGATATGAAGCTGGTGTGTTGTGGATATGAAGCTGGTATGTTGCAGATATGACGCTGGTGTGTTGTGGTTATGAAGCTGGTGTGTTGTGGATATGACGCTGGCCTATTGTGGATATGACGCTGGTGTGTTGTGGGTATTAAGCTGGTGTGTTGTGGGTTGAATCTGGGGTGGTGTAGTGATACAGCTGGTGTGTTTTGGATATGAAGCTGGCGTGTTGTGGTGATACAACTGGGTTTTTATGGATCGGGAGCTGATGTGTTGCGGATATGAAGCTGGCGTGTTGTGGATAAGAAGTTGGCATGTTTTGGATATGAAACTGGCGTGTTGTGGATAAGAAGTTGGCATGTTTTGGATATGACAGTGGTCTTTTGAGGATATAGAGCGGGCGTGTTGTGGATATGATGCTGGCGTGTTGTGGTTATAGAGCTGGTTTGTTGTGGATATGAAGCTGGCATGTTGTGGATATGAAGCTAGTGTGTTGGGGATATGAAACTGGCGTGTTGTGGATATGAAGCTGGCGTTTTGTTAGTATGAAACTGGTTTGTTATTGGTATGAAGCTGTTGTATTGTTGTTACGAAGCCAGTGTGTTGTGGATGTGAAGCTGGTGTGGTCTGGATGTGAAACTGGTGTGTTGTGGATATGAAGCTGGTATGTAGTGGATATGAAGCTGGTGTGTTGTGGATATGAAGCTGGTGTGTTGTGGATATGAAGCTGTTGTGTTGTGGGTATGAAGCTGTTGTGTGGTGGGTATGAAGCTGGTGTGTTGTGGATATTAAGCTGGTGTGTTGTGGATATGGAGCTGGTGTGTTGTGGATATTAAGCTGGTGTGTTGTGGATATGGAGCTGGTGTGTTGTGGATATGGAGCTGGTGTGTTGTGGATATTAAGCTGGTGTGTTGTGGATATGGAGCTGGTGTGTTGTGGATATGGAGCTGGTGTGTTGTGGATATTAAGCTGGTGTGTTGTGGATCTTAAGCTGGTGTGTTGTGGATATGGAGCTGGTGTGTTGTGGGTATGAAGCTAGTGTGTTGTGGATATGAAGCTGGTGTGTTGTGGATGTGAAGCTGGGATGGTGTAGTGATACAGCTGGTGTGTTGTGGATATGAAGCTGGCGTGTTGTGGTGATACGACTGGGTTTTTTGGATAGGGAGCTGATGTGTTGTGGATATGCAGCTGGCGTGTTGTGAGTATGAAACTGGTTTGTTGTTGGTATGAAGCTGCTGTAATGTTGTTGCGAAGCCGGTGTGTTGTGGATATAAAGCTGGCGTGTTGTGGTTGTAGAGCTGGTGTGATTTGGATCTGAAGCTGGTGTGTTGTGGATGTGAAGCTGGTGTGTTGTGGATATAGAGCTGGTGTGTTGTGGATATGAAGCTGGTGTGTTGTGGATATGAAGCTGGTGTGTTGTGGATATGAAGCTGGTGTGTTGTGGAGATGAAGCTGGTGTGTTGTGATTATGAAGCTGGTATGCTGTGGAAATGAAGCTGGTGTGTTGTGGATATGGAGCTGGTGTGTTGAGGATATGGAGCTGGTGTGTTGTGGATATGGAGCTGGTGTGTTGTGGATATGAAGCTGGTATGTTGTGGAAATGAAGCTGGTGTGTTGTGGATATGAAGCTGGTATGTTGTGGAGATGAAGCTGGTGTGTTGTGGATATGAAGCTGGCGTGTTGCGGATATGAAGCTGGCATGTTGTGGATATGACGCTGGTGTGTTGTGGTTATGAAGCTGGGGTGTTGTGGATATGACGCTGGCGTATTGTGGATATGACGCTGGTGTGTTGTGGGTATTAAGCTGGTGTGTTGTGGGTAGAATCTAGGGTGGTGTAGTGATTCAGCTGGTGTGTTTTGGATATGAAGCTGGCGTGTTGTGGTGATACAACTGGGTTTTTATGGATCGGGAGCTGATGTGTTGCTGATATGAAGCTGGCGTGTTGTGGATAAGAAGTTGGCATGTTTTGGATATGAAACTGGCGTGTTGTGGATCTGAAGCTGGCGTGTTATGGATATGACAGTGGTCTTTTGAGGATATAGAGCTGGCGTGTTGTGGATATGATGCTGGCGTGTTGTGGTTATAGAGCTAGTGTATTGTGGATATGAAGCTGGTGTGTTGTGGATATGAAGCTGGGGTGTTGTGGATATGAAGCTGGTGTGTTGTGGATATGAAGCTAGCGTGTTGTGGATATGAAGCTGGTGTGTTGTGGATATGACGCTGGTGTGTTGTGGATATGGAGCTGGTGTGTTGTGTATATGAAGCTGGTATGTTGTGGAGATGAAGCTGGTGTGTTGTGATTATGAAGCTGGTGTGTTGTGGTTATGAAGCTGGTGTGTTGTGGATATGAAGCTGGTATGTTGTGGAGATGAAGCTGGTGTGTTGTGGATATGAAGCTGGTGTGTTGTGGATATGAAGCTGGTGTGTTGTGGGTATGAAGCTGGTGTGTTGTGGTTATGAAGCTGGTGTGTTGTGGATGTGAAGCTGGTATGTTGCGGATATGACGCTGGTGTGTTGTGGTTATGAAGCTGGTGTGTTGTGGATATGACGCTGGTGTGTTGTGGGTATTAAGCTGGTGTGTTGTGGGTAGAATCTGGGGTGGTGTAGTGATACAGCTGGTGTGTTTTGGATATGAAGCTGGTGTGTTGTGGTCATACAACTGGGTTTTTATGGATCGGGAGCTGATGTGTTGCGGATATGAAGCTGGCGTGTTGTGGATAAGAAGTTGGCATGTTTTGGATATGAAACTGGCGTGTTGTGGATCTGAAGCTGGCGTGTTATGGGTATGACAGTGGTCTTTTGAGGATATAGAGCTGGCGTGTTGTGGATATGATGCTGGCGTGTTGTGGTTATAGAGCTAGTGTGTTGTGGATATGAAGCTGGCGTGTTATGGATATGAAGCTGGCGTGTTGTGGAATTGAAGCTGGTGTGTTGTGGATGTGAAGCTGGCGTGTTGTGGATATAAAGCTGGCGTGTTGTGGTTGTAGAGCTGGTGTGTTTTGGATATGCAGCTGGTGTGTTGTGGAAATGAAGCTGGTGTGTTGAGGGTATGGAGCTGGTGTGTTGTGGATATGAAGCTGGTGTGTTGTGGAAATGAAGCTGGTGTGTTGAGGATATGGAGCTGGTGTGTTGTGGATATGGAGCTGGTGTGTTGTGGATATGAAGCTGGTGTGTTGTGGATATGAAGCTGGTGTGTTGTGGATATGAAGCTGGTATGTTGTGGATATGAAGCTGGTATGTAGTGGATATGCAGCTGTTGTGTTGTGGGTATGAAGCTGGTGTGTTGTGGATATGAAGCTGGTGTGTTGTGGATATGAAGCTGGTGTGTTGTGGATATGAAGCTGGTGTGTTGTGGATATGAAGCTGGTGTGTTGTGGATATGAAGCTGGTATGTTGTGGATATGAAGCTGGTATGTAGTGGATATGCAGCTGTTGTGTTGTGGGTATGAAGCTGGTGTGTTGTGGATATGAAGCTGGTGTGCTGTGGATATGAAGCTGGTGTGTTGTGGATATGAAGCTGGTGTGTTGTGGGTATGAAGCTGGTGTGTTGTGGAATTGAAGCTGGTGTGTTGTGGATGTGAAGCTGGCGTGTTGTGGATATAAAGCTGGCGTGTTGTGGTTGTAGAGCTGGTGTGTTTTGGATATGCAGCTGGTGTGTTGTGGAAATGAAGCTGGTGTGTTGAGGGTATGGAGCTGGTGTGTTGTGGATATGAAGCTGGTGTGTTGTGGATATGAAGCTGGTGTGTTGTGGAAATGAAGCTGGTGTGTTGAGGATATGGAGCTGGTGTGTTGTGGATATGGAGCTGGTGTGTTGTGGATATTAAGCTGGTGTGTTGTGGATATGGAGCTGGTGTGTTGAGGATATGGAGCTGGTGTGTTGTGGATGTGAAGCTGGTGTGTTGTGGATGTGAAGCTGGTGTGTTGTGGATATGAAGCTGGTGTGTTGTGGGTATGAAGCTGGTGTGTTGTGGATGTGAAGCTGGTGTGGTGCGGATATGACGCTGGTGTGTTGCGGTTATGAAGCTGGTGTGTTGTGGATATGACGCTGGCGTGTTGTGGATATGACGCTTGTGTGTTGTGGGTATTAAGCTGGCGTGTTGTGGTGATACAACTGGGTCTTTTTGAATAGGGAGCTGATGTGTTGCGAATATGAAGCTGGTGTGTTGTGGGTATGAAGCTGGTGTGTTGTGGATGTGAAGCTGGTGTGGTGCGGATATGACGCTGGTGTGTTGTGGATGTGAAGCTGGTGTGTTGTGGATATGAAGCTGGTGTGTTGTGGGTATGAAGCTGGTGTGTTGTGGATGTGAAGCTGGCGTGTTGTGGGTATGAAGCTGGTGTGCTGTGGATACAAAGCTGGCGTGTTGTGGATATGACGCTGGTCTTTTGTGGATATCGAGCTGGCGTGTTGTGGTTTTAGAGCCAGTGTGTTGTGAATATGAAGCTGGCATGTTGAGGATATGAACCTGGTGTGTTGTGGATATGAAGTTGGTGTGTTGCAGTTATGATGCTGTCGTGTTGTGGATATGAAGCTGGCGTGTTGTGGATATGAAACTGGTCTGTTGTGGGTATGAAACTCGTGTGTTGTGGATATGAAGCTGTTGTGTGTGGATATGAAGCTGGCGTGTTGTGGCTATGAAGTTGGTGTGTTGTAGATATGAAGCTGGTGTGTTGTGGATATGAAGCTGGTGTGTTGTGGGTGTGAAGCTGGTGTGTTGTGGTTATAGAGCTGGTGTGTTGTGGATGTGAAGCTGGTGTGTTGTGGATATGAAGCTGGTGTGTTGTGGATATGAAGCTGGTTTGTTGAGGATATGGAGCTGGTGTGTTGTGGATATGGAGCTGGTGTGTTGTGGATATGAAGCTGGTGTGTTGTGGATATGGAGCTGGTGTGTTGTGGAAATGAAGCTGGTGTGTTGTGGATATGGAGCTGGTGTGTTGTGGATATGAAGCTGGTGTGTTGTGGATATGGAGCTGGTGTGTTGTGGATATGAAGCTGGTGTGTTGTGGAAATGAAGCTGGTGTGTTGAGGATATGGAGCTGGTGTGTTGTGGATATGGAGCTGGTGTGTTGTGGATATGAAGCTGGTGTGTTGTGGTTATGAAGCTGGTGTGTTGTGGGTATGAAGCTGGTGTGTTGTGGTTATGGAGCTGGTGTGTTGAGGATATGGAGCTGGTGTGTTGTGGATATGGAGCTGGTGTGTTGTGGATATGAAGCTGGTGTGTTGAGGATATGGAGCTGGTGTGTTGTGGATATGGAGCTGGTGTGTTGTGGATATGAAGCTGGTATGTTGTGGAAATGAAGCTGGTGTGTTGTGGATATGGAGCTGGTGTGTTGAGGATATGGAGCTGGTGTGTTGTGGATATGAAGCTGGTATGTTGTGGAGATGAAGCTGGTGTGTTGTGGATATGAAGCTGGCGTGTTGCGGATATGAAGCTGGCGTGTTGCGGATATGAAGCTGGCATGTTGTGGATATGACGCTGGTGTGTTGTGGTTATGAAGCTGTTGTGTTGTGGATATGACGCTGGCGTATTGTGGATATGACGCTGGTGTGTTGTGGGTATTAAGCTGGTGTGTTGTGGGTAGAATCTAGGGTGGTGTAGTGATACAGCTGGTGTGTTTTGGATATGAAGCTGGCGTGTTGTGGTGATACAACTGGGTTTTTATGGATCGGGAGCTGATGTGTTGCGGATATGAAGCTGGCGTGTTGTGGATAAGAAGTTGGCATGTTTTGGATATGAAACTGGCGTGTTGTGGATCTGAAGCTGGCGTGTTATGGATATGACAGTGGTCTTTTGAGGATATAGAGCTGGCGTGTTGTGGATATGATGCTGGCGTGTTGTGGTTATAGAGCTAGTTTGTTGTGGATATGAAGCTGGTGTGTTGTGGATATGAAGCTGGGGTGTTGTGGATATGAAGCTGGTGTGTTGTGGATATGAAGCTGGCGTGTTGTGGATATGAAGCTGGTGTGTTGTGGATATGACGCTGGTGTGTTGTGGATATGGAGCTGGTGTGTTGTGTATATGAAGCTGGTATGTTGTGGAGATGAAGCTGGTGTGTTGTGATTATGAAGCTGGTGTGTTGTGGTTATGAAGCTGGTGTGTTGTGGTTATGAAGCTGGTGTGTTGTGGATATGAAGCTGGTATGTTGTGGAGATGAAGCTGGTGTGTTGTGGATATGAAGCTGGTGTGTTGTGGGTATGAAGCTGGTGTGTTGTGGTTATGAAGCTGGTGTGTTGTGGATGTGAAGCTGGTATGTTGCGGATATGACGCTGGTGTGTTGCGGTTATGAAGCTGGTGTGTTGCGGATATGACGCTGGTGTGTTGTGGGTATTAAGCTGGTGTGTTGTGGGTAGAATCTGGGGTGGTGTAGTGATACAGCTGGTGTGTTTTGGATATGAAGCTGGCGTGTTGTGGTGATACAACTGGGTTTTTATGGATCGGGAGCTGATGTGTTGCGGATATGAAGCTGGCGTGTTGTGGATAAGAAGTTGGCATGTTTTGGATATGAAACTGGCGTGTTGTGGATCTGAAGCTGGCGTGTTATGGATATGACAGTGGTCTTTTGAGGATATAGAGCTGGCGTGTTGTGGATATGATGCTGGCGTGTTGTGGTTATATAGCTAGTGTATTGTGGATATGAAGCTGGCGTGTTATGGATATGAAGCTGGCGTGTTGTGAGAATGAAACTGGTGTGTTCTGGATATGAATCTGGTTTGTTGTGGAGATGAAGCTGGCATGTTGTGGATATGAAGCTAGTGTGTTGGGGATATGAAACTGGCGTGTTGTGGATATGAAGCTGGCGTTTTGTTAGTATGAAACTGGTTTGTTATTGGTATGAAGCTGTTGTATTGTTGTTACGAAGCCAGTGTGTTGTGGATGTGAAGCTGGTGTGGTCTGGATGTGAAGCTGGTGTGTTGTGGATATGAAGCTGGTGTGTTGTGAATATGAAGCTGGTATGTAGTGGATATGCAGCTGTTGTGTTGTGGATATGAAGCTGGTGTGCTGTGGATATGAAGCTGGTGTGTTGTGGATATGAAGTTGGTGTGTTGTGGGTATGAAGCTGGTGTGTTGTGGGTATGAAGCTGGTGTGTTGTGGAATTGAAGCTGGTGTGTTGTGGATGTGAAGCTGGCGTGTTGTGGATATAAAGCTGGCGTGTTGTGGTTATGAAGCTGGCGTGTTGTGGATATAAAGCTGGCGTGTTGTGGATATGAAGCTGGTGTGTTGTGGAAATGAAGCTGGTGTGTTGAGGATATGGAGCTGGTGTGTTGAGGATATGGAGCTGGTGTGTTGTGGATATGGAGCTGGTGTGTTGTGGATATGAAGCTGGTGTGTTGTGGATATGAAGCTGGTGTGTTGAGGATATGGAGCTGGTGTGTTGTGGATATGGAGCTGGTGTGTTGTGGATATGAAGCTGGTATGTTGTGGAAATGAAGCTGGTGTGTTGTGGATATGGAGCTGGTGTGTTGAGGATATGGAGCTGGTGTGTTGTGGATATGAAGCTGGTATGTTGTGGAGATGAAGCTGGTGTGTTGTGGATATGAAGCTGGCGTGTTGCGGATATGAAGCTGGCATGTTGTGGATATGACGCTGGTGTGTTGTGGTTATGAAGCTGTTGTGTTGTGGATATGACGCTGGCGTATTGTGGATATGACGCTGGTGTGTTGTGGGTATTAAGCTGGTGTGTTGTGGGTAGAATCTAGGGTGGTGTAGTGATACAGCTGGTGTGTTTTGGATATGAAGCTGGCGTGTTGTGGTGATACAACTGGGTTTTTATGGATCGGGAGCTGATGTGTTGCGGATATGAAGCTGGCGTGTTGTGGATAAGAAGTTGGCATGTTTTGGATATGAAACTGGCGTGTTGTGGATCTGAAGCTGGCGTGTTATGGATATGACAGTGGTCTTTTGAGGATATAGAGCTGGCGTGTTGTGGATATGATGCTGGCGTGTTGTGGTTATAGAGCTAGTTTGTTGTGGATATGAAGCTGGTGTGTTGTGGATATGAAGCTGGGGTGTTGTGGATATGAAGCTGGCGTGTTGTGGATATGAAGCTGGTGTGTTGTGGATATGACGCTGGTGTGTTGTGGATATGGAGCTGGTGTGTTGTGTATATGAAGCTGGTATGTTGTGGAGATGAAGCTGGTGTGTTGTGATTATGAAGCTGGTGTGTTGTGGTTATGAAGCTGGTGTGTTGTGGTTATGAAGCTGGTGTGTTGTGGATATGAAGCTGGTATGTTGTGGAGATGAAGCTGGTGTGTTGTGGATATGAAGCTGGTGTGTTGTGGGTATGAAGCTGGTGTGTTGTGGTTATGAAGCTGGTGTGTTGTGGATGTGAAGCTGGTATGTTGCGGATATGACGCTGGTGTGTTGTGGTTATGAAGCTGGTGTGTTGTGGATATGACGCTGGTGTGTTGTGGGTATTAAGCTGGTGTGTTGTGGGTAGAATCTGGGGTTGTGTAGTGATACAGCTGGTGTGTTTTGGATATGAAGCTGGCGTGTTGTGGTGATACAACTGGGTTTTTATGGATCGGGAGCTGATGTGTTGCGGATATGAAGCTGGCGTGTTGTGGATAAGAAGTTGGCATGTTTTGGATATGAAACTGGCGTGTTGTGGATCTGAAGCTGGCGTGTTATGGATATGACAGTGGTCTTTTGAGGATATAGAGCTGGCGTGTTGTGGATATGATGCTGGCGTGTTGTGGTTATATAGCTAGTGTATTGTGGATATGAAGCTGGCGTGTTATGGATATGAAGCTGGCGTGTTGTGAGAATGAAACTGGTGTGTTCTGGATATGAATCTGGTTTGTTGTGGAGATGAAGCTGGCATGTTGTGGATATGAAGCTAGTGTGTTGGGGATATGAAACTGGCGTGTTGTGGATATGAAGCTGGCGTTTTGTTAGTATGAAACTGGTTTGTTATTGGTATGAAGCTGTTGTATTGTTGTTACGAAGCCAGTGTGTTGTGGATGTGAAGCTGGTGTGGTCTGGATGTGAAGCTGGTGTGTTGTGGATATGAAGCTGGTGTGTTGTGGATATGAAGCTGGTATGTAGTGGATATGCAGCTGTTGTGTTGTGGATATGAAGCTGGTGTGCTGTGGATATGAAGCTGGTGTGTTGTGGATATGAAGTTGGTGTGTTGTGGGTATGAAGCTGGTGTGTTGTGGGTATGAAGCTGGTGTGTTGTGGAATTGAAGCTGGTGTGTTGTGGATGTGAAGCTGGCGTGTTGTGGATATAAAGCTGGCGTGTTGTGGTTGTAGAGCTGGTGTGTTTTGGATATGAAGCTGGTGTGTTGTGGAAATGAAGCTGGTGTGTTGAGGATATGGAGCTGGTGTGTTGAGGATATGGAGCTGGTGTGTTGTGGATATGGAGCTGGTGTGTTGTGGATATGAAGCTGGTGTGTTGTGGATATGGAGCTGGTGTGTTGAGGATATGGAGCTGGTGTGTTGTGGATATGGAGCTGGTGTGTTGTGGATCTGAAGCTGGTGTGTTGTGGAAATGAAGCTGGTGTGTTGAGGATATGAAGCTGGTATGTTGTGGAGATGAAGCTGGTGTGTTGTGGATATGAAGCAGGTGTGTTGCGGATATGAAGCTGGCATGTTGTGGATATGACGCTGGTGTATTGTGGTTATGAAGCTGGTGTGTTGTGGATATGATGCTAGCGTATTGTGGATATGACGCTGGTGTGTTGTGGGTATTAAGCTGGTGTGTTGTGGGTAGAATCTGGGGTGGTGTAGTGATACAGCTGGTGTGTTGCGGATATGAAGCTGGCGTGTTGTGGATAAGAAGTTGGCATGTTTTGGATATGAAACTGGCGTGTTGTGGATCTGAAGCTGGCGTGTTATGGATATGACAGTGGTCTTTTGAGGATATAGAGCTGGCGTGTTGTGGATATGATGCTGGCGTGTTGTGGTTATAGAGCTAGTGTGTTGTGGATATGAAGCTGGCGTGTTGTGGATATGAAGCTGGCGTGTTGTGGGAATGAAACCGGTGTGTTCTGGATATGAATCTGTTGTGGATATGAAACTGGCGTGTTGTGGATATGAAGCTGGCGTTTTGTTAGTATGAAACTGGTTTGTTATTGGTATGAAGCTGTTGTATTGTTGTTACGAAGCCAGTGTGTTGTGGATGTGAAGCTGGTGTGGTCTGGATATGAAGCTGGTGTGTTGTGGATATGAAGCTGGTGTGTTGTGGATATTAAGCTGGTGTGTTGTGGATATGAAGCTGGTGTGTTGTGGGTATGAAGCTGGTGTGTTGTGGTTACGAAGCTGGTGTGTTGTGGATATTAAGCTGGTGTGTTGTGGATATGGAGCTGGTGTGTTGAGGATATGGAGCTGGTGTGTTGTGGATATGGAGCTGGTGTGTTGTGGATATGAAGCTGGTGTGTTGTGGGTATGGAGCTGGCGTGTTGAGGATATGGAGCTGGTGTGTTGTGGATATGAAGCTGGCGTGTTGCGGATATGAAGCTGGCATGTTGTGGATATGACGCTGGTGTGTTGTGGTTATGAAGCTGGTGTGTTGTGGATATGACGCTGGCGTATTGTGGATATGACGCTGGTGTGTTGTGGGTATTAAGCTGGTGTGTTGTGGGTAGAATCTGGGGTGGTGTAGTGATACAGCTGGTGTGTTTTGGATATGAAGCTGGCGTGTTGTGGTGATACAACTGGGTTTTTATGGATCGGGAGCTGATGTGTTGCGGATATGAAGCTGGCGTGTTGTGGATAAGAAGTTGGCATGTTTTGGATATGAAACTGGCGTGTTGTGGATCTGAAGCTGGCGTGTTATGGATATGACAGTGGTCTTTTGAGGATATAGAGCTGGCGTGTTGTGGATATGATGCTGGCGTGTTGTGGTTATAGAGCTAGTGTATTGTGGATATGAAGCTGGTGTGTTGTGGATATGAAGCTGAGGTGTTGTGGATATGAAGCTGGTGTGTTGTGGATATGAAGCTGGCGTGTTGTGGATATGAAGCTGGTGTGTTGTGGATATGACGCTGGTGTGTTGTGGATATGGAGCTGGTGTGTTGTGTATATGAAGCTGGTATGTTGTGGAGATGAAGCTGGTGTGTTGTGATTATGAAGCTGGTGTGTTGTGGTTATGAAGCTGGTGTGTTGTGGTTATGAAGCTGGTGTGTTGTGGATATGAAGCTGGTATGTTGTGGAGATGAAGCTGGTGTGTTGTGGATATGAAGCTGGTGTGTTGTGGATATGAAGCTGGTGTGTTGTGGTTATGAAGCTGGTGTGTTGTGGTTATGAAGCTGGTGTGTTGTGGATGTGAAGCTGGTATGTTGCGGATATGACGCTGGTGTGTTGTGGTTATGAAGCTGGTGTGTTGTGGATATGACGCTGGTGTGTTGTGGGTATTAAGCTGGTGTGTTGTGGGTAGAATCTGGGGTGGTGTAGTGATACAGCTGGTGTGTTTTGGATATGAAGCTGGCGTGTTGTGATACAACTGGGTTTTTATGGATCGGGAGCTGATGTGTTGCGGATATGAAGCTGGCGTGTTGTGGATAAGAAGTTGGCATGTTTTGGATATGAAACTGGCGTGTTGTGGATCTGAAGCTGGCGTGTTATGGATATGACAGTGGTCTTTTGAGGATATAGAGCTGGCGTGTTGTGGATATGAAGCTGGCGTGTTGTGGTTATATAGCTAGTGTATTGTGGATATGAAGCTGGCGTGTTATGGATATGAAGCTGGCGTGTTGTGAGAATGAAACTGGTGTGTTCTGGATATGAATCTGGTTTGTTGTGGAGATGAAGCTGGCATGTTGTGGATATGAAGCTAGTGTGTTGGGGATATGAAACTGGCGTGTTGTGGATATGAAGCTGGCGTGTTGTGGTTATAGAGCTAGTGTGTTGTGGATATGAAGCTGGCGTGTTGTGGATATGAAGCTGGCGTGTTGTGGGAATGAAACCGGTGTCTTCTGGATATGAATCTGTTGTGGATATGAAGCTGGCATGTTGTGGATATGAAGCTAGTGTGTTGGGGATATGAAACTGGCGTGTTGTGGATATGAAGCTGGCGTTTTGTTAGTATGAAACTGGTTTGTTATTGGTATGAAGCTGTTGTATTGTTGTTACGAAGCCAGTGTGTTGTGGATGTGAAGCTGGTGTGGTCTGGATATGAAGCTGTTGTGTTGTGGATATGAAGCTGGTGTGTTGTGGATATTAAGCTGGTGTGTTGTGGATATGAAGCTGGTGTGTTGTGGATATTAAGCTGGTGTGTTGTGGATATGAAGCTGGTGTGTTGTGGGTATGAAGCTGGTGTGTTGTGGTTACGAAGCTGGTGTGTTGTGGATATTAAGCTGGTGTGTTGTGGATATGGAGCTGGTGTGTTGAGGATATGGAGCTGGTGTGTTGTGGATATGGAGCTGGTGTGTTGTGGATGTGAAGCTGGTGTGGTCTGGATGTGAAGCTGGTGTGTTGTGGATATGAAGCTGGTGTGTTGTGGATATGAAGCTGGTATGTAGTGGATATGCAGCTGTTGTGTTGTGGATATGAAGCTGGTGTGCTGTGGATATGAAGCTGGTGTGTTGTGGATATGAAGCTGGTGTGTTGTGGGTATGAAGCTGGTGTGTTGTGAGTATGAAGCTGGTGTGTTGTGGAATTGAAGCTGGTGTGTTGTGGATGTGAAGCTGGCGTGTTGTGGATATAAAGCTGGCGTGTTGTGGTTGTAGAGCTGGTGTGTTTTGGATATGAAGCTGGTGTGTTGTGGAAATGAAGCTGGTGTGTTGAGGATATGGAGCTGGTGTGTTGTGGATATGAAGCTGGTGTGTTGTGGAAATGAAGCTGGTGTGTTGAGGATATGGAGCTCGTGTGTTGTGGATATGGAGCTGGTGTGTTGTGGATATGAAGCTGGTATGCTGTGGAAATGAAGCTGGTGTGTTGTGGATATGGAGCTGGTGTGTTGAGGATATGGAGCTGGTGTGTTGTGGATATGGAGCTGGTGTGTTGTGGATCTGAAGCTGGTGTGTTGTGGATATGGAGCTGGTGTGTTGTGGATCTGAAGCTGGTGTGTTGTGGATATGAAGCTGGTGTGTTGTGGATATGAAGCTGGTGTGTTGTGGATATGAAGCTGGTGTGTTGTGGGTATGAAGCTGGTGTGTTGTGGTTACGAAGCTGGTGTGTTGTGGATATTAAGCTGGTGTGTTGTGGATATGGAGCTGGTGTGTTGAGGATATGGAGCTGGTGTGTTGTGGATATGGAGCTGGTGTGTTGTGGATGTGAAGCTGGTGTGGTCTGGATGTGAAGCTGGTGTGTTGTGGATATGAAGCTGGTATGTTGTGGATATGAAGCTGGTATGTAGTGGATATGCAGCTGTTGTGTTGTGGATATGAAGCTGGTGTGCTGTGGATATGAAGCTGGTGTGTTGTGGATATGAAGCTGGTGTGTTGTGGGTATGAAGCTGGTGTGTTGTGAGTATGAAGCTGGTGTGTTGTGGAATTGAAGCTGGTGTGTTGTGGATGTGAAGCTGGCGTGTTGTGGATATAAAGCTGGCGTGTTGTGGTTGTAGAGCTGGTGTGTTTTGGATATGAAGCTGGTGTGTTGTGGAAATGAAGCTGGTGTGTTGAGGATATGGAGCTGGTGTGTTGTGGATATGAAGCTGGTGTGTTGTGGAAATGAAGCTGGTGTGTTGAGGATATGGAGCTCGTGTGTTGTGGATATGGAGCTGGTGTGTTGTGGATATGAAGCTGGTATGCTGTGGAAATGAAGCTGGTGTGTTGTGGATATGGAGCTGGTGTGTTGAGGATATGGAGCTGGTGTGTTGTGGATATGGAGCTGGTGTGTTGTGGATCTGAAGCTGGTGTGTTGTGGATATGGAGCTGGTGTGTTGTGGATCTGAAGCTGGTGTGTTGTGGAAATGAAGCTGGCATGTGGATATGACGCTGGTGTGTTGTGGATCTGAAGCTGGTGTGTTGTGGAAATGAAGCTGGTGTGTTGTGGATATGAAGCTGGTGTGTTGCGGATATGAAGCTGGCATGTTGTGGATATGACGCTGGTGTGTTGTGGTTATGAAGCTGGTGTGTTGTGGATATGATGCTAGCGTATTGTGGATATGACGCTGGTGTGTTGTGGGTATTAAGCTGGTGTGTTGTGGGTAGAATCTGGGGTGGTGTAGTGATACAGCTGGTGTGTTGCGGATATGAAGCTGGCGTGTTGTGGATAAGAAGTTGGCATGTTTTGGATATGAAACTGGCGTGTTGTGGATCTGAAGCTGGCGTGTTATGGATATGACAGTGGTCTTTTGAGGATATAGAGCTGGCGTGTTGTGGATATGATGCTGGCGTGTTGTGGTTATAGAGCTAGTGTGTTGTGGATATGAAGCTGGCGTGTTGTGGATATGAAGCTGGCGTGTTGTGGGAATGAAACCGGTGTCTTCTGGATATGAATCTGTTGTGGATATGAAGCTGGCATGTTGTGGATATGAAGCTAGTGTGTTGGGGATATGAAACTGGCGTGTTGTGGATATGAAGCTGGCGTTTTGTTAGTATGAAACTGGTTTGTTATTGGTATGAAGCTGTTGTATTGTTGTTACGAAGCCAGTGTGTTGTGGATGTGAAGCTGGTGTGGTCTGGATATGAAGCTGTTGTGTTGTGGATATGAAGCTGGTGTGTTGTGGATATTAAGCTGGTGTGTTGTGGATATGAAGCTGGTGTGTTGTGGATATGAAGCTGGTGTGTTGTGGATATTAAGCTGGTGTGTTGTGGATATGAAGCTGGTGTGTTGTGGGTATGAAGCTGGTGTGTTGTGGTTACGAAGCTGGTGTGTTGTGGATATTAAGCTGGTGTGTTGTGGATATGGAGCTGGTGTGTTGAGGATATGGAGCTGGTGTGTTGTGGATATGGAGCTGGTGTGTTGTGGATATGAAGCTGGTGTGTTGTGGGTATGGAGCTGGTGTGTTGAGGATATGGAGCTGGTGTGTTGTGGATATGGAGCTGGTATGTTGTGGAAATGAAGCTGGTGTGTTGTGGATATGGAGCTGGTGTGTTGAGGATATGGAGCTGGTGTGTTGAGGATATGGAGCTGGTGTGTTGTGGATATGAAGCTGGTATGTTGTGGAGATGAAGCTGGTGTGTTGTGGATATGAAGCTGGTGTGTTGCGGATATGAAGCTGGCGTATTGTGGATATGACGCTGGTGTATTGTGGGTATTAAGCTGGTGTGTTGTGGGTAGAATCTAGGGTGGTGTAGTGATACAGCTGGTGTGTTTTGGATATGAAGCTGGCGTGTTGTGGTGATACAACTGGGTTTTTATGGATCGGGAGCTGATGTGTTGCGGATATGAAGCTGGCGTGTTGTGGATAAAAAGTTGGCATGTTTTGGATATGAAACTGGCGTGTTGTGGATCTGAAGCTGGCATGTTATGGATATGACAGTGGTCTTTTGAGGATATAGAGCTGGCGTGTTGTGGATATGATGCTGGCGTGTTGTGGTTAAAGAGCTAGTGTGTTGTGGATATGAAGCTGGCGTGTTGTGGATATGAAGCTGCCGTGTTGTGGATATGAAGCTGGCGTGTTGTGGGAATGAAACTGGTGTGTTCTGGATATGAATCTGTTGTTGTGGATATGAAGCTGGCATGTTGTGGATATGAAGCTAGTGTGTTGGGGATATGAAACTGGCGTGTTGTGGATATGAAGCTGGCGTTTTGTTCGTATGAAACTGGTTTGTTATTGGTATGAAACTGTTGTATTGTTGTTACGAAGCCAGTGTGTTGTGGATGTGAAGCTGGTGTGGTCTGGATATGAAGCTGGTGTGTTGTGGATATGAAGATGGTGTGTTGTGGTTTTGAAGCTGGTGTGTTGTGGTTATGAAGCTGGTGTGTTGTGGATATGAAGCTGGTGTGTTGTGGATGTGAAGCTGGTATGTTGTGGATATGACGCTGGTCTTTTGTGGGTATGAAGCTGGTGTGTTGTGAATATGAAGCTGGGATGGTGTAGTGATACAGCTGGTGTGTTGTGGATATGGTGCTGGTGTGTTGTGGATATGAAGCTGTTGTGTTGTGGGTATGAAGCTGGTGTGTTGTGGATATGAAGCTGGTGTGTTGTGGATATGGAGCTGGTGTGTTGAGGATATGGAGCTGGTGTGTTGTGGATATGAAGCTGGTATGTTGTGGAGATGAAGCTGGTGTGTTGCGGATATGAAGCTGGTGTGTTGCGGATATGAAGCTGGCGTATTGTGGATATGACGCTGGTGTGTTGTGGGTATTAAGCTGGTGTGTTGTGGGTAGAATCTAGGGTGGTGTAGTGATACAGCTGGTGTGTTTTGGATATGAAGCTGGCGTGTTGTGGTGATACAACTGGGTTTTTATGGATCGGGAGCTGATGTGTTGCGGATATGAAGCTGGCGTGTTGTGGATAAAAAGTTGGCATGTTTTGGATATGAAACTGGCGTGTTGTGGATCTGAAGCTGGCGTGTTATGGATATGACAGTGGTCTTTTGAGGATATAGAGCTGGCGTGTTGTGGATATGATGCTGGCGTGTTGTGGTTAAAGAGCTAGTGTGTTGTGGATATGAAGCTGGCGTGTTGTGGATATGAAGCTGCCGTGTTGTGGATATGAAGCTGGCGTGTTGTGGGAATGAAACTGGTGTGTTCTGGATATGAATCTGTTGTTGTGGATATGAAGCTGGCATGTTGTGGATATGAAGCTAGTGTGTTGGGGATATGAAACTGGCGTGTTGTGGATATGAAGCTGGCGTTTTGTTCGTATGAAACTGGTTTGTTATTGGTATGAAACTGTTGTATTGTTGTTACGAAGCCAGTGTGTTGTGGATGTGAAGCTGGTGTGGTCTGGATATGAAGCTGGTGTGTTGTGGATATGAAGCTGGTGTGTTGTGGATATGAAGCTGGTGTGTTGTGGATGTGAAGCTGGTATGTTGTGGATATGACGCTGGTCTTTTGTGTGTATGAAGCTGGTGTGTTGTGAATATGAAGCTGGGATGGTGTAGTGATACAGCTGGTGTGTTGTGGATATGAAACTGGCATGTTGTGGTGATACAACTGGGTTTTTTGGATAGGGAACTGATGTGTTGTGGATATGAAGCTGGCGTGTTGTGGGTATGAAGCTGGCATGTTGTGGATATGACGCTGGTCTTTTGTGGATATAGAGCTGGCGTGTTGTGGATATGAAGCTGGCGTGTTGTGGATACAACTGGGTTTTTATGGATAGGGAGCTGATGTGTTGCGGATATGAAGCTGGCGTGTTGTGGATATGAAGCTGGCGTGTTATGGATATGACAGTGGTCTTTTGAGGAGATAGAGCTGGCGTGTTGTGGATATGATGCTGGCGTGTTGTGGTTATAGAGCTAGTGTGTTGTGGATATGAAGCTGGCGTGTTATGCATATGAAGCTGGCGTGTTGTGGGAATGAAACTGGTGTGTTCTGGATATGAGTCTGGTTTGTTGTGGATATGAAGCTAGTGTGTTGGGGATATGAAACTGGCGTGTTGTGGATATGAAGCTGGCGTTTTGTTAGTAAGAAAATGGTTTGTTATTGGTATGAAGGTGTTGTATTGTTGTTACGAAGCCGGTGTGTTGTGGATGTGAAGCTGGTGTGGTCTGGATATGAAGCTGGTGTGTTGTGGATATGAAGCTGGCATGTCCTGGATATGAAGCTAGCGTGTTGTGGATTTGAAGCTGGTGTGTTGCAGTTATGAAGCTGTTGTGTTGTGGATATGAAGCTGGCGTGTTGTGGGTATGAAGCTGGTGTGCTGTGGATACAAAGCTGGCATGTTGTGGATATGACGCTGGTCTTTTGTGGATATAGAGCTGGCGTGTTGTGGATATGAAGCTGGTGTGTTGTGGTTATGAATCTGGTGTGTTGTGGATATGAAGCTGGCATGTTGTGGATATGAAGCTAGTGTGTTGTGGATATGAAGCTAGTGTGTTGTGGATATGAAGCTGGCGTGTTGTTGATATGAATCTGGTGTGTTTTCGATATGAAGCTGGCGTGTTGTGGATATGAAGCTGGCATGTTGTGAATATGAAGCTGGCGTGTTGTTGATATGAAGCTGGTGTGTTGTGGATATGAAGCTGGCGTGTTGTGAGTATGAAACTGGTTTGTTGTTGGTATGAAGCTGCTGTAATGTTGTTACGAAGCCAGTGTGTTGTGGATGTGAAGCTGGCGTGTTGTGGATATAAAGCTGGCGTGTTGTGGATATGAAGCTGGTGTGTTGTGGATATAGAGCTGGTGTGTTGTGGTTATAGAGCTGGTGTGTTGTGGATATGAAGCTGGTGTGTTGTGGATGTGAAGCTGGTGTGTTGTGGATGTGAAGCTGGTGTGTTGTGGTTATAGAGCTGGCGTGTTGTTGATATGAAGCTGTTGTGTGTGGATATGAAGCTGGCGTGTTGTGGATATGAAACTAGCCTGTTGTGGGTAAGAAGCTGGTTTGTTGTGGATATGAAGCTGGCGTGTTGTATTTCTAGAACTGGTGTGTTGTGGATATGAAGCTGGCATGTTGTGGATCTCGAGCTGGTGTGTTGAGGATATGAAGCTGGTGTGTTGTGGATATGGAGCTGGTGTGTTGTGGATATGAAGCTGGCATTGTGTGGATATGAAAGTGGTCTGTTGTGGGTATGCAGCTGGTGTGTTGTGGATATGAAGCTGGCGTCTTTTGGATATGAAGCTAGTGTGTTGTGGATATGCAGCTGGCATGTTGTGGATATGAAGCTGGCATGTGAATATGAAGCTGGCATTTTGTGGATATGAAACTGGCATGTTGTGAATATGAAGCTGGCGTTTTGTGGATATGAAGCTGGTGTGTTTTGGATATGAAGCTGGCATGTTGTGGATATGAAGCTGGCATGTTGTGGAGGTGAAGCTGGTGTGTTGTGGATATGACGCTGGTGTGTTGTGGATATGAAGCTAGTGTGTTGTGGATATGCAGCTGGCATGTTGCGGATATGAAGCTAGCGTGTTGTGGATATGAAGCTGGCGTGTTGTGGATATGAAGCTGGCGTGTTGTGGATATGTAGCTGGTGTGTTGTGGATATGAAGCTAGTGTGTTGTGGATATGAAGCTGGTGTGTTATGGATATGAATCTGGCGTATTGTGGATATGAAGCTAGTGTGTTGTGGATATAAAGCTGGCTTGTTGTGGATATGAAGCTGTTGTGTTTTGGATATAAAGCTAGCGTGTTGTGGATATGAAGCTAGTGTGTTGTGGATATGAAGCTGGTGTATTTTGGATAGAAGTTGGTGTGTTGTAGTGATAGAGCTGGTGTGTTTTGGATATGAAGCTGGCGTGTTGTGGTTATACAGCTGGGTTTTTTTTGGATATGGAGCTGCCGTATTGTGGATATGAAGCTGGCATGTTGTGGATACAAAGCTGGCGTGTTGTGGTTATGAAGCTGGCGTGTTGAGGATATGAAGCCGGCGTGCTGTGGATATGGAGCTGGTGTGTTGCAGTTATGAAGATGTTGTGTGGTGGATATGAAGCTGGTGTATTGTGGATATGAAACTGGTGTGTTGTGGATATAAAGCTGGTGTGTTGTGGATATGAAACTGGTGTGTTGTGGATAGGAAGCTGCTGTGTTGTGTATATTTGATCTGTTGTGTGTGGATATGAAGCTTGCGTCTTGTGGATATGAAGCTGTTGTGTGTGGATATGGAGCTGGTGTGTTGTGGTTATGAAGCGGGCGTGTTGTGGTTTTGAACCTGACATGTTGTGGTTTTGAAGCTGGCGTGTTATGGATATTACGCTGGTGTGTTGTGGATATGAAGCTGGCATGTTGTGGATACGAAGCTGGCGTGTTGTGGTTATGAAGCTGGCGTGTTGAGGATATGAAGCTGGCGTGCTGTGGATATGAAGCTGGTGTGTTGCAGTTATGAAGATGTTGTGTTGTGGATATAAAGCTGGTGTGTTGTGGATATGAAACTGGCGTGTTGTGGATAGGAAGCTGCTGTGTTGTGGATATGAATTGAGTGTGTTGTGGATATGAAGCTGGCATGTTGTGGTTATGAAGCTGTTGTGTGTGGATATGAAGATGGCATGTTGTGGATATGAAACTGGTCTGTTGTGGGTATGAAGCTGGCGTGTTGTGTATATTTGATCTGTTGTGTGTGGATATGAAGCTTGCGTGTTGTGGATATGAAGCTGTTGTGTGTGGATATTGAGCTGGTGTGTTGTGGTTTTGAAGCTGGCGTGTTGTGGTTATGAAGCTGGCGTGTTATGGATATTACGCTGGTGTGTTGTGGATATGAAGCTGGCATGTTGTGGATATGAAAGTGGTCTGTTGTGGGTATGCAGCTGGTGTGTTGTGGATATGAAGCTGTTGTGTGTGGATATGAAGCTGGCCTGTTGTGGGTAAGAAGCAGGGGTGTTGTGGGTATGAAGCTGGTGTGTTGTGGATATGAAGCTGGTGTGTTGTGGGTTTGAAGCTGATGTGTTGTTGATATGAAGCTGGTGTGTCGTGGATATGAAGCTAGTGTGTTGTGGATATGCAGCTGGCATGTTGTGGATATGAAGCTGGCATGTTGTGGATATGAAGCTGGCGTGTTGTGGATATGAAGCTGGCACGTTGTGGATATGAAGCTGGGGCGTGTTGTGGATATGAAGCTAGTGTGTTGTGGATATGAAGCTGGTGTGTTTTGGATATGAATCTGGAGTGTTGTGGATCTGAAGCTGTTGTGTTTTGGATATGAAGCTAGCGTGTTGTGGATATGAAGCTAGTGTGTTGTGGATATGAAGCTGGTGTGTTGTGGATATGAAGCTGTTGTGCTTTGGATATGAAGCTGGCGTGTTGTGGATATGAAGCTGGTGTGTTGTGGATATTAAGCTGGTGTGTTGTTAATATGAAGCTGGTGTGTTGTGGATATTAAGCTGGTGTGTTGTGGATATGAAGCTGGTGTGTTGTGTATATGGAGCTGGTGTGTTGTGGATATGGAGCTGGTGTGTTGTGGATATGAAGCTGGTGTGTTGTGGATATGAAGCTGGTGTGTTTTGGTTATGAAACTCGTGTGTTGTGGTTATGAAGCTGGTGTGTAGCGGATATGAATCTGGTGTGTTTTGGATATGAAGCTGGCATGTTGTGGATATGAAGCTGGCGTGTTGTGGATATGAAGCTGGCGTGTTGTGGATATGAAGCTGGCATTTTGTGGATAAGAAGCTGGCGTGTTGTGTATATTTGATCTGTTGTGTGTGGATATGAAGCTTGCGTGTTGTGGATATGAAGCTGTTGTGTGTGGATATGGAGCTGGTGTGTTGTGGTTATGAAGCGGGCGTGTTGTGGTTTTGAACCTGACACGTGGTTTTGAAGCTGGTGTGTTGTGGTTATGAAGCTGGCGTGTTATGGATATTACGCTGGTGTGTTGTGGATATGAAGCTGGCGTTTGTGGATATGAAAGTGGTCTGTTGTGGGTATGAAGCTGGTGTGTTGTGGATATGAAGCTGTTGTGTGTGGATATGAAGCTGGCGTGTTGTGGATATGAAACTGGCCTGTTGTGGGTAAGAAGCTGGGGTGTTGTGGGAATGAAGCTGGTGTGTTGTGGGTTTGAAGCTGGTGTGTTGTGGGTTTGAAGCTGGTGTGTTGTTGATATGAAGCTCTTGTGTTGTGGATATGGAGCTGGTGTGTTGTGGATATGGAGCTGGTGTGTTGTGGATATGAAGCTGGTGTGTTGTGGATATGAAGCTGGGGTGTTGTGGATATGAAGCTGGGGTGTTGTGGATATGAAGCTGGCGTGTTGTGGATATGAAGCTGGCGTGTTGTGGATATGAAGCTGGCGTGTTGTGGATATGGAGCTGGTGTGTTGTGGATATGACGCTGGTGTGTTGTGGATATGGAGCTGGTGTGTTGTGTATATGAAGCTGGCATGTTGTGAATATGAAGCTGGCGTGTTGTTGATATGAAGCTGGTGTGTTGTGGATATGCAGCTGGCGTGTTGTGCGTATGAAACTGGTTTGTTGTTGGTATGAAGCTGCTGTAATGTTGTTACGACGCCGGTGTGTTGTGGATGTGTAGCTGGCGTGTTGTGGATATGAAGCTGGTGTGTTGTGGATATAGAGCTGGTGTGTTGTGGATATGAAGCTGGTGTGTTGTGGTTATGAAGCTGGTGTGTTGTGGATATGAAGCTGTTGTGTTTTGGATGTGAAGCTGGTGTGTTGTGGATATGAAGCTGGTGTGTTGTGGTTATAGTGCTGGCGTGTTGTTGATATGAAGCTGGTGTGTTGTGGATATGAAGCTGGCGTGTTGTGAGTATGAAACTGGTTTGTTGTTGGTATGAAGCTGCTGTAATGTTGTTACGAAGCCAGTGTGTTGTGGATGTGAAGCTGGCGTGTTGTGGATATAAAGCTGGTGTGTTGTGGATATGAAGCTGGTGTGTTGTGGATGTGAAGCTGGTGTGTTGTGGATATGGAGCTGGTGTGTTGTGGATATGGAGCTGGTGTGTTGTGGATGTGAAGCTGGTGTGTTGTGGATATGAAGCTGGTGTGTTGTGGATGTGAAGCTGGTGTGTTGCGGATGTGAAGCTGGTGTGTTGCGGATATGACGCTGGTGTGTTGTGGTTATGAAGCTGGTGTGTTGTGGATATGACGCTGGCGTGTTGTAGATATGAAGCTGGTGTGTTGTGGGTAAGAAGCTGGGGTGTTGTGGGTCTGACGCTGGCGTGTTGTGGTGATAGAGCTGGTGTGTTGTGGATATGAAACTGGTCTGTTGTGGGTATGAAGCTGGCGTGTTGTGTATATTTGATCTGTTGTGTGTGGATATGAAGCTTGCGTGTTGTGGATATGAAGCTGTTGTGTGTGGATATGGAGCTGGTGTGTTGTGGTTATGAAGCGGGCGTGTTGTGGTTTTGAACCTGACATGTTGTGGTTTTGAAGCTGGCGTGTTGTGGTTATGAAGCTGGCGTGTTATGGATATTACGCTGGTGTGTTGTGGATATGAAGCTGGCATGTTGTGGATATGAAATTGGTCTGTTGTGGGTATGCAGCTGGTGTGTTGTGGATATGAAGCTGTTGTGTGTGGATATGAAGCTGGCGTGTTGTGGATATGAAACTAGCCTGTTGTGGGTAAGAAGCTGGTTTGTTGTGGATATGAAGCTGGCGTGTTGTATTTCTAGAACGGGTGTGTTGTGGATATGAAGCTGGCATGTTGTGGATCTCGAGCTGGTGTGTTGAGGATATGAAGCTGGTGTGTTGTGGATATGGAGCTGGTGTGTTGTGGATATGAAGCTGGCATTGTGTGGATATGAAAGTGGTCTGTTGTGGGTATGCAGCTGGTGTGTTGTGGATATGAAGCTGGCGTCTTGTGGATATGAAGCTAGTGTGTTGTGGATATGAAGCTGGCATGTTGTGAATATGAAGCTGGCATTTTGTGGATATGAAGCTGGCATGTTGTGAATATGAAGCTGGCGTTTTGTGGATATGAAGCTGGTGTGTTTTGGATATGAAGCTGGCATGTTGTGGATATGAAGCTGGCATGTTGTGGAGGTGAAGCTGGTGTGTTGTGGATATGACGCTGGTGTGTTGTGGATATGAAGCTAGTGTGTTGTGGATATGCAGCTGGCATGTTGTGGATATGAAGCTAGCGTGTTGTGGATATGAAGCTGGCGTGTTGTGGATATGAAGCTGGCGTGTTGTGGATATGTAGCTGGTGTGTTGTGGATATGAAGCTAGTGTGTTGTAGATATGAAGCTGGTGTATTTTGGATATGAAGCTAGTGTGTGTGGATATGAAGCTGGCTTGTTGTGGATATGAAGCTGTTGTGTTTTGGATATGAAGCTAGCATGTTGTGGATATGAAGCTAGTGTGTTGTGGATATGAAGCTGGTGTATTTTGGATAGAAGTTGGTGTGTTGTAGTGATAGAGCTGGTGTGTTTTGGATATGAAGCTGGCGTGTTGTGGTTATACAGCTGGGTTTTTTTTGGATATGGAGCTGCCGTATTGTGGATATGAAGCTGGCATGTTGTGGATACAAAGCTGGCGTGTTGTGGTTATGAAGCTGGCGTGTTGAGGATATGAAGCCGGCGTGCTGTGGATATGAAGCTGGTGTGTTGCAGTTATGAAGATGTTGTGTGGTGGATATGAAGCTGGTGTATTGTGGATATGAAACTGGCGTGTTGTGGATAGGAAGCTGCTGTGTTGTGGTTACGAAGCTGCTGTGTTGTGGTTATGAAGCTGTTGTGTGTGGATATGAAGATGGCATGTTGTGGATATGAAACTGGTCTGTTGTGGGTATGAAGCTGGCGTGTTGTGTATATTTGATCTGTTGTGTGCGGATATGAAGCTTGCGTGTTGTGGATATGAAGCTGTTGTGTGTGGATATGGAGCTGGTGTGTTGTGGTTATGAAGCGGGCGTGTTGTGGTTTTGAACCTGACATGTTGTGGTTTTGAAGCTGGCGTGTTAAGGGTATTAGGCTGGTGCGTTGTGGATATGAAGCTGGCATGTTGTGGATACGAAGCTGGCGTGTTGTGGTTATGAAGCTGGCGTGTTGAGGATATGAAGCTGGCGTGCTGTGGATATGAAGCTGGTGTGTTGCAGTTATGAAGATGTTGTGTGGTGGATATGAAGCTGGTGTATTGTGGATATGAAACTGGTCTGTTGTGAGTAAGAAGCAGGCATGTTGTGGATATAAAGCTGGTGTGTTGTGGATATGAAACTGGCGTGTTGTGGATAGGAAGCTGCTGTGTTGTGGATATGCAGCTAGTGTGTTGTGGATATGAAGCTGGCATGTTGTGGTTATGAAGCTGTTGTGTGTGGATATGAAGATGGCATGTTGTGGATATGAAACTGGTCTGTTGTGGGTATGAAGCTGGCGTGTTGTGTATATTTGATCTGTTGTGTGTGGATATGAAGCTTGCGTGTTGTGGATATGAAGCTGTTGTGTGTGGATATGGAGCTGGTGTGTTGTGGTTATGAAGCGGGCGTGTTGTGGTTTTGAACCTGACGTTGTGGTTTTGAAGCTGGCGTGTTGTGGTTATGAAGCTGGCGTGTTATGGATATGAAGCTGGCATGTTGTGAATATGAAGCTGGCGTTTTGTGGATATGAAGCTGGTGTGTTTTGGAGATGAAGCTGGTGTGTTTTGGAGATGAAGCTGGTGTGTTTTGGATATGAAGCTGGTGTGTCTTGGATATGAAGCTGGCATGTTGTGGATATGAAGCTGGCGTGTTGTGGATATGAAACTGGCATGTTGTGGTTATGAAGCTGGCATGTTGTGGATATGAAGCTGGGGCGTGTTGTGGATATGAAGCTAGTGTGTTGTGGATATGAAGCTGGTGTGTTGTGGATATGAAGCTGGCATGTTGTGGATATGAAGCTGGCGTGTTGTGGATATGAAGCTGGGGCGTGTTGTGGATATGAAGCTGGCATGTTGTGGATATGAAGCTGGCGTGTTGTGGATCTGAAGCTGTTGTGTTTTGGATATGAAGCTAGCGTGTTGTGGATATGAAGCTAGTGTGTTGTGGATATGAAGCTGGTGTGTTGTGGATATGAAGCTGTTGTGCTTTGGATATGAAGCTGGCGTTTTGTGGATATGAAGCAGGCATGTGGTGGATATGAAGCTGGCATGTTGTGGGAATGAAACTGGTGTCTTGTGGTTATGAAACTGGTGTGTTGTGATGATGAAGCTGGTGTGTTTTGGTTATGAAACTCGTGTGTTGTGGTTATGAAGCTGGTGTGTAGCGAATATGAATCTGGTGTGTTTTGGATATGAAGCTGGCATGTTGTGGATATGAAGCTGGCGTGTTGTGGATATGAAGCTGGCGTGTGGTGGATATGAAGCTAGTGTGTTGTGGATATGAAGCTGGTATGTTGTGGATATGAAGCTGGCATTTTGTGGATAAGAAGCTGGCGTGTTGTGTATATTTGATCTGTTGTGTGTGGATATGAAGCTTGCGTGTTGTGGATATGAAGCTGTTGTGTGTGGATATGGAGCTGGTGTGTTGTGGTTATGAAGCGGGCGTGTTGTGGTTTTGAACCTGACATGTGGTTTTGAAGCTGGTGTGTTGTGGTTATGAAGCTGGCGTGTTATGGATATTACGCTGGTGTGTTGTGGATATGAAGCTTGCGTGTTGTGGATATGAAGCTGTTGTGTGTGGATATGGAGCTGGTGTGTTGTGGTTATGAAGCGGGCGTGTTGTGGTTTTGAACCTGACATGTGGTTTTGAAGCTGGTGTGTTGTGGTTATGAAGCTGGCGTGTTATGGATATTACGCTGGTGTGTTGTGGATATGAAGCTGTTGTGTGTGGATATGAAGATGGCATGTTGTGAATATGAAACTGGTCTGTTGTGGGTAAGAAGCTGGGGTGTTGTGGGTCTGACGCTGGCGTGTTGTGGTGATAGAGCTGGTGTGTTGTGGATATGAAACTGGTCTGTTGTGGGTATGAAGCTGGCGTGTTGTGTATATTTGATCTGTTGTGTGTGGATATGAAGCTTGCGTGTTGTGGATATGAAGCTGTTGTGTGTGGATATGGAGCTGGTGTGTTGTGGTTATGAAGCGGGCGTGTTGTGGTTATGAAGCTGGCGTGTTATGGATATTACGCTGGTGTGTTGTGGATATGAAGCTGGCATGTTGTGGATATGAAAGTGGTCTGTTGTGGGTATGCAGCTGGTGTGTTGTGGATATGAAGCTGTTGTGTGTGGATATGAAGCTGGCGTGTTGTGGATATGAAACTGGCATGTTGTATTTCTAGAACTGGTGTGTTGTGGATATGAAGCTAGCATGTTGTGGATCTCGAGCTGGTGTGTTGTGGATATGAAGCTGGTGTGTTGTGGATATGAAGCTGGTGTGTAGCGGATATGAATCTGGTGTGTTTTGGATATGAAGCTGGCGTGTTGTGGATATGAAGCTGGCATGTTGTGGATATGAAGCTGGCGTGTTGTGGATATGAAGCTAGTGTGTTGTGGATATGAAGCTGGCATGTTGTGTATATTTGATCTGTTGTGTGTGGATATGAAGCTTGTGTGTTGTGGATATGAAGCTGTTGTGTGTGGATATGGAGCTGGTGTGTTGTGGTTATGAAGCGGGCGTGTTGTGGTTTTGAACCTGACATGTGGTTTTGAAGCTGGCATGTTGTGGTTATGAAGCTGGCGTGTTATGGATATTACGCTGGTGTGTTGTGGATATGAAGCTGGCATTGTGTGGATATGAAAGTGGTCTGTTGTGGGTATGCAGCTGGTGTGTTGTGGATATGAAGCTGGCGTGTTGTTGATATGAAGCTAGTGTGTTGTGGATATGCAGCTGGCATTTTGTGGATATGAAGCTGGCATGTTGTGAATATGAAGCTGGCGTTTTGTGGCTATGAAGCTGGTGTGTTTTGGATATGAAGCTGGCATGTTGTGGATATGAAGCTGGCATGTTGTGGAGGTGAAGCTGGTGTGTTGTGGATATGAAGCTAGTGTGTTGTGGATATGCAGCTGGCATGTTGTGGATATGAAGCTGGCGTGTTGTGGATATGAAGCTGGCGTGTTGTGGATATGTAGCTGGTGTGTTGTGGATATGAAGCTAGTGTGTTGTGGATATGCAGCTGGCATGTTGTGGATATGAAGCTGGCGTGTTGTGGATATGTAGCTGGTCTGTTGTGGATATGAAGCTAGTGTGTTGTGGATGTGAAGCTGGTGTGTTGTGGATATGAAGCTAGTGTGTTGTGGATATGAAGCTAGCGTGTTGTGGATATGAAGCTAGTGTGTTGTGGATATGAAGCTGGTGTATTTTGGATAGAAGTTGGTGTGTTGTAGTGATAGAGCTGGTGTGTTTTGGATATGAAGCTGGCGTGTTGTGGGTATGAAGCTGGCATGTTGTGGATACAAAGCTGGCGTGTTGTGGTTATGAAGCTGGCGTGTTGAGGATATGAAGCCTGCGTGCTGTGGATATGAAGCTGGTGTGTTGCAGTTATGAAGATGTTGTGTGGTGGATATGAAGCTGGTGTATTGTGGATATGAAACTGGTGTGTTGTGGATATAAAGCTGGTGTATTGTGGATATGAAACTGGCGTGTTGTGGATAGGAAGCTGCTGTGTTGTGGATATGAAGCTGGCATGTTGTAGATATGAAGCTGCTGTGTTGTGGTTATGAAGCTGCTGTGTTGTGGTTATGAAGCTGTTGTGTGTGGATATGAAGATGGCATGTTGTGGATATGAAACTGGTCTGTTGTGGGTATGAAGCTGGCGTGTTGTGTATATTTGATCTGTTGTGTGCGGATATGAAGCTTGCGTGTTGTGGATATGAAGCTGTTGTGTGTGGATATGGAGCTGGTGTGTTGTGGTTATGAAGCGGGCGTGTTGTGGTTTTGAACCTGACATGTTGTGGTTTTGAAGCTGGCGTGTTAAGGGTATTAGGCTGGTGCGTTGTGGATATGAAGCTGGCATGTTGTGGATACGAAGCTGGCGTGTTGTGGTTATGAAGCTGGCGTGTTGAGGATATGAAGCTGGCGTGCTGTGGATATGAAGCTGGTGTGTTGCAGTTATGAAGATGTTGTGTGGTGGATATGAAGCTGGTGTATTGTGGATATGAAACTGGTCTGTTGTGAGTAAGAAGCAGGCATGTTGTGGATATAAAGCTGGTGTGTTGTGGATATGAAACTGGCGTGTTGTGGATAGGAAGCTGCTGTGTTGTGGATATGCAGCTAGTGTGTTGTGGATATGAAGCTGGCATGTTGTGGTTATGAAGCTGTTGTGTGTGGATATGAAGATGGCATGTTGTGGATATGAAACTGGTCTGTTGTGGGTATGAAGCTGGCGTGTTGTGTATATTTGATCTGTTGTGTGTGGATATGAAGCTTGCGTGTTGTGGATATGAAGCTGTTGTGTGTGGATATGGAGCTGGTGTGTTGTGGTTATGAAGCGGGCGTGTTGTGGTTTTGAACCTGACGTTGTGGTTTTGAAGCTGGCGTGTTGTGGTTATGAAGCTGGCGTGTTATGGATATGAAGCTGGCATGTTGTGAATATGAAGCTGGCGTTTTGTGGATATGAAGCTGGTGTGTTTTGGAGATGAAGCTGGTGTGTTTTGGAGATGAAGCTGGTGTGTTTTGGATATGAAGCTGGTGTGTCTTGGATATGAAGCTGGCATGTTGTGGATATGAAACTGGCATGTTGTGGTTATGAAGCTGGCATGTTGTGGATATGAAGCTGGGGCGTGTTGTGGATATGAAGCTAGTGTGTTGTGGATATGAAGCTGGTGTGATTTGTATATGAAGCTGGCATGTTGTGGATATGAAGCTGGCGTGTTGTGGATATGAAGCTGGGGCGTGTTGTGGATATGAAGCTAGTGTGTTGTGGATATTAAGCTGGTGTGTTTTGGATATGAAGCTGGCATGTTGTGGATATGAAGCTGGCATGTTGTGGATCTGAAGCTGTTGTGTTTTGGATATGAAGCTAGCGTGTTGTGGATATGAAGCTGTTGTGTGTGGATATGGAGCTGGTGTGTTGTGGTTATGAAGCGGGCGTGTTGTGGTTATGAAGCTGGCGTGTTATGGATATGAAGCTGGCATGTTGTGAATATGAAGCTGGTGTGTTGTGGATATGAAGCTGGTGTGTTTTGGAGATGAAGCTGGTGTGTTTTGGATATGAAGCTGGTGTGTCTTGGATATGAAGCTGGCATGTTGTGGATATGAAGCTGGCGTGTTGTGGATATGAAACTGGCATGTTGTGGTTATGAAGCTGGCATGTTGTGGATATGAAGCTAGTGTGTTGTGGATATGAAGCTGGTGTGTTTTGTATATGAAGCTGGCATGTTGTGGATATGAAGCTGGCGTGTTGTGGATATGAAGCTGGGGCGTGTTGTGGATATGAAGCTGGCATGTTGTGGATATGAAGCTGGCGTGTTGTGGATCTGAAGCTGTTGTGTTTTGGATATGAAGCTAGCGTGTTGTGGATATGAAGCTAGTGTGTTGTGGATATGATGCTGGTGTGTTGTGGATATGAAGCTGTTGTGCTTTGGATATGAAGCTGGCATGTTGTGGATATGAAGCTGGCACGTTGTGAATATGAAGCTGGCGTTTTGTGGATATGAAGCAGGCATGTGGTGGATATGAAGCTGGCATGTTGTGGGAATGAAACTGGTGTCTTGTGGTTATGAAACTGGTGTGTTGTGATGATGAAGCTGGTGTGTTTTGGTTATGAAACTCGTGTGTTGTGGTTATGAAGCTGGTGTGTAGCGAATATGAATCTGGTGTGTTTTGGATATGAAGCTGGCATGTTGTGGATATGAAGCTGGCGTGTTGTGGATATGAAGCTGGCGTGTGGTGGATATGAAGCTAGTGTGTTGTGGATATGAAGCTGGCATGTTGTGGATATGAAGCTGGCATTTTGTGGATAAGAAGCTGGCGTGTTGTGTATATTTGATCTGTTGTGTGTGGATATGAAGCTTGCGTGTTGTGGATATGAAGCTGTTGTGTGTGGATATGGAGCTGGTGTGTTGTGGTTATGAAGCGGGCGTGTTGTGGTTTTGAACCTGACATGTGGTTTTGAAGCTGGTGTGTTGTGGTTATGAAGCTGGCGTGTTATGGATATTACGCTGGTGTGTTGTGGATATGAAGCTGGCGTTTGTGGATGTGAAAGTGGTCTGTTGTGGGTATGAAGCTGGTGTGTTGTGGATATGAAGCTGTTGTGTGTGGATATGAAGCTGGCGTGTTGTGGATATGAAGCTGGCATGTTGTGTTTCTAGAACTGGTGTGTTGTGGATAGGAATCTGCTGTGTTGTGGATATGAAGCTGGCATGTTGTAGATATGAAGCTGTTGTGTTGTGATTATGAAGCTGCTGTGTTGTGGTTATGAAGCTGCTGTGTTGTGGTTATGAAGCTGTTGTGTTGTGATTATGAAGCTGCTGTGTTGTGGTTATGAAGCTGTTGTGTGTGGATATGAAGATGGCATGTGGATATGAAACTGGTCTGTTGTGGGTAAGAAGCTGGGGTGTTGTGGGTCTGACGCTGGCGTGTTGTGGTGATAGAGCTGGTGTGTTGTGGATATGAAACTGGTCTGTTGTGGGTATGAAGCTGGCGTGTTGTGTATATTTGATCTGTTGTGTGTGGATATGAAGCTTGCGTGTTGTGGATATGAAGCTGTTATGTGTGGATATGGAGCTGGTGTGTTGTGGTTATGAAGCGGGCGTGTTGTGGTTTTGAACCTGACATGTGGTTTTGAAGCTGGCGTGTTGTGGTTATGAAGCTGGCGTGTTATGGATATGAAGCTGGCGTTTGTGGATATGAAAGTGGTCTGTTGTGGGTATGCAGCTGGTGTGTTGTGGATATGAAGCTGGCATGTTGTGGATATGAAGCTGGCATGTTGTGGATATGAAGCTGTTGTGTGTGGATATGAAGCTGGCGTGTTGTGGATATGAAACTGGCCTGTTGTGGGTAAGAAGCTGGTGTGTTGTGGATATGAAGCTGGCATTTTGTGGATAAGCTGGCATGTAGCGGATAGGAATCTGGTGTGTTGTGGATATGAAGCTGGTGTGTTGTGGATATGAAGCTGGTGTGTGTGGATATGAAGCTGGCGTGTTGTGGATATGAAACTGGCTTGTTGTGGGTAAGAAGCTGGGGTGTTGTGGGTATGAAGCTGGTGTGTTGTGGGTTTGAAGCTGGTGTGTTGTTGATATGAAGCTGGCATGTTGTGTTTCTAGAACTGGTGTGTTGTGGATAGGAAGCTGCTGTGTTGTAGATATGAAGCTGTTGTGTTGTGATTATGAAGCTGCTGTGTTGTGGTTATGAAGCTGTTGTGTGTGGATATGAAGATGGCATGTGGATATGAAACTGGTCTGTTGTGGGTAAGAAGCTGGGGTGTTGTGGGTCTGACGCTGGCGTGTTGTGGTGATAGAGCTGGTGTGTTGTGGATATGAAACTGGTCTGTTGTGGGTATGAAGCTGGTGTGTTGTGGAGATGAAGCTGGTGTGTTGTGGATATGAAGCTGGTGTGTTGTGGATATGAAGCTGTTGTGTGTGGATATGGAGCTGGTGTGTTGTGGTTATGAAGCGGGCGTGTTGTGGTTTTGAACCTGACATGTGGTTTTGAAGCTGGCGTGTTGTGGTTATGAAGCTGGCGTGTTATGGATGTGAAGCTGGCGTTTGTGGATATGAAAGTGGTCTGTTGTGGGTATGCAGCTGGTGTGTTGTGGATATGAAGCTGTTGTGTGTGGATATGAAGCTGGCGTGTTGTGGATATGAAACTGGCCTGTTGTGGGTAAGAAGCTGGTGTGTTGTGGATATGAAGCTGGCATTTTGTGGATATGAAGCTGGCATGTTGTGAATATGAAGCTGGCGTTTTGTGGATATGAAGCTGGTGTGTTTTGGATATGAAGCTGGCATGTTGTGGATATGAAGCTGGCATGTTGTGGATATGAAGCTGGTGTGTTGTGGATATGACGCTGGTGTGTTGTGGATATGAAGCTAGTGTGTTTTGGATATGAAGCTGGCATGTTGTGGATATGAAGCTGGCATGTTGTGGATATGAAGCTGTTGTGTGTGGATATGAAGCTGGCGTGTTGTGGATATGAAACTGGCCTGTTGTGGGTAAGAAGCTGGTGTGTTGTGGATATGAAGCTGGCATTTTGTGGATAAGCTGGCATGTAGCGGATAGGAATCTGGTGTGTTGTGGATATGAAGCTGGTGTGTTTTGGATATGAAGCTGGCGTGTTGTGGTTATACAGCTGGGTTTTTTTTGGATATGGAGCTGCCGTATTGTGGATATGAAGCTGGCATGTTGTGGATACAAAGCTGGCGTTTGTGGTTATGAAGCTGGCGTGTTGAGGATATGAAGCCGGCGTGCTGTGGATATGAAGCTGGTGTGTTGCAGTTATGAAGATGTTGTGTGGTGGATATGAAGCTGTTGTGTTGTGATTATGAAGCTGCTGTGTTGTGGTTATGAAGCTGTTGTGTGTGGATATGAAGATGGCATGTGGATATGAAACTGGTCTGTTGTGGGTAAGAAGCTGGGGTGTTGTGGGTCTGACGCTGGCGTGTTGTGGTGATAGAGCTGGTGTGTTGTGGATATGAAACTGGTCTGTTGTGGGTATGAAGCTGGCATGTTGTGTATATTTGATCTGTTGTGTGTGGATATGAAGCTTGCGTGTTGTGGATATGAAGCTGTTGTGTGTGGATATGGAGCTGGTGTGTTGTGGTTATGAAGCGGGCGTGTTGTGGTTTTGAACCTGACATGTGGTTTTGAAGCTGGCGTGTTGTGGTTATGAAGCTGGCGTGTTATGGATATGAAGCTGGCGTTTGTGGATATGAAAGTGGTCTGTTGTGGGTATGCAGCTGGTGTGTTGTGGATATGAAGGTGTTGTGTGTGGATATGAAGCTGGCGTGTTGTGGATATGAAACTGGCCTGTTGTGGGTAAGAAGCTGGTGTGTTGTGGATATGAAGCTGGCATTTTGTGGATTTGAAGCTGGCATGTTGTGAATATGAAGCTGGCGTTTTGTGGATATGAAGCTGGTGTGTTTTGGATATGAAGCTGGCATGTTGTGGATATGAAGCTGGCATGTTGTGGATATGAAGCTGGTGTGTTGTGGATATGACGCTGGTGTGTTGTGGATATGAAGCTAGTGTGTTTTGGATATGAAGCTGGCATGTTGTGGATATGAAGCTGGCATGTTGTGGATATGAAGCTGTTGTGTGTGGATATGAAGCTGGCGTGTTGTGGATATGAAACTGGCCTGTTGTGGGTAAGAAGCTGGTGTGTTGTGGATATGAAGCTGGCATTTTGTGGATAAGCTGGCATGTAGCGGATAGGAATCTGGTGTGTTGTGGATATGAAGCTGGTGTGTTTTGGATATGAAGCTGGCATGTTGTGGATATGAAGCTGGTGTGTTGTGGTTATGAAGCTGGTGTGTTTTGGTTACGAAACTCGTGTTTTGTGGTTATGATGCTGGTGTGTCGTGGATATGAAGCTGGCGTGTTGTCGATATGAACCTTGCATGTTGTGGATATGAAGCTGACATGTTGTAGATATGAAGCTAGTGTGTTGTGGATATGAAGCTGGTGTATTGTGGATATGAAGCTGTTGTGTTGTGAATATGAAGCTGGCGTGTTGTGGATATGAAGCTGGCGTGTTGTGGATATGTAGCTGGTGTGTTGTGCATATGAAGCTAGTGTGTTGTGGATATGAAGCTGGTGTGTTATGGATATGAATCTGGCGTATTGTGGATATGAAGCTAGTGTGTTGTGGATATGAAGCTGGCTTGTTGTGGATATGAAGCTGTTGTGTTTTGGATATGAAGCTCGCATGTTGTGGATATGAAGCTCGTGTGTTGTGGATATGAAGCTGGTGTATTTTGGATAGAAGTTGGTGTGTTGTAGTGATAGAGCTGGTGTGTTTTGGATATGAAGCTGGCGTGTTGTGGTTATACAGCTGGGTTTTTTTTGGATATGGAGCTGCCGTATTGTGGATATGAAGCTGGCATGTTGTGGATACAAAGCTGGCGTTTGTGGTTATGAAGCTGGCGTGTTGAGGATATGAAGCCGGCGTGCTGTGGATATGAAGCTGGTGTGTTGCAGTTATGAAGATGTTGTGTGGTGGATATGAAGCTGTTGTGTTGTGATTATGAAGCTGCTGTGTTGTGGTTATGAAGCTGTTGTGTGTGGATATGAAGATGGCATGTGGATATGAAACTGGTCTGTTGTGGGTAAGAAGCTGGGGTGTTGTGGGTCTGACGCTGGCGTGTTGTGGTGATAGAGCTGGTGTGTTGTGGATATGAAACTGGTCTGTTGTGGGTATGAAGCTGGCGTGTTGTGTATATTTGATCTGTTGTGTGTGGATATGAAGCTTGCGTGTTGTGGATATGAAGCTGTTGTGTGTGGATATGGAGCTGGTGTGTTGTGGTTATGAAGCGGGCGTGTTGTGGTTTTGAACCTGACGTTGTGGTTTTGAAGCTGGCGTGTTGTGGTTATGAAGCTGGCGTGTTATGGATATGAAGCTGGCATGTTGTGAATATGAAGCTGGTGTGTTGTGGATATGAAGCTGGTGTGTTTTGGAGATGAAGCTGGTGTGTTTTGGATATGAAGCTGGTGTGTCTTGGATATGAAGCTGGCATGTTGTGGATATGAAGCTGGCGTGTTGTGGATATGAAACTGGCATGTTGTGGATATGAAGCTGGCATGTTGTGGATATGAAGCTAGTGTGTTGTGGATATGAAGCTGGTGTGTTTTGTATATGAAGCTGGCATGTTGTGGATATGAAACTGGCGTGTTGTGGATATGAAGCTGGGGCGTGTTGTGGATATGAAGCTGGCATGTTGTGGATATGAAGCTGGCGTGTTGTGGATCTGAAGCTGTTGTGTTTTGGATATGAAGCTAGCGTGTTGTGGATATGAAGCTAGTGTGTTGTGGATATGATGCTGGTGTGTTGTGGATATGAAGCTGTTGTGCTTTGGATATGAAGCTGGCATGTTGTGGATATGAAGCTGGCACGTTGTGAATATGAAGCTGGCGTTTTGTGGATATGAAGCAGGCATGTGGTGGATATGAAGCTGGCATGTTGTGGGAATGAAACTGGTGTCTTGTGGTTATGAAACTGGTGTGTTGTGATGATGAAGCTGGTGTGTTTTGGTTATGAAACTCGTGTGTTGTGGTTATGAAGCTGGTGTGTAGCGAATATGAATCTGGTGTGTTTTGGATATGAAGCTGGCATGTTGTGGATATGAAGCTGGCATTTTGTGGATAAGAAGCTGGCGTGTTGTGATTATGAAGCTGCTGTGTTGTGGTTATGAAGCTGTTGTGTGTGGATATGAAGATGGCATGTGGATATGAAACTGGTCTGTTGTGGGTAAGAAGCTGGGGTGTTGTGGGTCTGACGCTGGCGTGTTGTGGTGATAGAGCTGGTGTGTTGTGGTTATGAAACTGGTCTGTTGTGGGTATGAAGCTGGCGTGTTGTGTATATTTGATCTGTTGTGTGTGGATATGAAGCTTGCGTCTTGTGGATATGAAGCTGGTGTGTTGTGGTTATGAAGCGGGCGTGTTGTGGTTTTGAACCTGACATGTGGTTTTGAAGCTGGTGTGTTGTGGTTATGAAGCTGGCGTGTTATGGATATTACGCTGGTGTGTTGTGGATATGAAGCTGGCGTTTGTGGATATGAAAGTGGTCTGTTGTGGGTATGAAGCTGGTGTGTTGTGGATATGAAGCTGTTGTGTGTGGATATGAAGCTGGCGTGTTGTGGATATGAAACTGGCTTGTTGTGGGTAAGAAGCTGGGGTGTTGTGGGTATGAAGCTGGTGTGTTGTGGGTTTGAAGCTGGTGTGTTGTTGATATGAAGCTGGCATGTTGTGTTTCTAGAACTGGTGTGTTGTGGATAGGAATCTGCTGTGTTGTGGATATGAAGCTGGCATGCTGTGGATATGAAGCTGTTGTGTTGTGATTATGAAGCTGCTGTGTTGTGGTTATGAAGCTGTTGTGTGTGGATATGAAGATGGCATGTGGATATGAAACTGGTCTGTTGTGGGTAAGAAGCTGGGGTGTTGTGGGTCTGACGCTGGCGTGTTGTGGTGATAGAGCTGGTGTGTTGTGGTTATGAAACTGGTCTGTTGTGGGTATGAAGCTGGCGTGTTGTGTATATTTGATCTGTTGTGTGTGGATATGAAGCTTGCGTCTTGTGGATATGAAGCTGTTGTGTGTGGATATGGAGCTGGTGTGTTGTGGTTATGAAGCGGGCGTGTTGTGGTTTTGAACCTGACATGTGGTTTTGAAGCTGGTGTGTTGTGGTTATGAAGCTGGTGTGTTATGGATATTACGCTGGTGTGTTGTGGATATGAAGCTGGCGTTTGTGGATATGAAAGTGGTCTGTTGTGGGTATGAAGCTGGTGTGTTGTGGATATGAAGCTGTTGTGTGTGGATATGAAGCTGGCGTGTTGTGGATATGAAACTGGCTTGTTGTGGGTAAGAAGCTGGGGTGTTGTGGGTATGAAGCTGGTGTGTTGTGGGTTTGAAGCTGGTGTGTTGTTGATATGAAGCTGGCATGTTGTGTTTCTAGAACTGGTGTGTTGTGGATAGGAATCTGCTGTGTTGTGGATATGAAGCTGGCATGCTGTGGATATGAAGCTGTTGTGTTGTGATTATGAAGCTGCTGTGTTGTGGTTATGAAGCTGTTGTGTGTGGATATGAAGATGGCATGTGGATATGAAACTGGTCTGTTGTGGGTATGAAGCTGGCGTGTTGTGTATATTTGATCTGTTGTGTGTGGATATGAAGCTTGCGTCTTGTGGATATGAAGCTGTTGTGTGTGGATATGGAGCTGGTGTGTTGTGGTTATGAAGCGGGCGTGTTGTGGTTTTGAACCTGACATGTGGTTTTGAAGCTGGCGTGTTGTGGTTATGAAGCTGGCGTGTTATGGATATGAAGCTGGCGTTTGTGGATATGAAAGTGGTCTGTTGTGGGTATGCAGCTGGTGTGTTGTGGATATGAAGCTGGCATGTTGTGGATATGAAGCTGGCATGTTGTGGATATGAAGCTGTTGTGTGTGGATATGAAGCTGGCGTGTTGTGGATATGAAACTGGCCTGTTGTGGGTAAGAAGCTGGTGTGTTGTGGATATGAAGCTGGCATTTTGTGGATAAGCTGGCATGTAGCGGATAGGAATCTGGTGTGTTGTGGATATGAAGCTGGTGTGTTGTGGATATGAAGCTGGTGTGTGTGGATATGAAGCTGGCGTGTTGTGGATATGAAACTGGCTTGTTGTGGGTAAGAAGCTGGGGTGTTGTGGGTATGAAGCTGGTGTGTTGTGGGTTTGAAGCTGGTGTGTTGTTGATATGAAGCTGGCATGTTGTGTTTCTAGAACTGGTGTGTTGTGGATAGGAAGCTGCTGTGTTGTAGATATGAAGCTGTTGTGTTGTGATTATGAAGCTGCTGTGTTGTGGTTATGAAGCTGTTGTGTGTGGATATGAAGATGGCATGTGGATATGAAACTGGTCTGTTGTGGGTAAGAAGCTGGGGTGTTGTGGGTCTGACGCTGGCGTGTTGTGGTGATAGAGCTGGTGTGTTGTGGATATGAAACTGGTCTGTTGTGGGTATGAAGCTGGTGTGTTGTGGAGATGAAGCTGGTGTGTTGTGGAGATGAAGCTGGTGTGTTGTGGAGATGAAGCTGGTGTGTTGTGGATATGAAGCTGGTGTGTTGTGGGTATGAAGCTGGTGTGTTGTGGTTATGAAGCTGTTGTGTGTGGATATGAAGATGGCATGTGGATATGAAACTGGTCTGTTGTGGGTAAGAAGCTGGGGTGTTGTGGGTCTGACGCTGGCGTGTTGTGGTGATAGAGCTGGTGTGTTGTGGATATGAAACTGGTCTGTTGTGGGTATGAAGCTGGCGTGTTGTGGGTCTGACGCTGGCGTGTTGTGGTGATAGAGCTGGTGTGTTGTGGATATGAAGCTGTTGTGTGTGGATATGAAGCTGGTGTGTTGCAGTTATGAAGATGTTGTGTGGTGGATATGAAGCTGTTGTGTTGTGATTATGAAGCTGCTGTGTTGTGGTTATGAAGCTGTTGTGTGTGGATATGAAGATGGTATGTGGATATGAAACTGGTCTGTTGTGGGTAAGAAGCTGGGGTGTTGTGGGTCTGACGCTGGCGTGTTGTGGTGATAGAGCTGGTGTGTTGTGGATATGAAGCTGGCGTGTTGTGTATATTTGATCTGTTGTGTGTGGATATGAAGCTTGCGTGTTGTGGATATGAAGCTGTTGTGTGTGGATATGGAGCTGGTGTGTTGTGGTTATGAAGCTGGCGTGTTATGGATATGAAGCTGGCGTTTGTGGATATGAAAGTGGTCTGTTGTGGGTATGCAGCTGGTGTGTTGTGGATATGAAGCTGTTGTGTGTGGATATGAAGCTGGCGTGTTGTGGATATGAAACTGGCCTGTTGTGGGTAAGAAACAGGGGTGTTGTGGATATGAAGCTGGTGTGTTGTGGATATGAAGCTGGTGTGTTGTGGGTTTGAAGCTGATGTGTTGTTGATATGAAGCTGGCATGTTGTGTTTCTAGAACTGGTGTGTTGTGGATATGAAGCTGGTGTGTTGTGGATATGAAGCTGGTGTGTTGTGGATATGAATCTGATGTGTTGTGGATATGAAGCTGGCGTGTTGCGGATATGAAGCTGGCATGTTGTGGATATGAAGCTGGCATTTGTGGGAATGAAGCTGGTGTCTTGTGTTTATGAAACTGGTGTGTTGTGATGATGAAGCTGGTGTGTTTTGGTTATGAAACTCGTGTGTTGTGGTTATGAAGCTGGTGTGTAGCGGATAGGAATCTGGTGTGTTTTGGATATGAAGCTGGCATGTTGTGGATATGAAGCTGGCATGTTGTGGATATTAAGCTGGCGTGTTGTGGATATGAAGCTGGTGTGTTGTGGATATGAAGCTAGTGTGTTGTGGATATGCAGCTGGCATGTTGTGGATATGAAGCTGGCATGTTGTGAATATGAAGCTGGCATTTTGTGGATATGAAGCTGGTGTGTTTTGGAGATGAAGCTGGTGTGTCTTGGATATGAAGCTGGCATGTTGTGGATATGAAGCTGGCGTGTTGTGGATATGAAGCTGGCATGTTGTGGATATGAAGCTGGGGCGTGTTGTGGATATGAAGCTAGTCTGTTTTGGATATGAAGCTGGTGTGTTTTGTATATGAAGCTGGCATGTTGTGGATATGAAGCTGGCGTGTTGTGGATATGAAGCTAGTGTGTTGTGGATATGAAGCTGGTGTGTTTTGGATATGAATCTGGAGTGTTGTGGATATGAAGCTGGCGTGTTGTGGATATGAAGCTGGTGTGTTGTGGATATGAAGCTAGCGTGTTGTGGATATGAAGCTAGCGTGTTGTGGATATGAAGCTAGTGTGTTGGGGATATGAAGCTGGCATGTTGTGGATATGAAGCTGTTGTGTGTGGATATGGAGCTGGTGTGTTGTGGTTATGAAGCGGGCGTGTTGTGGTTTTGAACCTGACATGTGGTTTTGAAGCTGGCGTTTTGTGGATATGAAGCTGGCATGTGGTGGATATGAAGCTGGCATGTTGTGGGAATGAAACTGGTGTCTTGTGGTTATGAAACTGGTGTGTTGTGATGATGAAGCTGGTGTGTTTTGGTTATGAAACTCGTGTGTTGTGGTTATGAAGCTGGTGTGTTGTGGATATGAAGCTGGCGTGTTGTGGATATGAAGCTGGCATTTTGTGGATAAGAAGCTGGCGTGTTGTGTATATTTGATCTGTTGTGTGTGGATATGAAGCTTGCGTGTTGTGGATATGAAGCTGTTGTGTGTGGATATGAAGCTGGCGTGTTGTGGATATGAAGCTGGCTTTTTGTGGATAAGAAGCTGGCGTGTGGTTTTGAAGCTGGTGTGTTGTGGTTATGAAGCTGGCGTGTTGTGGACATGAAGCTGGCATTTTGTGGATAAGAAGCTGGCGTGTTGTGTCTATTTGATCTGTTGTGTGTGGATATGAAGCTTGCGTGTTGTGGATATGAAGCTGTTGTGTGTGGATATGGAGCTGGTGTGTTGTGGTTATGAAGCGGGCGTGATGTGGTTTTGAACCTGACATGTGGTTTTGAAGCTGCTGTGTTGTTGATATGAAGCTGGCATGTTGTGTTTCTAGAACTGGTGTGTTGTGGCTAGGAAGCTGCTGTGTTGTGGATATGAAGCTGGCATGTTGTAGATATGAAGCTGGTGTGTTGTGGATATGAAGCTGTTGTGTGTGGATATGAAGATGGCATGTTGTGGATATGAAGCTGCTGTGTTGTGGTTATGAAGCTGTTGTGTGTGGATATGAAGATGGCATGTTGTGGATATGAAACTGGTCTGTTGTGGGTAAGAAGGTGGGGTGTTGTGGGTCTGACGCTAGCGTGTTGTGGTGATCGAGCTGGTGTGTTGTGGATATGAAACTGGTCTGTTGTGGGTATGAAGCTGGCGTGTTGTGTATATTTGATCTGTTGTGTGTGGATATGAAGCTTGCGTGTTGTGGATATGAAGCTGTTGTGTGTGGATATGGAGCTGGTGTGTTGTGGTTATGAAGCGGGCGTGTTGTGGTTTTGAACCTGACATGTTGTGGTTTTGAAGCTGGCGTGTTGTGGTTATGAAGCTGGCGTGTTATGGATATTACGCTGGTGTGTTGTGGATATGAAGCTGGCATGTTGTGGATATGAAAGTGGTCTGTTGTGGGTATGCAGCTGGTGTGTTGTGGATATGAAGCTGTTGTGTGTGGATATGAAGCTGGCGTGTTGTGGATATGAAACTAGCCTGTTGTGGGTAAGAAGCTGGTGTGTTGTGGATATGAAGCTGGCATGTTGTATTTCTTGAACTGGTGTGTTTTGGATATGAAGCTGGCATGTTGTGGATATGAAGCTGGCGTGTTGTGGATATGAAGCTGGTGTGTTGTGGATATGAAGCTAGTGTGTTGTGGATATGAAGCTGGCATGTTGTGGATATGAAGCTGGCGTGTTGTGAATATGAAGCTGGTGTGTTGTGGATATGAAGCTAGTGTGTTGTGGATATGAAGCTGGCATGTTGTGGATATGAAGCAGGCGTGTTGTGGATATGAAGCTGGCATGTTGTGGATATGAAGCTAGTGTGTTGTGGATATGAAGCTGGCGTGTTGTGGATATGAAGCTGGTGTGTTGTGGATATGAAGCTAGTGTGTTGTGGATATGAAGCTGGCATGTTGTGGATATGAAGCTGGCATGTTGTGAATATGAAGCTGGCGTTTTGTGGATATGAAGCTGGTGTGTTTTGGTTATGAAGCTGGCGTGTTGTGTATGTTTGATCTGTTGTGTGTGGATATGAAGCTTGCATGTTGTGGATATGAACTGTTGTGTGTGGATATGGAGCTGGTGTGTTGTGGTTATGAAGCGGGCATGTTGTGGTTTTGAACCTGACATGTGGTTTTGAAGCTGGCATGTTGTGGTTATGAAGCTGGCGTGTTATGGATATTACGCTGGTGTGTTGTGGATATGAAGCTGGCGTTTGTGGATATGAAAGTGGTCTGTTGTGGGTATGAAGCTGGTGTGTTGTGGATATGAAGCTGTTGTGTGTGGATATGAAGCTGGCGTGTTGTGGATATGAAACTGGCCTGTTGTGGGTAAGAAGCTGGGGTGTTGTGGGTACGAAGCTGGTGTGTTGTGGGTTTGAAGCTGGTGTGTTGTTGATATGAAGCTGGCATGTTGTGTTTCTAGAACTGGTGTGTTGTGGATAGGAAGCTGCTGTGTTGTGGATAGGCAGCTGGCATGTTGTAGATATGAAGCTGTTGTGTTGTGGTTATGAAGCTGCTGTGTTGTGGTTATGAAGCTGCTGTGTTGTGGTTATGAAGCTGTTGTGTTGTGGTTATGAAGCTGGTGTGTTGTGGTTATGAAGCTGTTGTGTGTGGATATGAAGATGGCATGTGGATATGAAACTGGTCTGTTGTGGGTAAGAAGCTGGGGTGTTGTGGGTCTGACGCTGGCGTGTTGTGGTGATAGAGCTGGTGTGTTGTGGATATGAAACTGGTCTGTTGTGGGTATGAAGCTGGCGTGTTGTGTATATTTGATCTGTTGTGTGTGGATATGGAGCTGGTGTGTTGTGGTTATGAAGCGGGCGTGTTGTGGTTTTGAACCTGACATGTTGTGGATATGAAGCTGGCATGTTGTGGATATGAAAGTGGTCTGTTGTGGGTATGCAGCTGGTGTGTTGTGGATATGAAGCTGTTGTGTGTGGATATGAAGCTGGCGTGTTGTGGATATGAAACTGGCCTGTTGTGGGTAAGAAGCTGGTGTGTTGTGGATATGAAGCTGGCATGTTGTGGATCTCGAGCTGGTGTGTTGTGGATATGAAGCTGGTGTGTTGTGGATATGAAGCTGGTGTGTAGCGGATATGAATCTGGTGTGTTTTGGATATGAAGCTGGCATGTTGTGGATATGAAGCTGGCGTGTTGTGGATATGAAGCTGGTGTGTTGTGGATATGAAGCTAGTATGTTGTGGATATGAAGCTGGCATGTTGTGGATATGAAGCTGGCGTTTTGTGGATATGAAGCTGGTGTGTTTTGGTTATGAAGCTGGCGTGTTGTGTATATTTGATCTGTTGTGTGTGGATATGAAGCTTGCGTGTTGTGGATATGGAGCTGGTGTGTTGTGGTTATGAAGCGGGCGTGTTGTGGTTTTGAACCTGACATGTGGTTTTGAAGCTGGCATGTTGTGGTTATGAAGCTGGCGTGTTATGGATATTACGCTGGTGTGTTGTGGATATGAAGCTGGCATGTTGTGGATATGAAAGTGGTCTGTTGTGGGTATGCAGCTGGTGTGTTGTGGATATGAAGCTGGCGTGTTGTTGATATGAAGCTAGTGTGTTGTGGATATGCAGCTGGCATTTTGTGGATATGAAGCTGGCATGTTGTGGATATGAAGCTGGCGTTTTGTGGATATGAAGCTGGTGTGTTTTGGAGATGAAGCTGGTGTGTTTTGGATATGAAGCTGGTGTGTCTTGGATATGAAGCTGGCATGTTGTAGATATGAAGCTGGCGTGTTGTGGTTATGAAGCTGGCATGTTGTGGTTATGAAGCTGGCATGTTGTGGATATGAAGCTGGCGTGTTGTGGATATGAAGCTGGGGCGTGTTGTGGATATGAAGCTAGTGTGTTGTGGATATGAAGCTGGTGTGTTTTGGATATGAAGCTGGCATGTTGTGGATATGAAGCTGGCGTGTTGTGGATCTGAAGCTGTTGTGTTTTGGATATGAAGCTAGCGTGTTGTGGATATGAAGCTGGCGTTTTGTGGATATGAAGCTTGTGTGTTGTGGATATGGAGCTGGTGTGTTGTGGTTATGAAGCGGGCGTGTTGTGGTTTTGAACCTGACATGGTTTTGAAGCTGGCATGTTGTGGTTATGAAGCTGGCGTGTTATGGATATTACGCTGGTGTGTTGTGGATATGAAGCTGGCGTGTTGTGAATATGAAGCTGGTGTGTTGTGGATATGAAGCTAGTGTGTTGTGGATATGAAGCTGGCATGTTGTGGATATGAAGCAGGCGTGTTGTGGATATGAAGCTGGCATGTTGTGGATATGAAGCTAGTGTGTTGTGGATATGAAGCTGGTATGTTGTGGATATGAAGCTGGTGTGTTGTGGATATGAAGCTAGTGTGTTGTGGATATGAAGCTGGCATGTTGTGGATATGAAGCTGGCATGTTGTGAATATGAAGCTGGCGTTTTGTGGATATGAAGCTGGTGTGTTTTGGTTATGAAGCTGGCGTGTTGTGTATGTTTGATCTATTGTGTGTGGATATGAAGCTTGCATGTTGTGGATATGAACTGTTGTGTGTGGATATGGAGCTGGTGTGTTGTGGTTATGAAGCGGGCATGTTGTGGTTTTGAACCTGACATGTGGTTTTGAAGCTGGCATGTTGTGGTTATGAAGCTGGCGTGTTATGGATATTACGCTGGTGTGTTGTGGATATGAAGCTGGTGTGTTTTGTATATGAAGCTGGCATGTTGTGGATATGAAGCTGGCGTGTTGTGGATATGAAGCTGGGGCGTGTTGTGGATATGAAGCTAGTGTGTTGTGGATATGAAGCTGGTGTGTTTTGGATATGAAGCTGGCATGTTGTGGATATGAAGCTGGCGTGTTGTGGATCTGAAGCTGTTGTGTTTTGGATATGAAGCTAGCGTGTTGTGGATATGAAGCTGGCGTTTTGTGGATATGAAGCTGGTGTGTTTTGGTTATGAAGCTGGCGTGTTGTGGTTTTGAACCTGACATGTGGTTTTGAAGCTGGCATGTTGTGGTTATGAAGCTGGCGTGTTATGGATATTACGCTGGTGTGTTGTGGATATGAAGCTGGCATGTTGTGGATATGAAGCTGGCGTGTTGTGAATATGAAGCTGGTGTGTTGTGGATATGAAGCTAGTGTGTTGTGGATATGAAGCTGGCATGTTGTGGATATGAAGCAGGCGTGTTGTGGATATGAAGCTGGCATGTTGTGGATATGAAGCTAGTGTGTTGTGGATATGAAGCTGGCATGTTGTGGATATGAAGCTGGTGTGTTGTGGATATGAAGCTAGTGTGTTGTGGATATGAAGCTGGCATGTTGTGGATATGAAGCTGGCATGTTGTGAATATGAAGCTGGCGTTTTGTGGATATGAAGCTGGTGTGTTTTGGTTATGAAGCTGGCGTGTTGTGTATGTTTGATCTGTTGTGTGTGGATATGAAGCTTGCATGTTGTGGATATGAACTGTTGTGTGTGGATATGGAGCTGGTGTGTTGTGGTTATGAAGCGGGCATGTTGTGGTTTTGAACCTGACATGTGGTTTTGAAGCTGGCATGTTGTGGTTATGAAGCTGGCGTGTTATGGATATTACGCTGGTGTGTTGTGGATATGAAGCTGGCGCTTGTGGATATGAAAGTGGTCTGTTGTGGGTATGCAGCTGGTGTGTTGTGGATATGAAGCAGGCGTGTTGTGGATATGAAGCTGGCATGTTGTGGATATGAAGCTAGTGTGTTGTGGATATGAAGCTGGTGTGTTGTGGATATGAAGCTGTTGTGTGTGGATATGAAGCTGGCGTGTTGTGGATATGAAACTGGCCTGTTGTGGGTAAGAAGCTGGGGTGTTGTGGGTACGAAGCTGGTGTGTTGTGGGTTTGAAGCTGGTGTGTTGTTGATATGAAGCTGGCATGTTGTGTTTCTAGAACTGGTGTGTTGTGGATAGGAAGCTGCTGTGTTGTGGTTATGAAGCTGTTGTGTTGTGGTTATGAAGCTGCTGTGTTGTGGTTATGAAGCTGTTGTGTGTGGATATGAAGATGGCATGTGGATATGAAACTGGTCTGTTGTGGGTAAGAAGCTGGGGTGTTGTGGGTCTGACGCTGGCGTGTTGTGGTGATAGAGCTGGGGTGTTGTGGATATGAAACTGGTCTGTTGTGGGTATGAAGCTGGCGTGTTGTGTATATTTGATCTGTTGTGTGTGGATATGGAGCTGGTGTGTTGTGGTTATGAAGCGGGCGTGTTGTGGTTTTGAACCTGACATGTTGTGGTTCTGAAGCTGGCGTGTTGTGGTTATGAAGCTAGTGTTTTGTGGATATTACGCTGGTGTGTTGCGGATATGAAGCTGGCATGTTGTGGATATGAAAGTGGTCTGTTGTGGGTATGCAGCTGGTGTGTTGTGGATATGAAGCTGTTGTGTGTGGATATGAAGCTGGTGTGTTGTGGATATGAAGCTGGCATGTTGTGGATCTCGAGCTGGTGTGTTGTGGATATGAAGCTGGTGTGTTGTGGATATGAAGCTGGTGTGTAGCGGATATGAATCTGGTGTGTTTTGGATATGAAGCTGGCATGTTGTGGATATGAAGCTGGCGTGTTGTGGATATGAAGCTGGTGTGTTGTGGATATGAAGCTAGTATGTTGTGGATATGAAGCTGGCATGTTGTGGATATGAAGCTGGCGTTTTGTGGATATGAAGCTGGTGTGTTTTGGTTATGAAGCTGGCGTGTTGTGTATATTTGATCTGTTGTGTGTGGATATGAAGCTTGCGTGTTGTGGATATGGAGCTGGTGTGTTGTGGTTATGAAGCGGGCGTGTTGTGGTTTTGAACCTGACATGTGGTTTTGAAGCTGGCATGTTGTGGTTATGAAGCTGGCGTGTTATGGATATTACGCTGGTGTGTTGTGGATATGAAGCTGGCATGTTGTGGATATGAAAGTGGTCTGTTGTGGGTATGCAGCTGGTGTGTTGTGGATATGAAGCTGGCGTGTTGTTGATATGAAGCTAGTGTGTTGTGGATATGCAGCTGGCATTTTGTGGATATGAAGCTGGCATGTTGTGAATATGAAGCTGGCGTTTTGTGGATATGAAGCTGGTGTGTTTTGGATATGAAGCTGGCATGTTGTGGATATGAAGCTGGCGTTTTGTGGATATGAAGCTGGTGTGTTTTGGTTATGAAGCTGGTGTGTTTTGGATATGAAGCTGGTGTGTCTTGGATATGAAGCTGGCATGTTGTGGATATGAAGCTGGCGTGTTGTGGATATGAAACTGGCATGTTGTGGTTATGAAGCTGGCATGTTGTGGATATGAAGCTGGGGCGTGTTGTGGATATGAAGCTAGAGTGTTGTGGATATGAAGCTGGTGTGTTTTGTATATGAAGCTGGCATGTTGTGGATATGAAGCTGGCGTGTTGTGGATATGAAGCTGGGGCGTGTTGTGGATATGAAGCTAGTGTGTTGTGGATATGAAGCTGGTGTGTTTTGGATATGAAGCTGGCATGTTGTGGATATGAAGCTGGCGTGTTGTGGATCTGAAGCTGTTGTGTTTTGGATATGAAGCTAGCGTGTTGTGGATATGAAGCTGGCGTTTTGTGGATATGAAGCTGGTGTGTTTTGGTTATGAAGCTGGCGTGTTGTGTATATTTGATCTGTTGTGTGTGGATATGAAGCTGGTGTGTTGTGGATATGGAGCTGGTGTGTTGTGGTTATGAAGCGGGCGTGTTGTGGTTTTGAACCTGACATGTGGTTTTGAAGCTGGCATGTTGTGGTTATGAAGCTGGCGTGTTATGGATATTACGCTGGTGTGTTGTGGATATGAAGCTGGCGTGTTGTGAATATGAAGCTGGTGTGTTGTGGATATGAAGCTAGTGTGTTGTGGATATGAAGCTGGCATATTGTGGATATGAAGCTGGCATGTTGTGGATATGAAAGTGGTCTGTTGTGGGTATGCAGCTGGTGTGTTGTGGATATGAAGCTGGCGTGTTGTTGATATGAAGCTAGTGTGTTGTGGATATGCAGCTGGCATTTTGTGGATATGAAGCTGGCATGTTGTGAATATGAAGCTGCCGTTTTGTGGATCTGAAGCTGGTGTGTTTTGGAGATGAAGCTGGTGTGTCTTGGATATGAAGCTGGCATGTTGTGGATATGAAGCTGGCATGTTGTGGATATGAAACTGGCATGTTGTGGTTATGAAGCTGGCATGTTGTGGATATGAAGCTGGGGCGTGTTGTGGATATGACGCTAGAGTGTTGTGGATATGAAGCTGGTGTGTTTTGTATATGAAGCTGGCATGTTGTGGATATGAAGCTGGCGTGTTGTGGATATGAAGCTGGGGCGTGTTGTGGATATGAAGCTAGTGTGTTGTGGATATGAAGCTGGCGTGTTTTGGATATGAAGCTGGCATGTTGTGGATATGAAGCTGGCGTGTTGTGGATCTGAAGCTGTTGTGTTTTGGATATGAAGCTAGCGTGTTGTGGATATGAAGCTGGTGTGTTGTGGATATGAAGCTGTTGTGCTTTGGATATGAAGCTGGCATGTTGTGGATATGAAAGTGGTCTGTTGTGGGTATGCAGCTGGTGTGTTGTGGATATGAAGCTGTTGTGTGTGGATATGAAGCTGGCGTGTTGTGGATATGAAACTAGCCTGTTGTGGGTAAGAAGCTGGTGTGTTGTGGATATGAAGCTGGCATGTTGTATTTCTAGAACTGGTGTGTTGTGGATATGAAGCTAGCATGTTGTGGACCTCGAGCTGGTGTGTTGTGGATATGAAGCTGGTGTGTTTTGGATATGAAGCTGGCGTGTTGTGGATATGAAGCTGGCATGTTGTGGATATGAAGCTGGCGTGTTGTGGATATGAAGCTAGTGTGTTGTGGATATGAAGCTGGCATGTTGTGGATATGAAGCTGGCATGTTGTGAATATGAAGCTGGCGTTTTGTGGATATGAAGCTGGTGTGTTTTGGTTATGAAGCTGGCGTGTTGTGTATATTTGATCTGTTGTGTGTGGATATGAAGCTTGTGTGTTGTGGATATGAAGCTGTTGTGTGTGGATATGGAGCTGGTGTGTTGTGGTTATGAAGCGGGCGTGTTGTGGTTTTGAACCTGACATGTGGTTTTGAAGCTGGCATGTTGTGGTTATGAAGCTGGCGTGTTATGGATATTACGCTGGTGTGTTGTGGATATGAAGCTGGCATTGTGTGGATATGAAAGTGGTCTGTTGTGGGTATGCAGCTGGTGTGTTGTGGATATGAAGCTGGCGTGTTGTTGATATGAAGCTAGTGTGTTGTGGATATGCAGCTGGCATTTTGTGGATATGAAGCTGGCATGTTGTGAATATGAAGCTGGCGTTTTGTGGCTATGAAGCTGGCGTGTTGTGGATATGACGCTGGTGTGTTGTGGATATGAAGCTAGTGTGTTGTGGATATGCAGCTGGCATGTTGTGGATATGAAGCTGGCGTGTTGTGGATATGAAGCTGGCGTGTTGTGGATATGAAGCTGGCGTGTTGTGGATATGTAGCTGGTGTGTTGTGGATATGCAGCTGGCATGTTGTGGATATGAAGCTGGCGTGTTGTGGATATGTAGCTGGTCTGATGTGGATATGAAGCTAGTGTGTTGTGGATGTGAAGCTGGTGTGTTGTGGATATGAAGCTAGTGTGTTGTGGATATGAAGCTAGCGTGTTGTGGATATGAAGCTAGTGTGTTGTGGATATGAAGCTGGTGTATTTTGGATAGAAGTTGGTGTGTTGTAGTGATAGAGCTGGTGTGTTTTGGATATGAAGCTGGCGTGTTGTGGGTATGAAGCTGGCATGTTGTGGATACAAAGCTGGCGTGTTGTGGTTATGAAGCTGGCGTGTTGCAGTTATGAAGATGTTGTGTGGTGGATATGAAGCTGGTGTATTGTGGATATGAAACTGGTGTGTTGTGGATATAAAGCTGGTGTATTGTGGATATGAAACTGGCGTGTTGTGGATAGGAAGCTGCTGTGTTGTGGATATGAAGCTGGCATGTTGTAGATATGAAGCTGCTGTGTTGTGGTTATGAAGCTGCTGTGTTGTGGTTATGAAGCTGTTGTGTGTGGATATGAAGATGGCATGTTGTGGATATGAAACTGGTCTGTTGTGGGTATGAAGCTGGCGTGTTGTGTATATTTGATCTGTTGTGTGCGGATATGAAGCTTGCGTGTTGTGGATATGAAGCTGTTGTGTGTGGATATGGAGCTGGTGTGTTGTGGTTATGAAGCGGGCGTGTTGTGGTTTTGAACCTGACATGTTGTGGTTTTGAAGCTGGCGTGTTAAGGGTATTAGGCTGGTGCGTTGTGGATATGAAGCTGGCATGTTGTGGATACGAAGCTGGCGTGTTGTGGTTATGAAGCTGGCGTGTTGAGGATATGAAGTTGGCGTGCTGTGGATATGAAGCTGGTGTGTTGCAGTTATGAAGATGTTGTGTGGTGGATATGAAGCTGGTGTATTGTGGATATGAAACTGGTCTGTTGTGAGTAAGAAGCAGGCATGTTGTGGATATAAAGCTGGTGTGTTGTGGATATGAAACTGGCGTGTTGTGGATAGGAAGCTGCTGTGTTGTGGATATGCAGCTAGTGTGTTGTGGATATGAAGCTGGCATGTTGTGGTTATGAAGCTGTTGTGTGTGGATATGAAGATGGCATGTTGTGGATATGAAACTGGTCTGTTGTGGGTATGAAGCTGGCGTGTTGTGTATATTTGATCTGTTGTGTGTGGATATGAAGCTTGCGTGTTGTGGATATGAAGCTGTTGTGTGTGGATATGGAGCTGGTGTGTTGTGGTTATGAAGCGGGCGTGTTGTGGTTTTGAACCTGACGTTGTGGTTTTGAAGCTGGCGTGTTGTGGTTATGAAGCTGGCGTGTTATGGATATGAAGCTGGCATGTTGTGAATATGAAGCTGGCGTTTTGTGGATATGAAGCTGGTGTGTTTTGGAGATGAAGCTGGTGTGTTTTGGAGATGAAGCTGGTGTGTTTTGGATATGAAGCTGGCATTTTGTGGATATGAAGCTGGCATGTTGTGAATATGAAGCTGGCGTTTTGTGGATATGAAGCTGGTGTGTTTTGGATATGAAGCTGGCATGTTGTGGATATGAAGCTGGTGTGTTGTGGACATGACGCTGGTGTGTTGTGGATATGAAGCTAGTGTGTTTTGGATATGAAGCTGGCATGTTGTGGATATGAAGCTGGCATGTTGTGGATATGAAGCTGTTGTGTGTGGATATGAAGCTGGCGTGTTGTGGATATGAAACTGGCCTGTTGTGGGTAAGAAGCTGGTGTGTTGTGGATATGAAGCTGGCATTTTGTGGATAAGCTGGCATGTAGCGGATAGGAATCTGGTGTGTTGTGGATATGAAGCTGGTGTGTTTTGGATATGAAGCTGTTGTGTGTGGATATGAAGCTGGCGTGTTGTGGATATGAAACTGGCTTGTTGTGGGTAAGAAGCTGGGGTGTTGTGGGTATGAAGCTGGTGTGTTGTGGGTTTGAAGCTGGTGTGTTGTTGATATGAAGCTGGCATGTTGTGTTTCTAGAACTGGTGTGTTGTGGATAGGAATCTGCTGTGTTGTGGATATGAAGCTGGCATGTTGTAGATATGAAGCTGTTGTGTTGTGATTATGAAGCTGCTGTGTTGTGGTTATGAAGCTGTTGTGTGTGGATATGAAGATGGCATGTGGATATGAAACTGGTCTGTTGTGGGTAAGAAGCTGGGGTGTTGTGGGTCTGACGCTGGCGTGTTGTGGTGATAGAGCTGGTGTGTTGTGGATATGAAACTGGTCTGTTGTGGGTATGAAGCTGGCATGTTGTGTATATTTGATCTGTTGTGTGTGGATATGAAGCTTGCGTGTTGTGGATATGAAGCTGTTGTGTGTGGATATGGAGCTGGTGTGTTGTGGTTATGAAGCGGGCGTGTTGTGGTTTTGAACCTGACATGTGGTTTTGAAGCTGGCGTGTTGTGGTTATGAAGCTGGCGTGTTATGGATATGAAGCTGGCGTTTGTGGATATGAAAGTGGTCTGTTGTGGGTATGCAGCTGGTGTGTTGTGGATATGAAGGTGTTGTGTGTGGATATGAAGCTGGCGTGTTGTGGATATGAAACTGGCCTGTTGTGGGTAAGAAGCTGGTGTGTTGTGGATATGAAGCTGGCATTTTGTGGATATGAAGCTGGCATGTTGTGAATATGAAGCTGGCGTTTTGTGGATATGAAGCTGGTGTGTTTTGGATATGAAGCTGGCATGTTGTGGATATGAAGCTGGCATGTTGTGGATATGAAGCTGGTGTGTTGTGGATATGACGCTGGTGTGTTGTGGATATGAAGCTAGTGTGTTTTGGATATGAAGCTGGCATGTTGTGGATATGAAGCTGGCATGTTGTGGATATGAAGCTGTTGTGTGTGGATATGAAGCTGGCGTGTTGTGGATATGAAACTGGCCTGTTGTGGGTAAGAAGCTGGTGTGTTGTGGATATGAAGCTGGCATTTTGTGGATAAGCTGGCATGTAGCGGATAGGAATCTGGTGTGTTGTGGATATGAAGCTGGTGTGTTTTGGATATGAAGCTGGCATGTTGTGGATATGAAGCTGGCATGTTGTGGATATGAAGCTGGTGTGTTGTGGATATGACGCTGGTGTGTTGTGGTTATGAAGCTGGTGTGTTTTGGTTACGAAACTCGTGTTTTGTGGTTATGATGCTGGTGTGTCGTGGATATGAAGCTGGCGTGTTGTCGATATGAACCTTGCATGTTGTGGATATGAAGCTGACATGTTGTAGATATGAAGCTAGTGTGTTGTGGATATGAAGCTGGTGTATTGTGGATATGAAGCTGTTGTGTTGTGAATATGAAGCTGGCGTGTTGTGGATATGAAGCTGGCGTGTTATGGATATGAATCTGGCGTATTGTGGATATGAAGCTAGTGTGTTGTGGATATGAAGCTGGCTTGTTGTGGATATGAAGCTGTTGTGTTTTGGATATGAAGCTCGCATGTTGTGGATATGAAGCTCGTGTGTTGCGGATATGAAGCTGGTGTATTTTGGATAGAAGTTGGTGTGTTGTAGTGATAGAGCTGGTGTGTTTTGGATATGAAGCTGGCGTGTTGTGGTTATACAGCTGGGTTTTTTTTGGATATGGAGCTGCCGTATTGTGGATATGAAGCTGGCATGTTGTGGATACAAAGCTGGCGTTTGTGGTTATGAAGCTGGCGTGTTGAGGATATGAAGCCGGCGTGCTGTGGATATGAAGCTGGTGTGTTGCAGTTATGAAGATGTTGTGTGGTGGATATGAAGCTGTTGTGTTGTGATTATGAAGCTGCTGTGTTGTGGTTATGAAGCTGTTGTGTGTGGATATGAAGATGGCATGTGGATATGAAACTGGTCTGTTGTGGGTAAGAAGCTGGGGTGTTGTGGGTCTGACGCTGGCGTGTTGTGGTGATAGAGCTGGTGTGTTGTGGATATGAAACTGGTCTGTTGTGGGTATGAAGCTGGCGTGTTGTGTATATTTGATCTGTTGTGTGTGGATATGAAGCTTGCGTGTTGTGGATATGAAGCTGTTGTGTGTGGATATGGAGCTGGTGTGTTGTGGTTATGAAGCGGGCGTGTTGTGGTTTTGAAGCTGGCGTGTTATGGATATGAAGCTGGCGTTTGTGGATATGAAAGTGGTCTGTTGTGGGTATGCAGCTGGTGTGTTGTGGATATGAAGCTGTTGTGTGTGGATATGAAGCTGGCGTGTTGTGGATATGAAACTGGCCTGTTGTGGGTAAGAAGCAGGGGTGTTGTGGGTATGAAGCTGGTGTGTTGTGGATATGAAGCTGGTGTGTTGTGGGTTTGAAGCTGATGTGTTGTTGATATGAAGCTGGCATGTTGTGTTTCTAGAACTGGTGTGTTGTGGATATGAAGCTGGTGTGTTGTGGATATGAAGCTGGTGTGTTGTGGATATGAATCTGATGTGTTGTGGATATGAAGCTGGCGTGTTGCGGATATGAAGCTGGCATGTTGTGGATATGAAGCTGGCATGTTGTGGATATGAAGCTGGCGTTTTGTGGATATGAAGCTGGTGTGTTGTGGATATGAAGCTGGCATTTGTGGGAATGAAACTGGTGTCTTGTGTTTATGAAACTGGTGTGTTGTGATGATGAAGCTGGTGTGTTTTGGTTATGAAACTCGTGTGTTGTGGTTATGAAGCTGGTGTGTAGCGGATAGGAATCTGGTGTGTTTTGGATATGAAGCTGGCATGTTGTGGATATGAAGCTGGCATGTTGTGGATATTAAGCTGGCGTGTTGTGGATATGAAGCTAGTGTGTTGTGGATATGCAGCTGGCATGTTGTGGATATGAAGCTGGCATGTTGTGAATATGAAGCTGGCGTTTTGTGGATATGAAGCTGGTGTGTTTTGGAGATGAAGCTGGTGTGTCTTGGATATGAAGCTGGCATGTTGTGGATATGAAGCTGGCGTGTTGTGGATATGAAGCTGGCATGTTGTGGATATGAAGCTGGGGCGTGTTGTGGATATGAAGCTGGTCTGTTTTGGATATGAAGCTGGTGTGTTTTGTATATGAAGCTGGCATGTTGTGGATTATGAAGCTGGCGTGTTGTGGATATGAAGCTGGTGTGTTGTGGATATGAAGCTAGTGTGTTGTGGATATGAAGCTGGCGTGTTGTGGATATGAAGCTGGCGTGTTGTGGATATGAAGCTGGCGTGTTGTGGATATGAAGCTAGCGTGTTGTGGATATGAAGCTAGCGTGTTGTGGATATGAAGCTAGTGTGTTGGGGATATGAAGCTGGCATGTTGTGGATATGAAGCTGTTGTGTGTGGATATGGAGCTGGTGTGTTGTGGTTATGAAGCGGGCGTGTTGTGGTTTTGAACCTGACATGTGGTTTTGAAGCTGGCGTTTTGTGGATATGAAGCTGGCATGTGGTGGATATGAAGCTGGCATGTTGTGGGAATGAAACTGGTGTCTTGTGGTTATGAAACTGGTGTGTTGCGATGATGAAGCTGGTGTGTTTTGGTTATGAAACTCGTGTGTTGTGGTTATGAAGCTGGTGTGTTGTGGATATGAAGCTGGCATTTTGTGGATAAGAAGCTGGCGTGTTGTGTATATTTGATCTGTTGTGTGTGGATATGAAGCTTGCGTGTTGTGGATATGAAGCTGTTGTGTGTGGATATGAAGCTGGCGTGTTGTGGATATGAAGCTGGCATTTTGTGGATAAGAAGCTGGCGTGTGGTTTTGAAGCTGGTGTGTTGTGGTTATGAAGCTGGCGTGTTGTGGACATGAAGCTGGCATTTTGTGGATAAGAAGCTGGCGTGTTGTGTATATTTGATCTGTTGTGTGTGGATATGAAGCTTGCGTGTTGTGGATATGAAGCTGTTGTGTGTGGATATGGAGCTGGTGTGTTGTGGTTATGAAGCGGGCGTGTTGTGGTTTTGAACCTGACATGTGGTTTTGAAGCTGGTGTGTTGTGGTTATGAAGCTGGCGTGTTATGGATATTACGCTGGTGTGTTGTGGATATGAAGCTGGCATGTTGTGGATATGAAAGTGGTCTGTTGTGGGTATGCAGCTGGTGTGTTGTGGATATGAAGCTGTTGTGTGTGGATATGAAGCTGGCGTGTTGTGGATATGAAACTAGCCTGTTGTGGGTAAGAAGCTGGTGTGTTGTGGATATGAAGCTGGCATGTTGTATTTCTTGAACTGGTGTGTTGTGGATATGAAGCTGGCATGTTGTGGATCTCGAGCTGGTGTGTTGTGGATATGAAGCTGATGTGTTGTGGATATGAAGCTGGTGTGTAGCGGATATGAATCTGGTGTGTTTTGGATATGAAGCTGGCATGTTGTGGATATGAAGCTGGCGTGTTGTGGATATGAAGCTAGTGTGTTGTGGATATGAAGCTGGCATGTTGTGGATATGAAGCTGGCATGTTGTGGATATGAAGCTAGTGTGTTGTGGATATGAAGCTGGCATGTTGTGGATATGAAGCTGGTGTGTTGTGGATATGAAGCTGGTGTGTTGTGGATATGAAGCTGGCATGTTGTGGATATGAAGCTGGCATGTTGTGAATATGAAGCTGGCGTTTTGTGGATATGAAGCTGGTGTGTTTTGGTTATGAAGCTGGCGTGTTGTGTATGTTTGATCTGTTGTGTGTGGATATGAAGCTTGCATGTTGTGGATATGAACTGTTGTGTGTGGATATGGAGCTGGTGTGTTGTGGTTATGAAGCGGGCATGTTGTGGTTTTGAACCTGACATGTGGTTTTGAAGCTGGCATGTTGTGGTTATGAAGCTGGCGTGTTATGGATATTACGCTGGTGTGTTGTGGATATGAAGCTGGCGTTTGTGGATATGAAAGTGGTCTGTTGTGGGTATGAAGCTGGTGTGTTGTGGATATGAAGCTGTTGTGTGTGGATATGAAGCTGGCGTGTTGTGGATATGAAACTGGCCTGTTTGGGTAAGAAGCTGGGGTGTTGTGGGTACGAAGCTGGTGTGTTGTGGGTTTGAAGCTGGTGTGTTGTTGATATGAAGCTGGCATGTTGTGTTTCTAGAACTGGTGTGTTGTGGATAGGAAGCTGCTGTGTTGTGGTTATGAAGCTGTTGTGTTGTGATTATGAAGCTGCTGTGTTGTGGTTATGAAGCTGTTGTGTGTGGATATGAAGATGGCATGTGGATATGAAACTGGTCTGTTGTGGGTAAGAAGCTGGGGTGTTGTGGGTCTGACGCTGGCGTGTTGTGGTGATAGAGCTGGTGTGTTGTGGATATGAAACTGGTCTGTTGTGGGTATGAAGCTGGCGTGTTGTGTATATTTGATCTGTTGTGTGTGGATATGAAGCTTGCGTGTTGTGGATATGAAGCTGTTGTGTGTGGATATGGAGCTGGTGTGTTGTGGTTATGAAGCGGGCGTGTTGTGGTTTTGAACCTGACATGTTGTGGTTTTGAAGCTGGCGTGTTGTGGTTATGAAGCTGGCGTGTTATGGATATTACGCTGGTGTGTTGTGGATATGAAGCTGGCATGTTGTGGATATGAAATTGGTCTGTTGTGGGTATGCAGCTGGTGTGTTGTGGATATGAAGCTGTTGTGTGTGGATATGAAGCTGGCGTGTTGTGGATATGAAACTAGCCTGTTGTGGGTAAGAAGCTGGTTTGTTGTGGATATGAAGCTGGCGTGTTGTATTTCTAGAACGGGTGTGTTGTGGATATGAAGCTGGCATGTTGTGGATCTCGAGCTGGTGTGTTGAGGATATGAAGCTGGTGTGTTGTGGATATGGAGCTGGTGTGTTGTGGATATGAAGCTGGCATTGTGTGGATATGAAAGTGGTCTGTTGTGGGTATGCAGCTGGTGTGTTGTGGATATGAAGCTGGCGTCTTGTGGATATGAAGCTAGTGTGTTGTGGATATGAAGCTGGCATGTTGTGAATATGAAGCTGGCATTTTGTGGATATGAAGCTGGCATGTTGTGAATATGAAGCTGGCGTTTTGTGGAGGTGAAGCTGGTGTGTTGTGGATATGACGCTGGTGTGTTGTGGATATGAAGCTAGTGTGTTGTGGATATGCAGCTGGCATGTTGTGGATATGAAGCTAGCGTGTTGTGGATATGAAGCTGGCGTGTTGTGGATATGAAGCTGGCGTGTTGTGGATATGTAGCTGGTGTGTTGTGGATATGAAGCTAGTGTGTTGTAGATATGAAGCTGGTGTGTTATGGATATGAATCTGGCGTATTGTGGATATGAAGCTAGTGTGTGTGGATATGAAGCTGGCTTGTTGTGGATATGAAGCTGTTGTGTTTTGGATATGAAGCTAGCATGTTGTGGATATGAAGCTAGTGTGTTGTGGATATGAAGCTGGTGTTTTTTGGATAGAAGTTGGTGTGTTGTAGTGATAGAGCTGGTGTGTTTTGGATATGAAGCTGGCGTGTTGTGGTTATACAGCTGGGTTTTTTTTGGATATGGAGCTGCCGTATTGTGGATATGAAGCTGGCATGTTGTGGATACAAAGCTGGCGTGTTGTGGTTATGAAGCTGGCGTGTTGAGGATATGAAGCTGGTGTGTTTTGGATATGAAGCTGGCATGTTGTGGATATGAAGCTGGCATGTTGTGGAGGTGAAGCTGGTGTGTTGTGGATATGACGCTGGTGTGTTGTGGATATGAAGCTAGTGTGTTGTGGATATGCAGCTGGCATGTTGTGGATATGAAGCTAGCGTGTTGTGGATATGAAGCTGGCGTGTTGTGGATATGAAGCTGGTGTGTTGCAGTTATGAAGATGTTGTGTGGTGGATATGAAGCTGGTGTATTGTGGATATGAAACTGGTGTGTTGTGGATATAAAGCTGGTGTGTTGTGGATATGAAACTGGCGTGTTGTGGATAGGAAGCTGCTGTGTTGCGGATATGAAGCTGGCATGTTGTGGATATGAAACTGGTCTGTTGTGGGTATGAAGCTGGCGTGTTGTGTATATTTGATCTGTTGTGTGTGGATATGAAGCTTGCGTGTTGTGGATATGAAGCTGTTGTGTGTGGATATGAAGCTGGCGTGTTGTGGATATGAAGCTGGCATTTTGTGGATAAGAAGCTGGCGTGTGGTTTTGAAGCTGGTGTGTTGTGGTTATGAAGCTGGCGTGTTGTGGACATGAAGCTGGCATTTTGTGGATAAGAAGCTGGCGTGTTGTGTATATTTGATCTGTTGTGTGTGGATATGAAGCTTGCGTGTTGTGGATATGAAGCTGTTGTGTGTGGATATGGAGCTGGTGTGTTGTGGTTATGAAGCGGGCGTGTTGTGGTTTTGAACCTGACATGTGGTTTTGAAGCTGGTGTGTTGTGGTTATGAAGCTGGCGTGTTATGGATATTACGCTGGTGTGTTGTGGATATGAAGCTGGCATGTTGTGGATATGAAAGTGGTCTGTTGTGGGTATGCAGCTGGTGTGTTGTGGATATGAAGCTGTTGTGTGTGGATATGAAGCTGGCGTGTTGTGGATATGAAACTAGCCTGTTGTGGGTAAGAAGCTGGTGTGTTGTGGATATGAAGCTGGCATGTTGTATTTCTTGAACTGGTGTGTTGTGGATATGAAGCTGGCATGTTGTGGATCTCGAGCTGGTGTGTTGTGGATATGAAGCTGGTGTGTTGTGGATATGAAGCTGGTGTGTAGCGGATATGAATCTGGTGTGTTTTGGATATGAAGCTGGCATGTTGTGGATATGAAGCTGGCGTGTTGTGGATATGAAGCTAGTGTGTTGTGGATATGAAGCTGGCATGTTGTGGATATGAAGCTGGCATGTTGTGGATATGAAGCTAGTGTGTTGTGGATATGAAGCTGGCATGTTGTGGATATGAAGCTGGTGTGTTGTGGATATGAAGCTAGTGTGTTGTGGATATGAAGCTGGCATGTTGTGGATATGAAGCTGGCATGTTGTGAATATGAAGCTGGCGTTTTGTGGATATGAAGCTGGTGTGTTTTGGTTATGAAGCTGGCGTGTTGTGTATGTTTGATCTGTTGTGTGTGGATATGAAGCTTGCATGTTGTGGATATGAACTGTTGTGTGTGGATATGGAGCTGGTGTGTTGTGGTTATGAAGCGGGCATGTTGTGGTTTTGAACCTGACATGTGGTTTTGAAGCTGGCATGTTGTGGTTATGAAGCTGGCGTGTTATGGATATTACGCTGGTGTGTTGTGGATATGAAGCTGGCGTTTGTGGATATGAAAGTGGTCTGTTGTGGGTATGAAGCTGGTGTGTTGTGGATATGAAGCTGTTGTGTGTGGATATGAAGCTGGCGTGTTGTGGATATGAAACTGGCCTGTTTGGGTAAGAAGCTGGGGTGTTGTGGGTACGAAGCTGGTGTGTTGTGGGTTTGAAGCTGGTGTGTTGTTGATATGAAGCTGGCATGTTGTGTTTCTAGAACTGGTGTGTTGTGGATAGGAA